>NC_134269.1:144508337-144838760 GCF_031893055.1 Leptodactylus fuscus
TCAAAGGTCTGTGCTGCTCACACACTCTGCTCAACACATGATATGTTTAGTGCCAGCAGTGTGGAGACGTCGCACAACAGCCGTTGTTCCAGCAGGTACAGGCGTTGTAGGAGTGCATAGAGGCTAGCAGCGGCAACTATACACTTTAAAAACTATCCGCACAAGCGCCACACTTTCACCAGTAGCTCAGGAACATTGGGGTACCTTTTTCAAAAGATTAGCAGCAATGAGTTAAAAACGTGGCCCAGGCATGGAATATGTTGCAGGCTGCCAAGCTACAGAGCCAATCCCAGGTTACGGCCATTATCACACATGACAACATGCCTGGGCCCAGGTGCAGTGGCAAAAACCACATTGCCGTCTCATCGAGGATGGCATGACTCACTTTGTAGGCAGTGTGCTGTCTGGCCCCCAAGCAGATGAGCTTCAGCACGGCCCGCTGACGTCTCCCCACACCAGTGTTGCAGCGTTTCCAGCTCGTAGCTGGGGTCAATTTAACAGCGGAGGAGGGTGGTGTTTCAGCCCTCCTCCCAGGAATGTTGTGTGGGGAGACAAGTCAGGCCACCACATTTTGCGACCCGGTCCACGCCTCAACTACATTCAACCACTGTGCCCAAATTGAAAGGTAGCGTCCCTGTCCGCATGCACTTGTCCATTCGTAACTGGTCACATGGAACTTTAGGGCTAAGCGCTGAATTTAGGGACCGCCTCATGTTTGGGGGAAAGTGCTGGTGTGGACGGCACAGTGCGGTGGCGCAGTAGACACTCTGCCCAAAAAGGGCAGAGTGTCCCCCAGCCGGGATTCCAACATCTCCTGGGCCAGATTTCTTGAGATGAGGCCGTTGAAGCCTTGGGCATGTGGGTGGGTTGCGCTGTACTTTAGCATGAAATGAAAGGCTTGGGAGATGGGGAGTTGCTGGGAAGAGGCGCATGATGGCGCGGGCAAAAGGAGAAATGGCAGGAAAAGGTGAGGATAAGGGTGAACTCCCCAAAGTGTCAGAGGCAGATGTGGAGGTGTCCTGGCTCCTGGTCTGGACTGCAGCGCCAGCCCTGTCAACAGTGGAAGAGGCAGTGGCCGCCAGGCCAAACGACGATTATCCTGCGCTTGCTCTCACCCACTGAGCCCAGGGCTTGCCTTCCAAATGATGGCACCCGCAAGAGGTGGTGAGATTCCTCTCCGCAGATCTCCAAACCATCTTGGACTTGCAAATTGCACTAAATTTGTCATGTAACTGACATGTATATGATGAGTCTATCCATTGTCTGTTCATTTTGGTGAAAGTCAGCCTGTCAGCTGACAGACAGCTGTGCTTGTCAGTGATGATGTCACCGGCTGCTTGTACCCCCAGTTTTTGCTGCTTAGCTTGCCTCCACATCCACACTGCTTTTGCCCCTACACATCACCCCTATCCATGCCTGTGCCTCTAGCCATAAGTCTGCCACCCATGGAAACTCATGGTGCAGAAAGTGAGGGAGCTGACTCTGAGGAACCCTTGGGTTTTGTAGCTGGTACTCCATCAAAGGTCTCTGCTGCTCACACACCCTGCTGAACATACGGTATCTAGGGTTAGAGCGTGTGGTGACCTCGCACAACAGTAGGTGCTTCAGGCAGATGTAGGCCTTGCTGGAGTGTATTGCGGCTAGCTCCAGGTACTGTAGACTTGGGAAAGTGGGTGTCCAAGTGCCGCACTTTCACCCTTAGCTCAGCTAATTTGGGGTATGTTTTTAAAAATCATTGCACCACTACATTGAACATGTGGGCCAGGCATGGAACGTGTTGGAGGCTGTCAAGCTCCAGAGCCCTCCAACAAGCTAAAAAACCTGGCCCCAGGGGCAGCGGGGATAAACAAATTGCCATCTCATCCAGGATGGCATCCCTGACCTCAGAGGCAGTGTGCTGTCCGTCTCCCAAGCTGATGAGCTTCAGCCCAGCCTGCTGACGTCTCCCCACACCAGTGTTGCAGCGTTTTCAGCTCGTAGCTGGGGTAAATCTAACAGCGGAGGAGGAGGAGGGTGGTGTTTCAGCCCTCCTCCCAGGAATGTTTTGTGGGGAAACAAGTCAGGAAAATTCTTGAAACGGGAGAGTTTTGCATCTTTGCCCTTGCTGCCTATGGACATCCCTTTGCCTCTAGCCACCATTTTCCCTGCTTTGCTTGCCTCCAAATCCACACTGCTTTTGCCCCTAGACATCACCCCAGTCCATGCCTTAGCTTGTACCCCCAGTTTTTCCTGCTTAGCTTGCCTCCACATCCACACTGCTTTTGCCCCTAGACATCACCCCAGTCCATGCCTTAGCTTGTACCCCCAGTTTTTCCTGCTTAGCTTGCCTCCACATCCACACTGCTTTTGCCCCTAGACATCACCCCAGTCCATGCCTTAGCTTGTACCCCCAGTTTTTCCTGCTTAGCTTGCCTCCACATCCACACTGCTTTTGCCCCTAGACATCACCCCAGTCCATGCCTTAGCTTGTATCCCCAGTTTTTCCTGCTTAGCTTGCCTCCACATCCACACTGCTTTTGCCCCTAGACATCACCCCAGTCCATGCCTTAGCTTGTACCCCCAGTTTTTCCTGCTTAGCTTGCCTCCACATCCACACTGCTTTTGCCCCTAGACATCATCCCTATCCATGCCTCTTCCCCTAGCCATAACTCTGCCACCCCTGGAAACTCATGGTGCAGAAACTTTGGTTGCTGACTTTGAGGAACCCTTGGGTTTTGTAGATGGAACTCCATCAAAGGTCTGTGCAGCTCACACACCCTGCTCAAGATATGGTATTGTAGGGTTTCAGCGTGTGTGAATGACGGACAACAGCCTGTGTTTGGACAGATGTAGGCCTTGCTAGAGTGTTTTTAGGCTAGCAGCGACTCCTGTGCACTTGCAAAAGTGGGCGCACAAGCGCCGCATTTTCAACAGTAGCTTCGGTACATTTGGGTATGTTTTTAAAAAACTTTGCACCACTAGGTTAGACGTGGGCCAAACATGGAACGTGTTGGAGGCTGGCAAGCTCCAGAGCCGCTACCAGGTTCCAGCCATTATCACAGGCGTAAAAATGCCAGGCCCCAGGTGTAGCAGGGAAAAAAAAATGCCATCTCAGCCAGGATGGCATCCCTGACCTCGGAGGCACTGTGCTGTCTGTCCCCCAAGCTGATGAGCTTCAGCACCGCCTGCTGACGTCTCCCCACACCAGTGTTTTAGCGTTTGCCGCTAGTAGCTGTGGTGGAGGTTGCAGCGTCGTAGGGTTTCAGTCTACTCCTGCCATGAATTTTGGCCTGGGAGAGGAGATAGGCCACCCCAGTTTGCACCCGGGGAACAGACTCCACCACATTCACCCTGCCTGTCATTAAAGATAAGCACTGCAGCATCCCTGACCACAGGCGCTTGTCCAAGTGTCGGTGGTCAAGTGGACCTTGCAGCAAAGCGCGGAACTAAGGGCCCACCTGATGTTGAGTGACACGTGCTGGTGCAAGGCGGGGACGCCACACCGGGAGAAGTTGAGACGGCTAGGGACGGCATAGTGAGGTGCCACAGTTGCCATCAGGTCCGGGAAGGCGGGAGTTTCAACAAGCCGGAACGCCAACCTCTCCTGGGCCAGCAGTTTAGCGATGTTGGCGTTCTAGGCTTGCGTGGGTGGGTGGTTAGCGGTGTATTTCTGCCGGCGCTCCAATGTCTGAGAGATGGTGGGTTGTTGTAAAGAAGCGCCTGATGGTGCCTTTGATGGTGCAGGAGAAGGAGATAAGACAGAAACAGGGGAGGATGAGGGAGAAGTCAACAAAGTGGCGGAGGCAGATGAAGTGATGTCCTGGCTCGTCCTCTGGAGTGCATCGCCAGCACTGTGAGCAGAGGCAGTGGCATGAACGGCGGGCGACGTTTGTCCTGCCGTTGCTGCCTGCCACTGATTCCATTGCTTGGATTCCAAATGACGGTGCATTGAAGTGGTGGACAGGTTGCTCTTCTCAGGGCCCCTACTCGATTTCGAGAGGCAAATTGTGTAGACGACACTATATCTGTCCTCGGCGCATTCCTTGAAAAAACTCTACACCTTCAAGAAACGTGCCCTCGATGGGGGAGTTTTTCTGGGCTGGGTACAAAAGGGAACATCTTCGGACATTCCGGGTCTGGCCTGGCTTCGGCAAAGCAGCTGACCTCTGCCTCTGGACATGTCTCTGCCTCTAGCTACCCTTTTTGGTGCTGCACCTGCCTCAACATCCACACTACTTTCCCAGCTTGACATCTGCCTTGTCCAGGTGGGGTCGGTGTCCTCGTCGTCCACCACCTCCTCTTCCAACTCCTGTCTCGCCTCCTCCTCCTGCACAATGCGCATGTCAACTGGCTGCCCTGACAGCAACTGCGTCTCATCGTCGTCGATGAGGGTGGGTTGCTGGTCATCCGCCACCAAATCGACCGGAGATGGAATGGAGGAGACTCTAGTGTTTGAGCATCTGGACACAGATACTCGTCTGTTAGGTCCGTGGAATCGCGAAATGGAGGGGCAGGTTGCGGTACAGTCAAAGGAAGGGAGAACAGCTCTGGGGAGCAGGGACAGTTGGGGTTATTGTTCTGAGAAGATTGGGAATTTTGGGTGGAAGGAGGACAAGACTGTTGGGTAAGAGGAGGTAGAGGCTGACTGGCTGGTGGACAATGTGCTTTAAGTGTTATCCGACAGCCATTGCAAGACCTGTTCCTGGTTCTCGGGCCTACTAATCTTTGTACCATTCAGCCTAGTTAATGTGGAACTTTTGTGCAAAGCGCAGAACTTAGGGCCCGCCTGATGTTAAGGGACACACGCTGGTACAAGGCTCAACTCACCCTAAGTGCCAAAAACACTGCTGGTGCAAGGCTCTACTCATGCCAAGGGCCTCAATCTCTGCTGGTAGCTCAGCTTAAGGTCATGTAACTTTGTTTGGAAGGGCTCATGTTAAGGGCTAGAAAAGTGAATTTTGGAAGGTCTTACCACATCACACACACACACACACACACACACACACACACACACACACACACTCACTCAAAATGACAGTTAAGGGTGAGGGCTTTTGGAATTCCCATTGCCTATTCCATTTGTGGTTGTCATGGGGAACGTGATTTAAAGGGGTGGTTGTTACTGTTTGTTGAGCTTAAATTGGGGTTTGTGTCCATCCATTTGGGGAGTAAAGAAGGTTTCCAGGTATTTTCCCACTTTGATAGAGGTTTTTTTGAATGTGGAAAGTGTGTAGTTGTTAGGCAGTGATGTTGGGGTAATAGAGGGTCTTTGGTGTGTTAGATGCCCCCAGGCATGCTTCCCCTGCTGTCCCAGTGTCATTCCAGAGGTGTTGGCATCATTTCCTGGGGTGTCATAGTGGACTTGGTGACCCTCCAGACACGGATTTGGGTTTCCCCCTTAACGAGTATCTGTTCCCCATAGACTATAATGGGGTTCGAAACCCGTTCGAACACACGAACATTGAGCGGCTGTTCGAATCGAATTTCGAACCTCGAACATTTTAGTGTTCGCTCATCTCTAGTCCTTATCAGTTCAAGGAGTGGTCTTTTATGGCTGCTTGCAGATCTGATTTTTTTTATATTTCATACCCACTGGCTAACACGGTACAAAAACAAATGTTTTCCCTATTCTTTGACTATGTCAGATAAAGCTTGTTCTTATTTAACATGCTGTACATTCTGTGATGTAAAGTTGTAAAATGTTTGAAAACTTCAATAAAAACCGAGAATTAAAAAAATAAAAATAAACAGCAATTCCATGATCTTGGTAAGTGCATGAGTAGCAATTCCAAAACATGTTTGATCATTGGTCCATTCAAAATCCCCCTAGACACAGTTAGACTTAAAGAAAATTTGGGACTGAGGTAGCTTTTTCTGGTATCGGTTGTGACCCAGGCGTTGTACCCCTACTGAACTAGCATGTATCATTTGGATAGTTGGTGGATAGTTGAGAATTGTTACTGCCACAATACCCTGACGTTGAGGGAGTCCCCTGTTCTAAATCACCAATTAGTTGGAGCAGTGTTCAACTCCTAAAAGTCTTGACTAGGGGGATTTAACCAGTCCTTATTATGTTAACTTCTACTGTAAAGAATTGCGTTCACATGAATATTTCTTATGAAGATGTAACCTGTTAAGCTTCTGTTATTACAACGTTATGTAATTCTTTATAAAAAAATAATTCTTTATAGACGTTACTGACATAGAACATGGAGGATAAATTACTGGGGTTGTACAATATGCAATTCATTTAATGCATACTAGTAGTTTACAAGCCTTAGCAACCAAATCTGGCAGTTACCTCACATTTGGCTCATAGTCAACAATTACCCTCAGATCTACTTGGTTAAAGATGTGGGCCAATCCACTTCCATATTGAGTTTGTGTACCACATGCTTGTTACTGTGGCCTTAATGCATCACTGGGTTTTAAACTACAATGAACCACATTTTCCCTGCGTGAACTACAGTCTGCATCATATTAAGTGTTTTATCCGTTCTTATTTTCAGAATTGAAATTGAAAATTTGAACTTTGTAGCCGGAGTTTAGCAATTATTTAGAAAAAGAACCATATGATTAATTTGATGAAACATTATTGACCTGTGTGATTTATGGGCCACAATTGCATCACTTAGCGCTCACCAGACAAACAATGCAGTATGTTGTGCTATTTTGTTTGGTAAAGCATTGGAAGCCTGACAATATAGTCAATGGAGTTTGTTGTGTGCCATTGATATCCAACAGATGTTCCTCTGTTTTTATTGTTCATCACTTATTATGGAGAAGTGCAATAGAAAGAACCAGCACAGTTATGGACATGAAATGATTTTGAGAATATAAACCTATAGTATGAGTATAGGCAAAACCAACGCATGTAGTATTTGATGCAGCAATTAATAAGAAAAATATATTGCTAGAATGTTTAAAGGGATTCTACCATTAAAACAACTTTTTTTCTAATTACCACGTCGGAATAGCCTTAAGAAAGGGTATTCGTCTCCTACCTTTAAATGTGGTCTCCGTCGCGCCGTTCCTTAGAAATACCAGTACTTAATGGTATGCTAATGAGGTCTCGGCAGCAATGGGGGCGTCCTTCTTCTTCATCTGCCTCCTCCCCTTGTCTGTCATCTTCTTTCTTTGTCACGTCTGACGCCTGCGCAGTCGGCTCTGACAGCAGAGATCCTGTTAGAGCCGACTGCGCATGCTCAGTAATGTCTGTACAGCCCTCTGACGCCTGGATGAGTTCACTCATGCATCGCAGGGCTGTTATTTTTTGGAATTGTATGTGCAAGTGTTTATAGTTTTATTAGTTCATCTAAAGTTTTGTTCTGACATATCAGTGCTACTATTATATTCTGTTTGGGATTAAATCTACCAAAAAATATTTATGCAATCAGCCTACAAGTATAGATACAACACAGGAGGGATTAAAATAAAACTCAAGCCAAAACACAGATTACATCCAAAAAACAGGAGCGTTATGTCTTGTTTCATACAAAAGTACAGTGCAGTTGTTCAATCTCTGTTTTTTTTTTGTTTGTTTGTTTTTTAAAGACGTTACTTTCCTGTTTTTAAGAAAAAAAATTAACAACCAACATTTTTCCGAGTTTTCATTTTTCAGAGTGCATGGGGTTATCATACTGCTGGATGAAATCACAGATGTACAGGGCAAGGTAATAGAACCATTATTATGAAAAATAGACCAGGAAGATAATTGGTGACCTTGGTGATACTTTTTACTTTTACTACCTTGTCAGGAGGAAAATACATGGTATCACTCAGAGAGAAGGATATAGACAACTTTATGTTGGTAAAAGGAGACCACACTGAAGTAAGGTCATTCTCGACCTTGACAGTAAACATAGTCAGCAATCTTCACAGAACTGTGTAAGCCCTCACAATTTACAATTTAAATATTTATTTTGTGTTATATTTTTCTTTAATTGAGAGTTTTATTCAGAAGAGGAATTTCAACCCAAAAGGTAATTCACAAATAACATAGTTTCACATAAACACCTTCAAGAAACCTGGGTGAAAATAATTATTTTAGCACTTACTTGAAGTCTGTTGATGATATGAGTGTGAGAATGTCAGAATGTATATTGACAGACAAGGAGAATGTTAATGTTAATTTTAGGAGGAGATAGGTGCAACTAAAAAATGTACTAGTTGATATACTGTATTATTGGTAAGAAAAGGATTTACTAAACCAGATAGTTGAGAGAACTTGACCAGTCTTCTTTAATGCGGGTACCACAGTGAACTAAAGCATCCATGGCCGAGGCTATGGGGCCATTGACATTAGATGACTATTTATTTTTAATAGGCCAATACCTAATTGATTATTTCAGAAGCATATGGCTGATATTGACGTATTTATCTCTGTTCCTGCCCATAGTTGCCACCACTGCAGCCTCCAGTGGGTGGTGCATATTATGTCCCTACACTGAACAATGTCTGCATGTTGCATCTTGACATTGTTCAACATCAGGACATAATATGCAACAATAGGCTGTAGCCAAAGCTGAGGAAGCCCTTGAGTGGAGATGGAAGTGGTAAACAAATCCAGTAGGTAGCAGCCTAATGTAAGGGCTAAAGGGGGATAAAGGGGCAATATATTGTATGGGGGTCAATATCCTGTGTTTGGCCCAATAAAAGGGGCAATATACTGTGTGGAGACAGGGAAAAGGGGCTTTATACAGTATGGGGGCCATTAAAATGGCAAAATACTGTTTAAAGAGGGAATTACTGTGGAAGTAGCAGTAAAAGGGGAGTTATAGTCTATGGGGGGTGAGTAAAGGGGATGAAAGGGCATTACAATGTGTGGGGGATAGTAAGGGAGTGTTAATCTATATGGGTGAAAGTAAAACCCTGTATCTACAGCCTCGAGGCACTGAAGGGTAGGTGAGTGATGTTGTGTAATTTCTGATTTGTTGGGGAAGGGAGGGCAGTCAAAAGTCTCCGATTGAGTACAGTCTTTCCTAGTTACGCCCCTGAGGTACTACATTGTAAATGTAGAAGATTACAGTATGTTGACATTATTTTACATACATTAATTTAGGATATTATTTATACATCTCTTGTATTCTTTTAATCTTCTAATTATGATAACTACACTGGTCAGAAAGCTACTGTTTGGGTAGGCCACCCCAGTTTTTCTGTTGTGGGGATGTCTGTGACAATATTTGGGCTTATTTATTGAATCTGAACCGTAGTATATAAGTTGTTGTGCAGATATATGATTAAACATCTTTGCTAGACTATATTGCTATTTTAGATGTTTATATTGTAAATAGTGTATGTTAGATGTTTCTGGTTCTGTGATAAATTTTTTTTAAAGGTGTAAGAATTCCTTCTTATTAACATGAAAACAAAACCGTAAAGTAAAACTGTTTCCTTCTGTCACTCATTAATGTAGAGGAAAGTAAGAAGTATAATTTGAACATTATTTTATATTGTAATTCTCAAGGGTAACAAGAGTTGGAATAAATTTAAAAAATAAAAAAAATCTGCTGTAAAAAAATTCTGACTAAGGGTACTGCCAGTGCTCCGACCACAATACATCAAAAATAAAAGATAAAACAAGTTTGAGCAAGCACACACTAAAGTGCTACGAAAGAAAATCAATCCATATGGCAATAAAATATCTTCTAAGTAGACTAAAATATGAATTGACATTTTTGAACATGTGTTTATAGTGTGGTGGCTGGAATCTTTCCTTTTCTTAAGATCAGAAGCATCCATTGGCAGTTATGTAAAACCAAGAATCTAAACAGCTCAACATTCTAAAACATAATGGGCATGTGTCATGGAGCTGAAAAAGCACATTATACTTGTCAATTGTAAAGAGGAGGAATTTGAGAGATAAGGTGGATATTGTTGAGATGATCTGTGTTTTTAATTTGTAGATTTTTAAGGATCTTTATGTGTCTCAAAATAGAATAAAAGAAAAATAAAAGGAAGAGTGAATTCAAAATGTATTCTCTCTTTGGAGGTACTTGTGCATCATACAGTTTTTTTAAAGGGGTTGTCCACTTTCATACCAATATTGGGAGACAAATGTTATGGTTTGTATAATAAAAAGTTGTACAATTTTCCAATACACTTTCTGTATCAATTCCTCACAGTTTTCTAGATCTCTGCTTGCTGTCATTCATTCTGTTACTTCTAGAGGATAAAACTCTGCCCATGGTCATGTGATTTACGGTCCATGGTCATGTGATATACACACAAGTGCCGTTCATTACAGCACAATAATCAGACATCTGCCTTGTAATCAGCTGTGCACCTGTGTGATCACCACATGACCATGGACCGTAAATCACATGACCATGGACCGTAAATCACATGACCATGGTCAGATTTTTATCCACTGGAAGTAACAGAAGGAACGACAGCAAGCAGAGATCTAGAGAACTGTGAGGAATTGATACAGAAAGTATATTGGAGAATTGTATATCTTTTTATTTTACAAACAATAACATTTGTTTCTCAATGTTGGTCTGGAAGTGGCCAACCCCTTTAACATACTGCTTATTGTTGTGGTGATCTGAAACTGACACAAGGAAGGCTCTCAGAAATGACTTTGCTTGCTGCTTCCCTTCAGTTAAAGGCGTACAATTTTTAAATTTTGTCGCTCAAAAATTTGTAAATTTTGCCACCAATTAACAGTGTAGATGAATCTTTACTAAAAGTAGAGATGACAAATTTTGTTTAATAAGGATCTGTCACCAAATCATTTAATGATAAAGAAAATGAAAACTGTAATTAAATTGTATTTGGTTCTTTATTTATGCAAATCACCTGACTCCTCTCAGAAGTCACTGACAGGAAATCTGCACCTGCCCAATGGCATCATGTCACTTTCCCTCAATCTCAGTTGGTATGTTTAGTACTGTTGTGTCCCTAAATGGTGAGATATCAGTAGTTATTGTGAGAGTCATGTGGGTAACAGGGATTGTAGGAGTATCATCAGGGATTGTTGGAGTATCAACAAGCATAGCAGGAATTTTGGCATGCCGAAAACATCCCGTGAAGCTGCCTGGGGGTAACTTTTGAAAAAAGTTGGGTCATTTGCATGTAAGTCTCTAATTCTATTTATATTATGAGATATAATTATTAATTAATGACTTAATTAATACATTTTATATTCAAAACTTTATTTGACTATTATAAATAATATGTACCTTACCTCATTCAATAAAACTATTCATATAGCGTAAACACCATGAAGAATCAATAGACAGCTTCTTATTACTTAAGTAATCTAAGAATCTAAGAGCAAGCAACAGTAGTAACTAATGACAACTGAAGCATTACAGCATCGACGTATTATTATGATTAATCTAATCGGTTTGATAAGGTAATTGTTTATAATGATATTACGTTATGAAAAACATATGATTATAACATTTGACTCAGGTCAAAAACCTGGTTGAGCAACGATCCTGCGCTTATTCTCATGCTAAGAGTCTCACACATGCTAAGGATTATGAGGTCTAAAATGGAGAAATTCAGCATACCATATGTAATATACAAACTTTCTAATTCAATTGTCAATAGTATGGTTTCAATAAAAAATGAATTAAAGGAGGTTTCCTAATTCTCTATAAGCGATGGTGTCTATTGCCATTAAAAGTAAAAAAATAAAAAAAAACAAACAATATGCTTAACATTGTGAATCCAGACTGGTACTCCCTGTTCCAGTGCTGTGTATACGCTGGAACATTATGACTAGTCCATAGTGTCTAGAGATGAGCGAACAGTAAAATGTTCGAGGTTCGATATTCGTTTCGAGTAGCCCCTCAATTTTCGACTACTTGAATTGAATATCGAACCCTATTATAGTCTATAGGGGGAAAATGCTCGTTTCAGGGGTAGACAACGTTCGATCAAATTATACTTACCAAGTCCATGAGTGAGGGTCGGGCTGGATGCTCCGAGAAGTCTTTTCCATGCAGCGTCCCTGCAGTGTCTTCCGGCTCTTCATTCACACTGCCAGGCATCGGACCTGGGCAGAGCCGACTGCGCATGCCCGCACTACAAGCGGACATGTGCAGTCAGCTCTGCCCAGGCCTGATGCCTGGGAGAGTGAATTCAGACCCGGAAGACGCTGCTGGGAAGCTGCACGGAGAAGACTTCTAAAGGTAGGAGAAGAACCAGCGTTGATTGGCCAACTGTATAGCATTCGGCCAATCAATGCTGGTTCTGCATCGAACTTTTCCATTCGAACAGTGAGTGGTACTCGATCGAGTACGAGTATTTTGAATACCATAGTATTCGTTCGAATACCTACTCGATCGAATACTACTCGCTCATCTCTAATAGTGTCCACTACTGTAGTCTGCTTTGGTGATATGTCATCCACAGTGACATAACATAATTTGTAGAGATGAGCGAGTACTGTTTGGATCAGCTGATCCGAACAGCACGCTCGCATAGAAATGAATGGACGTAGCCGGCACGCGGGGGGGTTAAGCGGCCGGCCGCCGTCAAAGTGGAAGTACCAGGTGCATCCATTCATTTCTATGGAGCGTGCTGTTCGGATCGGCTGATCCGAACAGTACTCGCTCATCTCTAATAATTTGAAGTCAGTTTTAGTGACGTGTCATCAGGTGTGGATAAACACAAACTATTGGCAGGGGACCTGAATAATATAACTTCGAAATTTGAAATATTGAAATTTGCTGTTTTGTGGCATTAGAGATCTTGTGTGCATGTATTTGCTCCATGGTTGAATAGTATGGATGGCACATGGGCTATATCCTGTGCCATACATGCCTCCATGGACCCATTTATTTGCTTCAGTGAGCCTGAGCCACAACAGGGTCAGGAATAGGACCTGTCCTGCACTGGACTAATGGATCCATATACAGACATGTGTATGGGTCCAGAAGAATGTTATGGGTCTAATGTGATAACTGTGATAACACGGCTAGTACAATGACAATGCACACGGTCGTGTGTATGAAGCTTGACGATGAGGCCACACATTGCAGAAAAGCAATGCTGATTTTGCTTCAAGAGTGGTTTAAAAAAATTAGAAATATAAAGGAAGCACTTATACTTAGGCCAAACACAGGGTCTATGAACCTAAATAAACCTGATCCTTTAAGGTGTAAGCGATTTTCACAATGTTTCTATCTTTCACTTTATCATTAAATCACAAGTAAATGGCTTTCTTAAGTTCCATGACCTCACTTGTAATTACATAGTACAAGGGAATACATGCATCTTGAATCGTACTCTGTCAACTCTGCTAAAATTATGTCAGCCCGGTTTGGGCTGTAATTTCACCAGGGAAGTCTTCAAAACATCCTAAATGCATTTAAAAATAATACCTATAATCACATCCAGCTATTAATTTTTATCCACATCTGCCGCATGGCTTTGCTGATGTAGGGGTTAAAAAGGGCATTCTAAAATTTCTGTTTTATTGAAACAGACTAGGTAAATATTTCAGACTATAGTGATACAAATATTTGTTTTTCAGTTGAATTATTATTGAATATTTGTCATATGCTTCTTATACTTGGTCTTTAAAACAGCACTGATCATAAAATCTAAACCAAGTAAAAAGTACAAGAAATAAAACCTTATTTTTCTTACAATGTATCACTAGTTTAAAACATCCTGAATAAATAGAAATGTAGTGTATACTAAACAATACTACTATTAGAATGGCATTAAAATATTTTTTATAAGGTTTAGTAACCCTTTAAACAATCTATGGATCAGAAACTTCTTTATCAATTAAGGTCATTTTTTTCTTGCAGTTCACTGGTGCTTATATTCTATGCAATTTTTGACAAGGACACAATTATATAATTTTTTCATCACACTAGCAATATTATGTTGTCACAGTAATAGACTGGGCCAGGGAATTGCAATGTGCGATATACAGATTGTAAACTTGAACTGGCTGACTGACTGGGCATTTCTTGTACGTTGAGAACAGGCCAGGAAGTAGAGATGACCATGTGCAACCGGCCTGCCATGAATTAAAAGTATTGGTTGCAAACGGGGGGAGGAATGGCAACACACATTTCCCCTGCCTGCTGCCCAACATGGTTCCTTTCATGAAATGAATAGGAGCCACGGAAGCAATGACCGCAAAACAGACTGTTCTATATTTTGTGGCCCGGACTGTCGGCCAGCACAAGACCATGAAATTCATGGTTGTGTGTACAGGCCCATAGAAAAGAATGGGTCAGTGCGCAAAATCACGTCCGCAAAATAACACGACGTATACGATCCAGGCTCCCATTGAAATCAATGGGAGCGTTTACGGCGCTCAAAGTCTCACATGCCGTATACGTGCCACATCATGCGGCACGTTACTCCATGTGAACGCCCCCTTAGGTATAGTTTATTAGTTTACATAACTACATTATAGTAGAAAGTGGTAAATAGTTTTGGAAAAAATAAAAACAAAAGAATCCCATGTATTCGCTCTGGACACATAGATATGAATGATTCTTAGTAGAAGTGTATGAAATATTTGTATCCCTTTCCTAGAAGTATGTACTTGTATATTCTGACCATGTGCCACTTGTCATATCTTATCCCTGAGTAATAACTAATCTCCTTTACTTTAACTGCCACATACAGGTGTCCCATTTCGCAATTCATTTTCCTGCACTTAAGCCTATCTTATCTAATCTGGAAAATGTTCTTATATTGTATTATCTTCTTAATCTTTTCAAGAGTCTTTCTACATAGGCTACACTACAATTTACAATTGGCTTGTTAGTTTTGAACATTTATGGCTAACAAATGTAGTGTTTACCGATTTAGTGATTTCTTACATGTCCTTAACCATGTAACTGATCATAGGACAACTTTTTCTTTAAGAAGAAGCTTACAGCATTAACACTTGTGTTCCCAGTGATTGTGTCAAATATGAATAACAAAATAAAAGACTTTATTTCTGTTCTATACTGCTTCTGCTTCACCTATAATAGTAATAACTATGTAAATGTTATTCTTTATTTATGAGGGAAATAGCCAAGATGTAGTTAGACCGTTAACCTTTGGCGACAATATGATTTTCTGCACTGAGAGCAGAACAGTATATGCAGTACAGATAGAGTATATGCGGTACAGTTAAAGAATAGGGTTGAGAGATCAAGATCGGATCTCAATCGGCGATCGAGCAAATTTCACGTTCGGGATTGGCTGGAAAATGATCGAAAATCAGATTTTAAAAACGATCCTGAAATCTCAAGTTCGGCTCAACACTAGTCATAAATAAACTGCTGAGTAGGATTGAGCGATCGGGATTGGGAAAGATCAGATGCTGATCGGCGATCAAGCAAATTTCACGATCAGGATTGAGATCAGCTGGAAAATGATCGAAAATCGGATTTTAAAAATGATCCTGAAATCTCAAGATGGACTCAACCCTATTAAAGAATAGTACAGTATATGTAGATGATGTAAATTATAGAACAGTACAATTAGTTTAGGTATAGTGTAGTATAGTGTATGTAAAATAGTAGAGAGAATGGCAGTATATGCACTACAGGTAGAGAGCAATGAAGTAATGTTATATAGTAGCACAATTCATGTCCTATAGGTAGCAAGTAATACAGTGCATACAATACAGATATAAAGCAGCTTCGTATGTGGAGTTTAGGTAGAGAACAGTATAATACATATAGAAAAGGCAGAAAGCAGTACAGTGCATGGAGATCAGGTAGAAAGCTGTACAGTAAATGTATTACAGGTAGAGAACAGTCCAGTATACTGTATATAGCAAATACAGAGGGAAGTACTGTATATGTAGTACAAGTGGAGAGCATTGCAATACATGTAGTGCAAGTAAAAAACATTACAGTACTGGTAGTACAGGTAGAGAGCAGTACAATACATGTAGTACAGGGAGAGCAGTACTTGTTGCATAGGTAGATAGCAGAGTAAGTAGCACAATACAGTACATCATGTACTATGACTTATGGAGAAACTACTACACAGGCAATATGTTACACCATTCCATATGCACAACCTGTGTGATGTGCTGCTTCATAGGCATTACCGTATGAAATGTCCATGCTGATCGGCTGGGTTTTCCATGTAGTTACATAGTTTGCAAATCAACATTGCCTGTGACATTGTACGTTGACTATGGAAAGGCCTTTGTAAACTGAAAATATTGTAGCCTGGATTACAATATTGCAATCTGAGAACCAGTAAATACAAATTTATCAAAATATGTTCTATTACTTAATTGGCAACAACATATTCCACCTTGTTGTAAAGAGATTGTCACTATTCACATCAGACCTTGTCCCCAATAGGGCTTACATATATGTTCCCGCTAGAATCAATTTAAGGCTGAGGCCCCACAAAGCAGCTTTTTTTGTTGCAGATTTTGCTGCAGTTTTTCAAGCCAAACCCAGTAGTGGCTACAAATGGAATGGGAAATATAAAGGAAGTTCTTAGGGGGAGTTCACGCGGAGTAACGTGCCGCGTGATGTGGCACGTATACGGCAAAATCACGGCCGCAAAATAATGCGGTGAATACAATCCAGCCTCCCATTGAAATCAATGGGAGCGTATACGGCGCTCAAAGTCTCACATGCCGTATACGTGCCACATCACACGGCACGTTACTCCGTGTGAACTCCCCCTTATACTTTTCCCTTCTGCTCAATACACTCCTATCTTTTGCTCAAAAAACGCAGCAAAATCTGCAGCAAAAAAGTTGCCTTTCCTCAACGTGGGGCCTCAGCCGTATAGGTAGGAAATAAACGTATCAGTATTATGAGAGGAAAAAACGTTATAAAACACAAACTTTATATAGCTGTTGCCCTTTGTCAGGGTCAATCTTAGTGCAAGACAAGAGTGCTAACCACAGTGCTGCCCTATTCATAGGGTTATATATGTAGCATGAAACACAAAAAATCCAAAATCTAAACACAGACTGGTAAATCTGAACCCTGTTTAACATCATACGTTTTTGTTGTGAGTAACTAACCACATTTCATATTTTGTTACAAATTTTCTGACCAAAGTTTGTACATGTCATATCTTTCAAGCTCACTGCTGGCCGTCTGTGTCGAAATTAATTTTTTATAAGCGCTCAATGAATTAGTTTCAAACATAACAGAGCAAAATCAATCAAAAGAAAAGGTTTGTTTGAAGGCAAACAATTTTATGTATATATACAGTATATTGGTAACCAACCAGCATTCCCAATCTCCATGTTCAAACACAGGAAATGTGATTCCCATCGCTCACTGTTTACTTTTGTTGATGATATATGCAAGTAAAAAGGAAACCTTTTCATTTGCTTGAATGGCCTTGTAGTAGCCAAAACTAACAGAAAAAATTCACTTGTAAACTAAGCAAACAGAACTTCAAAGGATTATAGAGAATATTTGCGTGGATCACCACGGTTTCCATTTTTACGAAGCAAATTGTTTTACTGGTTGTAGGCTGAAAGTTAAACTACTATGACATAGCGTGACACTGTCAAGTTTGACTGTCTTCTTCATATAGTGTAACAACAAATAAACCAACCACACTGAGTTACTATCCTTCATGATGTCATGGATGGTAGCATTTAAGCTGACTGTTTTATGAGAGAGTATAGTATGTACTGACATGCCCTCTCTCTATGGTGTCTTATGTGTGCAGGCAAAGGAGACAGGTATCCATCTCTACAGTGATAGATGAAATCTTCTCCATACATCCATCATAAGTAATGTAATCAGGTTGGGAATATATAGCATGCGTCCTCTTTACACAAACTTTATAGGTAGAATTAAATGAAAGTGGTGGATATTATTTGTGGATATAGAAAACTCGGAAAATTAGATAATCAAAAGTATCATTTGCGGAAACGCAGCTGTTTTTGTTGTAGATTTTGCTGCAATTTTTTGAGCCAAAGCCAGGAGTAGATTGAGGGGAAGGTAGAAGTATAAGAGCTTCCTATATATTTCCCATATCCTTTGTAGCCATTCTTGGTCTTGACACAAAAAAACGCAGCAAAATCTGCAACAAAAAAAAGCTGCGTTCCCGCAACATGGGGCCTCAGCCTTACAGTTTTGCTGATGTTAAAGGAGTTGTCCTGGAGTAAGATATTGAACTTTACATGGCCATAATGCATCACAGTCCCACTGAAATGATTGGGAATGAGCTGCAATACCAATCACAGCCACTATACAAGGTATGGCACTATGCTTGATGAGCAGTAAAGAGGTCCTGAAAAGGTTATAGTTTCAGACAACTCCTCTAAGATCTGCTCTGAGCTTTGGCTACTAAAACTGCATCAAAAGTGTATGTTTGAATTCAGGCCAAAGATGTATTCATTGGGGTTGAGCAGATCTTGAAATTTCAGGATCGTTTTTAAAATCCGATTTCTGATCATTTTCCATTCAAACCCTATCCCAATCCCAATTCTGATCCTAATGCAAGGCAATGGGATTTTTTTTTAATAATCGAAGATCGGATTTTAAAAATGATCCTATTCACTACACAGCATTGAGTCCAAGAATTGTTTCAATTTTTGGACTCCACGCTGTGTAGTGATTAAAAAAAAATCCCCTGGCTACTTAGCCCCCTGGTGTCTGCTTACCTGCACAGATCCGCTGCTGCCGCTCCCCGTTCTACTCAGTCCAGTTCTCTCTCATTGACATGCCTTCAGAGCACTGTGCATGCTCCCACCTTCCTAGGCTAGTCTTAGAGATGATGGGAGTAGGCAGGGCTTATTGTGGCTTAGGAGAGTGTGGGCGGGGAGACGTGAGTGCATCACTCATGTCTCCCCTCCCAGTACCCGCCCACACTCTCCTAATCCACAAGCTCCGCCTTCTCCCAGCATCTCTAACTAGTCTAGGGAGGAAGGGGCGCGCAGGGTGCTCTGAAGGCATGTCAATGAGAGAGAAGAGAGAGAAAAACGGGGAGTGGCAGCGGCAGCGGATCTGTGCAGGTAACTTGAGCGAAGTTCGTGAGTAGATAGATACTACTGTATCCCTGCTTTACTGTATACTTAGCTCTCAGATGTAGCAGAGCTGAGTATACAGTAAAGCAGGGACGAAGCAGAAGAGTAGATAGACAAGTCAATGTACAGTAGTATCTATCTACTCATGAACTTCAGCCATGGCTTATTATATGGCAAGTGCCTTGTTGTCCTCACAGCAGTGCAGCACAGAGTGATTTACCGCAGCCTGCCACTCTTCTGCTTTGTCCCTGTTTTACCATATACTCAGCTCTGCTACATCTGAGATGTAGCAGAGCCGAGTATAAGGCACAGCAGGGAGGAAACAGAAGAGTAGTATGCTCTCATAGGAATGAATGGATGCAGCCGGCACGCAGGGGGATAAGTAGCTGGACGCCGGCAAAGTCTGTGTGCCGGCTGCTTCTATTCATTCCTATGGGTGCGTGCTATTCGAAACGGGAGTTTCGATTAGTATTTGCTCATCTGATAGCATAGCTTTTCCCACAATGATTGGCCAGTAGCCAAGCATTGTGGGAAATAACCTCCAACCTCGATCCCGCCACAAAAGATCGGGATCGGAATTCCGATCGCGATCTTGAAATTTACTCGATTGCCGATCGGAATCCGAACATTTCCAATCCCGATCGCTCAACCCTAGTATTCATACATTTTTGCCCACAACAACCAGATATTACATTGTTAAGACAACAAAATTGGTTGGGATCTGTTATATTTCTGCATTAGTTTTTCTTTACTGACTTCAATGGGAAAACACTCAGCACTGAGAAAAGTGATTTGTAACCTCTTTAGACTACATAAGATGGTCACAACATTAGTTTGGCAGCCAATCACTGTGCTGCATGCTGATCCATCATTTAGATGTTTGTAAATGGACCAGGAGGAAGAATAAAATCATAACTATAGAGATGGACATCAAGTAAATGCATTTTTGTTTATGTTCATAGCATGTCATTGCCCTGCTTCAAATATTTATGTCTGTATACCAGAGAATCCATGTAAGAGCCAACATACCCAAATGATTCTATTGTTTTATTTCTTGAAGTGAAAATTACAATTTCTAGGTATTACATCATAAAGGTAGACAGAAAAAGATAAGAAAATTATGGCCCCCACACAATATATGACACCCCCTATTTATGGCCCCAACACTTTTATACCCCCACACAGTATATAACCCCTATTTTAAAGCCCACCTGCAGTATATGACCCCCTTTTTTCTCCCCTCCCAATCACATAGTAGTGGCCGATAATTTTTAGTACCTGTTAGAGATGAGCGAGTACTGTTCGGATCAGCCGATCCGAACAGCACGCTCTATAGAAATGAATGGATGCACCTGGTACTTCCGCTTTGACAGCGGCCGGCTGCTTAACCCCCCGCGTGCCGACTACGTCCATTCATTTCTATGCGAGCGTGCTGTTCGGATCGGCTGATCCGAACAGTACTCGCTCATCTCTAGTACCTGTCCACACTCCAGTCATGACCACCCTCCGCTGCCACTTCCAGGGTGCGCTCTAGCTGAAGAACACCAGGACACTGTACGTAGCTTCCTGGTGTTCTTCAGTACTGTGAAGTAAGTGTAGCACCACCTAGAGGAGGCAGCAGATGGCGGCCAGGACAGAAGTGTAGACAGTAAAAGTTACTGACATCTGCTTATTGCAATAACACAATAAGTAGCTGCTGATATGTGTCACCTTTGACACGTGTGTCATAGGTTTAATAATAATAATAATAATAATAATAATAATAATAATAATAATAATAATATAACAATAAATTTTATTTATATAGCACCAACATTCTGCAGCGCTGTACAATTTGTAGGGTTCAAATACAGACAGATACATAACAAAGAACGTCATTTCACACAATGGGACTGAGGAACCTGCTTGCAAGAGCTTACAATCTATGAGGTTTGCCATCACTTGTCTAGTATGACCTTTCTCAAGCAGATCTTTCTCAAAATCGTGTAGCCAATATCAGTAATAGTGGACTATGTAAGTAAGGGTAATAGGACAAATGATTTGTTCTATTGCTACCGATCAGTTGTTCATGGGAAACTCTGGCACTGGAAATGTTTATATGCCAGGGGCCACTTACATGTCATGCAATGTGTACTGGGTAGGTTTAGGAGCTGCAGTACTGACCCAAGACTTCAAAGGGACTTTGCTGCATTACCTAAACCAGCAGACATCACTTGACTGTATAAATGGTATATAATATATAACATTATTATACAGTATATACCATATATATAAATAGCTTATAATCACGTGTATATTTATAGTGAGATTTTGTTTAGTGAAACAGTGCACCTAAAATGGCGTTAACCATGAGCTTGCTTCCCCCATAGGTGTGAATCTACATTTCTATTTTAGTTTGTTTCCAGACTCCTGCTATAATTGTGGTACGTCCCATTACTCTTAACAGTGTGATGCAGCCGACTGTTTCATTTTGCCAATGAGCCAGAGATGTTGTATTTTTAAAGCAATGTTTAAACAATATCTTAATTGTTTCTGCCGTCCTCAGAGAAATGAAATAATTGTTGCAAACACCTTTATATATACACAATGGATTTTGTATGTTTTTCTCCATGTAAAAAAGAAAAATCCTTACAATGAGAGTACAGATGATTGTTTAAGTACATTTTAGGCAGCAAAATGTGTTGTCACTCAGGCGTAGCTTGGAATGTGTTTGGGAGACGCAATTAGTTTTTAATTTGTACCTTTAAAATATGGGAAAATTCTGTGTGCTTTGTTTAGTTGACATGTGATATGATGTATATGTAATAGGTCATGCAATATACAATATACATGCAAATAAATCATTACATGTCATCCTAACATCACAGTTTGATAAGCAGACCATGGAGCTCATTCGGTCTTACTGAATCCTTTAAAAGTATACATGTTCTATTGAGTTAAGATTTACAGTGAAAGTAAGGCACAGAATTGTTCAGAATAGAATTTAAACATTTAAAGATTGATATTCTGGCACCATTTGTGTTCTTAATAAATACATTTTATTAATACAATGTCTGCTTTCTGTGAAATCCTGCCTATCTTTATTCTTTCCCTTGCTTCTCATGATTTACATACTGGTGTGTGTGTGTTTGTGTGTGTGTGTGTGTGTGTGTGTGCGTGCGTGCGTGCGTGCGTGCGTGAGGTTAAGTCACCTAAAATAGCTATATTTTGTACACTATAAAATATAGAAACTTGCTTTTGGTGTTGCATGAAAAACACATACAAGTGATATCACTAATTGAAATCACAGTTGCGATTGAGATATCCATACCCAGCTGCATATATATTATTATAATGACATAAATATATACTGATATAACTGTTTGTGGCTTAACCCCACATAGAAAACCACCGCTAAATAAAATGCAGCAAAATGTATTGTGGTTTTTTCCACAGCTTTTTCATAGCATTTTTGCTGTATTTTTTCCGTTGTTTTTCTTCCCCTATTAAGTCTATAGGTAAACCACTTGCATTTCCACTGCTAGAATTCACTCATTCACTTTGCTGCTACTGCAAAACTGTACTGTTTTTCTCCTTTATGTTTCTGTAACGTGGGGCCTTAGACTAACATAATCCCCCAACCTAATTTTTCCTGATTTACATACACAAACCAGTACTTCTGTACACCGTGAGAAGCAATGGAGAAAATAGTTGTACAATTTCATGGAAAACATGTTTAGGTTAAAGTCCACATTGTGGAAACAGATTTTTTTGTTGCAGATTTTGCTACCATTTTTTGAACCAAAGCCAGAAGTGGATTGAGTAGAAGGTAGAAGTATAAGAAATTCCTATATATTCCTTTTGTAGCCATTCTTGGCTTTGTCTTAAAAAAAACGCAGCAAAATCTGCAACTTAAAAAGCTGTGTTTCTGCAACGTGGGAACTTAGCGTGACCCTTGGTTCACATCTGCATTTAGTAATCTGTTTGGGGAGTCCACATGGGGGCCCCCCAAACGGACTACCGAACACATTTGCAAGCAGTGTGCAGTGAAAGTATATGTATCCCATAGACTATAATGGGGTCCGTGTGCTTGCCGTGAGATCTGTGCACGAGTCATGTGGACAGGAAAGTAGATTGTGAAGTACTTTCCTGTCCGCATGTTCTCTGCGGAGATCTCACGGCAAACACACAGACCCCATTATAGTCTATGGGATATGTGTGCTTTAACTGCACACCGCTTGCAAATGCGTTCAGTAGTCAGTTCGAGTGGTCCCCATGCGGACTCCCCCGAATGGATTACCAATGAAGATGTGAACGAGGCCTTAGAAAGTATATTACTAAAAGTATTAATGGCACAAATGCTGCCAGAAAAACAAAAGTTGTTTGAAAGTTTAGATATGCTTTATCAAGTAAGTAATGCTTTGTTTTTTTTTATCTTACACCATTTACTGCCTTTACTCCACTTTTGTCCAATCTAACATCAACCCTTTAACAGAATATCCAGAATTGATCTCACATCCATGAGCATTGCTCACAGGATTGCTTAGACCTTCCCAATTCTTACTACTCACCACTGCTGTAATTGTCAATGGGGCTGGACATAATTCAGGAATATTCATTTGGATTCTAGACTCCCAGGAGTAAGACTTATAAATCAATGGAAACATGACTATAAAAGAGAAAGTTATATGACAACTTTCTAGTATTTATCTGAGATAAATTGACATCTCTTTGGAAATGAAGGAGTTAATGGTGATTATATTATATTGTGCTCCACTTTGCCTGCAGTTCATGTTGTGCTGTAAAGATTAGCACATTTGTTAGCCGAGGTGGTTTTTTTTTTTTAATTCTTTTGTTACAAACAAAGAGCTCATTGAATACATCCAGCAAAATTATCTGTACAGCGGCAGGCTTATCATTCATAATATGTTACATTTTACTCCACTCCCTTCAGTTTTTTGCCACACATAATGTTTCTTTTCATTTTACAACAGTGCTAGATCAAAGCTGTAAAGGGACGGAAATGACCTCGAAGGTTGAATCTACTAGTTGTATAAGATGTATGGATTTCATTGCTTTGTCCCCAGTGATCTCAGGTACAGTATATAGGATAGAGAGCACTCTCCTGATAAACAGAAAGCCTCAGTGTTTTTCGTGGTAGGGCAGGACAAAGCGCTGCTGGTTGGGCAGAAATGTTGCCATCTGGCCATGACTTTGTGCTGATAAAAGAGGCTGCTGCTTGAAATCATTTTTCATGGTAGATGCAGCCATTCTCAAACACTTCTTTGGTGTCAGTTTTCATATTTTTATCACAATGAGACCCCATTCTTTCCAAGCGGCTACCAGATGCCTGCCAATACGTCTCTCTTTTGTATGTTCTCCCACCTCATCAAATATCTTTCTATTTTTCCATATGCTTTTCTTGCAGTGAAGTAGACACGGTGATATTTGAGGAGCTTCTAAGGACGGAAAATCTTTAGATGTTCTTCACTTATCTGCATTTCCCCACACCTAATTTGTCTCAATTGATACTTTATTGCTGCACAAAACTGTATCTTTATATACAAATATGTATGAAAACCCCTTAGAAAATACCTTCACTGCACATATCCTGAATCCTATTATTTCTTAGAAGGTCTATGTTTGTGGCTGGATGCACACATGCAGTTTTTGATGCAGTTGTTGGAGCAGATTTTTTAATTGTAGCCAGTAATGGATAAAATAGGAATTAAATTAAAGGAAGAACTTAAGTGTTTCTTCCTTTTTGTACCCACTAATGTGACTTACCATATACACATTGTTGCACAATTAGTGTAAAGTTAGTAGTTGTGATTCTGAAATTTGGGATTGATGAAACCTTTCAGTAATTCTGTGTGAGAAGGTATGTTAGACCATACACATCAGACTATACTGGCGGGCCAGCAGGTTCAAAGTCACAGGCCTTGCTTGCCAGAATGAAGCAAGATCAGAGATGTGCTAGTGCCTTGCCGGAATGAATGAAGCGTGATCAGAGATGGGCTAGTGCCTTGCTGGAATGAGTGAAGCGTGATCAGAAGTGCTAGTACATTGCCGGAACAAACAAAGTGATCAGAGATGTCACCTATTTCATACTTTGCCGCTTTCTCATTTGGCATTCTATAAAATGCCTAGGCAATGTGTGAAATGATGAATTGTTTCATACATCACTGGCTAGAATTTGGCATTCTATACAATGCCTAGGTATTGTATAGAATGCCGGATTTCATACATTGCCGGTAACAAATATATATATATATATATATATATATATATATATATATACAGTCCTATGAAAAAGTTTGGGCACCCCTATTAATCTTAATCATTTTTAGTTTTCTAAATATTTTGGTGTTTGCAACAGCCATTTCAGTTTGATATATCTAATAACTGATGGACACAGTAATATTTCAGGATTGAAATGAGGTTTATTGTACTAACAGAAAATGCGCAATATGCATTAAACCAAAATTTGACCGGTGCAAAAATATGGGCACCTCAACAGAAAAGTGACATTAATATTTAGTAGATCCTCTTTTTGCAAAGATAACAGCCTCTAGTCGCTTCCTGTAGCTTTTAATCAGTTCCTGGATCCTGGATGAAGGGATTTTGGACCATTTCTTTCTACAAAACAATTCAAGTTCAGTTAAGTTTGATGGTCGCCGAACATGGACAGCCCGCTCTCAAATGATCTGAAAACAAAGATTGTTCAACATAGTTGTTCAGGGGAAGGATACAAAACGTTGTCTCAGAGATTTAACCTGTCAGTTTCCACTGTGAGGAACATAGTAAGGAAATGGAAGACCACAGGGACAGTTCTTGTTAAGCCCAGAAGTGGCAGGCCAAGAAAAATATCAGAAAGGCAGAGAAGAAGAATGGTGAGAACAGTCAAGGACAATCCACAGACCACCTCCAAAGAGCTGCAGCATCATCTTGCTGCAGATGGTGTCACTGTGCATCGGTAACAATACAGCGCACTTTGCACAAGGAGAAGCTGTCAGGGAGAGTGAATGAGAAAGAAGCCGTTTCTGCACGTACGCCACAAATAGAGTTGCCTGAGGTATGCAAAAGCACATTTGGAGAAGCCAACTTCATTTTGGAAACAAAGATTGAGTTGTTTGGTTATAAAAAAAGGCGTTATGCATGGCGTCCAAAAAGAAACAGCATTCCAAGAAAAACACTTGCTACCCACTGTAAAATTTGGTGGAGGTTCCATCATGCTTTGGGGCTGTGTAGCCAATGCCAGCACCGGGAATCTTGTTAAAGTTGAGGGTCGCATGGATTCCACTCAGTATCAGCAGATTCTTGAGAATAATGTTCAAGAATCAGTGACGAAGTTGAAGTTACGCCGGGGATGGATATTTCAGCAAGACAATGATCCAAAACACTGCTCCAAATCAACTCAGGCATTCATGCAGAGGAACAATTACAATGTTCTGGAATGGCCATCCCAGTCCCCAGACCTGAATATCATTGAACATCTGTGGGATGATTTGAAGCGGGCTGTCCATGCTCGGCGACCATCTAACTTAACTGAACTTGAATTGTTTGTCCAAAATACCTTTATCCAGGATCCAGGAACTGATTAAAAGCTACAGGAAGCGACTAGAGGCTGTTATCTTTGCAAAAGGAGGATCTACTAAATATTAATGTCACTTTTCTGTTGAGGTGCCCATACTTTTGCACCGGTCAAATTTTGGTTTAATGCATATTGCACATTTTCTGTTAGTACAATAAACCTCATTTCAATCCTGAAATATTACTGTGTCCATCAGTTATTAGATATATCAAACTGAAATGGCTGCTGCAAACACCAAAATATTTAGAACTAAAAATTATTAAGATTAATAGGGGTGCCCAAACTTTTTCATAGGACTGTATATATATACAGTATATATATATATATATATATACTGTATATATATATATATATATATATATATATATATATATATATATATATATATATTTCTATAGGAGAGAGAAGGGACTCTGCTGTCAGAATTCTTCTAAAGTGCAGAAGAGGTCAATTGTACAATTCTGACAAAGTAATATATACTTATTCATTTACATAATCCGTAGTTTTTATCTTTGACAATATGTAAAGATTGTTCAATTGATTTCAGCACATCAAAGGGACTTCTTGAATGCTAGCTCAGGGAAGAATGTAACAACTGTGTTTAATGTATCAACTGTTTTCCTTTGTAACGGACATGGCAGGCAAGATCGTGTACTCTAATCACTCACTGAACGTTACATCACTGGGATGCCAATGGTTCACATCAATTCACACCAACACCACTGCCGATAAATGCCGTTTGTCATCATACTTTGGGAGATTTCCAGATATATAAGTTGTGTTAGTGTAAGCGAGCAGCAAACACATGATTTGTATTAAGTGATTAGATTTTTGCAGTGTGTGTGAAATAAGACATAGTTCTGGTGGCTATATAGTGGCTTTAGGAAATGCTGTACACATACAGGAAGATCCCCTGAATGATCAGCTCAGCCTTATTTGCATGGGTTTTTCTTTAAAGCTAACCTGCTTGGATTAAACTTCCAGGGCATAAACAGCTGTTTTTTTGAAAATTCTTTGGTATTTCAGAGAAGAGCTTTTAAAATGAGCTGAGATTGGAAAAAGACAGCTCAGAGCTCCTCACCATTGGGTTCTATCTGCCCAACTCAGAGGAAGAGATCTGTTAATGTGTATGAATTGGGCAGGGAAAGTCAACAAGGAGCCAACCAGATGATTCTTTTCCCATTTCTGGCTTGTTTAAAAACTTGAGGGTACGTTCACATGGCGGAATCTGCCATGGATTTGGAGCCGATTCTGCATATGAATCTGTTGCAGAGTCCATCCCGAATCTGCCACCCATTGTTTTTTTAAATGGAAGGCAGAGATTGCAGCAGGATCTGCTGCATATTTTTGTTGTAAGGTGTGGATAGGATTTGCTAGAATCCAATCCACCTTGCAGTCACTGTAAAACACTGTTTTTTTCCGCTGGGGTGTTTGTGGGTTGAAATACAGGCCCTAAACTAAAGATATGTCATATTTATCCTCCAACATAAGTCATTGTGATAAAACTGGCACATTTTACACATTACACATTTTAACTTTACATTGTCCAAATAATAGTAAATCGTAGCCACAGTGTTTTCTTGTGAAAATCCAACTGCTTTTTTGAGTTTAAGGGGCTCTTTCATTGGGAAAAGTCATTTTTAACCAATCACATCTTTACCTTTAGTATGTAATTTGCCTCAGTGGTTTCTGAATAAGTCCGTTTTTATTCACATGCTAATTAGACTGGTGCATGATGCATCGTGCACCCTCTCTTTGCTATTGTTTCCTATGGGAGTATACAGCACAGGCTGCTGCTGACTCAGCTTCCTGTTAGCACACCCACATAGGAGATAATAGCAGAGACGAGTGCTGCTAGGAACTTCCTGTGCTGGCTGGAAACTCATTAGCATATGAATAAAAACGGACTTATTCACAAACCACTGAGGCAATTTACATACTAAAGGTAGGTGTGGAATAGCCTTTCTAAAGGCTATGCAAGGATGTGATTAGTTAAAAATGACTTTTCCCAGTGATAGAGCCCCTTTAAAGAGGACTTTTCATCAGATTGGGCACAGGCAGTTCCATATATGGCTGGAAAGCTGACAGTGCGCTGAATTCAGCGCACTGTTGGCTTTCCCGATCTGTGCCCCGGGTAAAGTGCTATTGGTCCTGGAACCATAGCACTTTACAGTCAGAAGGGCGTTTCTGACAGTCTGTCAGGAACGTCCTTCTCCACAGCAGTGCCTATCGTGCTGTACAGTGTGAGCGGGGAGGATCCCGGGGCGTTCCTCCCCACTCACAAAGTACAGCGCGATAGGCGCTGCTGTGGAGAAGGACGTTCCTGATAGACTGTCAGGAACACCCTTCTGACTGTAAAGCGCTACGGTACCGATAGCGCTTTACCCAGGGCACAGATCGGCTTTCCAGCAGTATATGGAACTGCTTGTGTACAATCTGATGAAAGGTCCTCTTTAAAGGGTTTTCCAGTTTTTGGCAAGCAAAAAATGTCTTAACATTAATATTTCTTATTGAGACCTTTTAAAAATTTCGTACCATTTTTCAGAATAGTGCAAGCAACACAGGGACACATTTACCAATCCAAGTCCGACACTTTTCTGTCTACATTTGCACCAAAATTCCCAGTGCACAGCATTTAAGATAGAAAGAAAATAAAAATACGACAGGCTATACGCTTCTGAAAAATACGCAGCAGAATAAGAAGCGCCTAACTTTCCGACACATTTATGTAACAGAAAAGAACAAATATTGTGCAGATTTCCTATGCAAAGTAGATCAAGTTTAAAATGGTGTAGAGAATTTACGGCAATTTACTTCATGTAAAGCGTGATAAACGAAAGATGATTTGTGTCTTCTTATGTTATGCCAAGAATTGTAGGGAGTCTTTTGATGAGTGAGAAATATTTATTCCTTGCATCCTGCAAGTTAAGATTTTTGGCTACATGTTTTGCACCAAATATTTGTATGGTGGGCCAGAATGTTGGAGCTTCTAGAAACATTCCATATTTATGAAAGTCTGTATGACAGATGGATAAATATGTCTAAAACTACGAATGGGATTAAGTGCAAAGATAGCCAGTATTGATAAATGTGCCCCACAGTCTGTCACAATAACTTCCTTACTGGTTCCCGAACATGTGCCATTCATTGTGTACATGACTTAAAGAGGACCTTTCACCATATCTGGGCACATGCAGTGTTATATACTGCCGGAAAGCTGACAGTGCGCTGAATTCAGCGCACTGTCGGCTTTCCCGATCTGTGCCCGGTGTGAAGAGCTTACGGTCCGATACCGTAGCTCTTCTATGGTCAGAAGGGGGTTTCTGACCATTGGCCAGAGACGTCCTTCTGCCTCGCGGCGCCTATCGCGCTGTACTGTGGAGCGGGGAGGAACGCCCCCTCCCTCTCCTGATAATGCTCGTTTATGGACGAGCGCTGTGAGCAGAGGGAGGGGGCGTTCCTCCCAGCTCCACAGTACAGTGCGATAGGCGCCGCGAGGCAGAAGGATGTCTCTGGCTAATGGTCAGAAACGCCCTTCTGACCATAGAAGAGCTACGGTACCGGACCGTAAGCTCTTCACACCGGGCACAGATCGGGAAAGCCGACAGTGCGCTGAATTCAGCGCACTGTCAGCTTTCCGGCAGTATATAACACTGCCTGTGCCCGGATATGGTGAAAGGTCCTCTTTAAGTTGTTATCCACTCCCACCATGAACATGTTGTCATTACTGTCATATCTACCAACTTTCAGAAGACAGAAAGAGGGAGCAAATTGGTCTCCACCCTTTTCTAAATTGACTCCGCCCATTCCTATCAATTGTTCTTTGTGCTTCTCACACAGTATAATGCTCCTACAGTCACCCTAATATTATATGCCCCCCCATTATAATATTCTCCTCAAATTAACCCCACAGTATAAAGTCCCTCTCCTGGTGCACCCACAGTTTAATGTCACCCTCCAGCTGCCCCAGTTTAATGTCACCCTCCAATGTATATATATATATATATATATATATATATATATATATATATATATATATATATGCAAGTAACAAGACAGGGTGAATATTGCACATCACTAGAGGTTATACTGGGTATGAATGAAAAACTGCTAGGAGGTGCACTGGGGCAATGCTTGAAAGGGCTGCCTTGAAAAACACTGACACTGCCACAAGCAGGAAGTAAAAACCAGGACGTATTGCAAGAGTCTCAAAATCTGAGGAATAGTAAAAATTGTCCAGTCACACATAATACACCAGTACCCAGTTAAGTTTGTCCATTTATGTATCAAGCATTTTCTGCCTCTCACATCACAGTCACATTTTCTTACTCCTCTTTAGGCTAAAGCCCCACATTGCGGAAACGCAGCTCATTTTGTTGCTTTTTTTTAAAGCTAAAGCCAGGAGTGCATTGAAAAAGGTAGAAATATAAGAGCTTGCTATATACTTTCCATTCCTTTTGTGGCCATTCTTGGCTTTGGGTCAAAACACTGCAGCAAAATCTGCAACCAAAAAAGCTGCGTTTCCACACCGTGGGGCCTCAGCCTTAAAGCCAGATCCAGTAGACATGAGAAATATAAGTCCTTCCATTATATTTTCAATTTTTTTTCAATCTACTTCTATCTTTGGCTAGGAAAATCTACTTCAAAAACTGCAGTGTCATTTTTCCAAAAACTGTTGTGTGTGAAATCACTCTTATGCTAGCAGGCTGTTATTTCCTTCAGTAAAACTATTCTTCAGGACAATCCATGGATAATTAGGAGACCCACCTATTATAGTTTATTTTATGAACACATTTTGGTACGTAGACATTCTATACAGTCATATTAATATCTATAACTGACCCACTGCAATGTTGCATGTTTCACTCATTTTTGACTAATCATATACTTATTGTATTTTTTATTTCATATCAATAATATCCCTAAGAAAATGTTTATGATAGATATGACACAATATTGTCTCTATAAAAACAGATTATGTAGATAAAACCCTCACAAAGTATACGCTGCGTTCACATCACAGAAAAATATATACTTTATGCTCCATAGAAAAGCAGGGAACGTGAAGAAATATGGCGAAGTGATTCACACCAAGGGATTTCTAATGTAAATGTGTTTTATAAATATGCTTTGCAAGTGAACCTTTACTAATGCAGACATTTTACAGTTTAAAGCATGGCCTATAAACAATGATGTCATGAAAGAATGAAGGGGCCCAGTTTGTCCTTGAGAATGACTTACAATGCCAAATAAGAGAAAGCTTCTACCTATCATATGGAGAAACTAAGTGCAAAATTGGTGTGAGGTTTTGACAGCACACATCATTAGTATACACATCCTTATGGGACTAGAGAAGTGGTCTAATATGATGTCACCTGATGAATAGAGAGCTATAATGCTAGTTGCATTGCCTGTTTGGAATTATACATAAGGAAATAGTGTATCGAGGGGACTGATATGGTAGTTCAAGGGTAAATTTAACATATATCGCTTTATTAAATTCAGTGTAAACCCCATCAAGAGGAGCCACAGGGCGAAGGGGTGGGGGTTGGGTATAAAGGGTCTTATCTATTTATTTGTATAGGAAATATGTGATCCCTGTGACAGTATGATACCCAATATGTCCTTATCTATCTATTGGTTTGAGATATCCAGATGAGGGGTGGAAAATTACCTTTTTTTTTTTTTAAAGTATCCTTTGCTTTGTTTACTTTTTAAATTCTGCAAATGTTTTACGAAATATCTTGTGATACCGTATCTAGAGCCAAGAGGAAAGTTGAAGAAGGGCATATATGTGGCTACTGAATGGCTAGTCTCACTAGTTCCAGGACCAAGGAAAGAGAAGGAGAGGTCAGTAAGTGGCTGAAAGAAAAGAAACACAAAAAGTTGCAACAGCTCTCTGCTAACATCAAAGACATTACTGCTAAACCTACCGCTGTATACAAAACAAGTGAAAATAAGATTCTTGGTTAATATTCTGAGTAAATTGTATAAGCCCATCTGCAGCGACAAGGCATCTTTTTTAGATGGGATCCAACACTGTAATGATTCTCCTTTCTCTAGACCTTGGCATCCAATGAATTAAGGGCAAGTGTATGCTTAGCATTAAACTGCAGATAGTCTCCTCCCTCTGGACCTTGGCTTCAAGTACATTAAAGGTGAGTGTAGTAAATGATATTATGCTCTAATTAAAATCAGCCTTGAGCGGATGGGTGGCATACAAGTCTAAGGGCCCACAGGATGACCCGCAGATATAAAGAGCTGCGGGAAAAACCGCGGAAGGAACACATCGCATTTCTTCACACAGGGCTTTAAACAGAAAGTTTGCTGAGTTTTCCTCCGCGGGCTTTCTGTAACAATTATATCTATGGGGAAGCCGCCGGCATTTCCATAGATATAATTGACATGTTGTGATTTCCAAAACCGTGCGTAACTGCATCCACATTGTAGTTACTGTAAAACGCCGCAATTTTTCCCACAGCGTTTCCGCCATCGACAAATCACGATGTTTCCAGCCCATGGGACCCCGCCTAAAGGTCAGTTCACACTGAGTTTTTTGCAGCCAGATTTTGACACAGAATACCTGAAAAATCGCCTCCCATTCATTTCAATGGAACTCACTAGCAGTTTTTTTCCGCTATCGATTTTTTTCAGCAACATAACCTATTTTCAGGCGGATTCCATGGCTGAGTCAGCCACAGTATGGCTGAAGACTCCCTCCTGACTAGACCCATTCATCTTTCCTCTTCACTTTCCGTCATGTGAACTGACCCTAAAATAGAGCCACACTCCCTAAATACACAATGCAACAAATATACAAACACATTTAGTACTGCCATACAAAATTAACTTTATTTCAGGTCTCTGATTATGCATTTTTATGTAATATAAAGTCCATTTGTTTGGCAGTGCTGACTATTTTTGTGTATTGACTGAAGAAAAACACAAAAATGGTTAAAAAAAAAACACCAGTAAACTATGTTTGCACAAAAAATGCCAGACAAAGCAAAATAACACAACTCCCTACAAAACAATACTGATATTTTAATGAAATTTTTATAGTACAAAAAATGTCAGGGACAAAACTGCATGTGTACGCAGACTGAGCGCAATACGCATAATGTAACCCCCTGAAAAGAGGGGGGGGGGGGGATAAGCCCCTCCCAGATTCAAAACAACCAAAACTTACCCCCCTTAAGAAATAAGGCACAGACACATTAGCTTGGGTTAAGTGGGGGTCGGCCACAGCTTTATTATTGAAAATAGACATGTCAGCAGAAACCTGTTGCCCCAACTTAGAGGGAAGCGCGCCACAAGGAATGCCCAGGCACCGCTAGCGGTGTGCATGTCTGTTGTATCCAGCGGTGGCGCGCCTTATCCGGAATGACGTAAGGGGAGGGGACAAGGTCTTGCCGATCATGCCAGCTGTGACACCTATGGAAACAAATAAATAAATAAATAACCAAGAAACAAACAAGAAATACAACCAAACCAAATTAAATACAAGCAAAAAACACAAATACAGAAGGCAAACAAATTGAAACAAAAAACAAATAGAGGAAAACACAAACAAAACCCGGTGGAGTGCCAAGGAGCAAGGGGAGGGAGGGAGGGAAAAACTTCTTCCTTCGACGCTGGCGGGGATCCGAAAGGAAGTCCCCGCCCAGCGCCGAAGGATAAGAAGGGGACGGAGCGTGGCTCCGCCCCCCACCCGCCCGCGTCACCACGGCGACGTCAGACGCCGGGAGGGGAGCGGAAGGGAGGGGGGAAGAGGACGCATGCGCGAAACGCGCACAGTCAGAGCCCGGGCCGCTTATGCAACGGCCCGGTCCTAAGACTGAGCGCAATACGCATAATGTAACCCCCTGAAAAGAGGGGGGGGGGATAAGCCCCTCCCAGATTCAAAACAAACAAAACTTACCCCCCTTAAGAAATAAGGCACAGACACATTAGCTTGGGTTAAGTGGGGGTCGGCCACAGCTTTATTATTGAAAATAGACATGTCAGCAGAAACCTGTTGCCCCAACTTAGAGGGAAGCGCGCCACAAGGAATGCCCAGGCACCGCTAGCAGTGTGCATGTCTGTTGTATCCAGCGGTGGCGCGCCTTATCCGGAATGACGTAAGGGGAGGGGACAAGGTCTTGCCGATCATGCCACCGGAGACCGGTGTAACCCTACACCGGGGTCCGACCCCCCTCCTGCAGCATAAAGAGAGCACGGTCAATGCCATCCTGTATGCCCGACAAGAATATGTCGAGGCCTATGTCCGACAGATGCACCCCATCCCTGCGTAGCAAAACGCTGTTGTCTCCTTCCAATTGCCTGTGCCGGACGACAACTCCCCCCCGGGACCTTACGTGACGGGATATGCGCATGTTAAGGAGCCGGCGAGCCCTTTCCAGAGCCGCCGGATCCCGCGCATCCCTCCAGCGGGCCCTCGGGACTATCTCCGACCAGACCATGACAAGGTTATGAAAGAATGCAGGGAAACGATCAAAATCAGAACGAATCAGGGAGATCAGCTCCGACAAGCGTATGGAACCCAAATCATTTCTTCCAGCATGCAGCACCAGCACCACAGGGGCCTGGGAGGAACCGGCAAGCGACACAACTTGCGGCAGAATCTGCAACCAGCTCAAACCCCGAACTTCGTGCCACCGGAGCTCGGCCTGTTCAAATCCAAGCTGCAGACCACCTGGGCAAACAGCAGCATGTCGCGCTGCCCAGTAAACATAAGAATGGCCCAGAATCCAAACGATAGGATAAGCGTCTGAAGAAATAAAGGGAAGAAATTAGTACAGGCGAGATACAAATAATTTTTTTTATTTTTTTATTTTTTTTTATCTACCTATATGGAGCTAAACAAGAGGGAAATAAAAGCAAAACTACACGGTAAGCAAACCCGGGCGCACATACCGATGGTAAAAACTAGAGCGCCATCTGCCAATGCGCTTGACCTCTTCCTCCGTGAGACCAGCCGCATCAGCCGCGGTAGCGGCACCAATGCGGAAGGAATGAGTCCCGAAATCCGCCGGGGAAACCCCCGCGGATGACAGGCAGCGTTTGAATAAAGATTCAAATTGGAAGCGCGTGAAAAAAGACCCGTCATTATGAACTAAAAACTGCGGGGAAGGCGGGCGGACGGCAGCAAATTGCCGCACCACCGCAACCGGGCACAGGGGGCCGTCTATACGAGATATAGACAACCACGTGCCCTGCCCGTACACGTCGGTCTTAGAGCGCTTTACACGGACACGTAGGGAATCCTGTAAGATGACCACGTCATCTCCCGCCAAGCCACCCTGTACAAAACGTGACGGAGCTACCAACTCGCCCACACGAAGCGCACCAAAAAAGGCAAGGCAAAAAGAACAACTCAGTAAAGCTGCCTCGAAGGAAGACGAACAGACCGATGAGGAAGCGTCAACCAGACGCCGCAGCAGAAAAAAGGAAACTGGCCTGCGACAATCTACCGGTCGCGGCGCCTTCTTCCAACCCCTCAAAATAAGCTAAAAGGAAAAATCTTTGGTCACATCAGGGAGACCCAGCAGCTTCAAGCCAAAGGCCACCCTGGACACACGCCGAGCCGCCGTGGCCGCCGTGACTGAGTCAGAACGCAAACGTGACAAGAAAGCGTAGGTAAGCTCGCGGCAACATTCAACATCAAGCAAGTGGTCAGGAGAAGCAAAGGACAACCATTCACACCACGCCTTACCGTGAGCTGTCCATGTAGCCGACGTGACCGAATCCTGCATCAACTGAGTCAGGGGTGAAGGACCACGTCCCATAGTAAGGGGGGGCACGGGGAGCCCTCCAAATCCGCCTCCGGGTGTAAGTCTCTGAAGCGACCCAACTGCGAACGAGAAAGAGAGTCAGCAATCGTGTTAACAACACCGGGGACATGCCTAGCCTTGAAAACGACATTATACTGCAAACATCTGAGGACCAAACGCCATAACAAAGCTAAGACCGGCAAAGAACTAGAAGAAAGGCTATTAATTGCCGACACAGCGCTCTCGTTGTCGCACCAAAACAAAATGCGTTTGTTCGCCATGGCGGGACCCCATAATTCTAGGGCGACCACTATGGGGAACAACTCCAATAATGCCAAATTGCGGGTAAGGCCCAGGGACGACCAAACCGAAGGCCACTCAGAAAAAGACCAATGGGCGCCAAAAACCGCACCGTAGCCAACAGCCCCAGAGGCGTCAGTGAAAAGCTGAAGGTCGGAATTAGTCAACTCACCCTCTGGGAAACAGGAAAGGCCAGAATAATCCAACAGAAAGGATTTCCAAACCTTCAAATCATCCCGCAAGACTTTTGTAATCCGAACATAATGGTGCGGAAGGCGGACTCCAGAAGTAGCCATAGCCAGGCGGCGGGAAAAAACCCGCCCCATCGGAAAAATACGACACGCAAAAGTCAGTTGACCCAGCAGAGACTGCAAACGGGACAACGGAACTTTGCGGGAACCTAGGCAGAAGTCCACATCCGCACAAAGCCGGGACAACTTGTCCTGCGGGAGATGAAAGAGCATCCGCTCCGTGTCAATGCCAATACCCAAAAAGGAGAGAGACGTAACCGGACCCTCAGTCTTGTCACAAGCCAAAGGAACGCCAAAATAAGCAGCAAAATAACGGAAGGTATCGAGCAAATACTGGCAAGTAGGAGACCCGGACGGGCCTACAAACAAAAAATCGTCCAAATAATGTATCACCGATGAAGCGCCCGATTCCTGCCGTACAACCCATTCCAAAAAAGTACTAAACATTTCAAAGTAACGGCAGGAAATCAAGCACCCCATGCGTAAACACATATCATAATAAAAGAAACCACCAAACTGACAACCTAACAAATGGTAACAATCGGGATGTACCGGCAACAGACGGAAGGCAGACTCGATGTCAGACTTTGCCAAGAGCGCTCCCCGACCGGCTTTCACCACCAGCGAGACGGCTCTGTCAAATGACACATAGGACACCGCTGACTCTTCCTTCGGTATGCCGTCGTTCACAGACTCCCCGGGGGGAAAGTAAAGATGGTGGATCAAACAATACTTCCCCGCCTCCTTTTTGGGGACCAGGCCCAAAGGAGACACCCTAAAGTTCGGAAAAGGAGGCTCAGAAAAGGGGCCAGCCATGCGACCCAGCTCAACCTCCTTGGAAATCTTCTCCTGAGCAACAAGGACATCTTTCTGAACTGAACGTAGATTATCAACTAAAAGAACATTGGAACAAGAAACATGAGGTATGTAAAAACCTGAAGTGAACCCATCAAGGAGCAGACCTGCCTCCTCCTTCCTGGGGTACCGGTCTAGCCAAGGGCGCATCTTTAACGCGCTCACCGGGGTCCTCGGATTTACCCGAGCCGGCCTTGGCAGGTTTACCCCGCTTGGTGCAACGAAGGGCTGAGTGGGCGCCGCCACATATGGAGCATTCATGCTTAAAACAGCATGACGCAAAAAACCGGCAGTGCCCCTCATTGAACATCCAGCAGGCTCCTGGCCTGCGAGAGGCCGCTGAGGAGGCAGAAGCCCCCCCGGCAGCCCCGGATGGAAAGGGGGGAGCTGCGGGTTTCGGCGTCAACATTAGCTGAATCCATATGTCCGTCGCCTTAGAAGCCCAACCAACTTCCGGCTGCAGCGCTAGCCGCCGCCGGAATTCTTCGTCGTACTTCCACCAAGCGGAGCCACCATATAACTTATGAGCGGAAAAAATAATGTCAAGGTAAATAAACAATTCCGCTGCAACAACTGAACCAGACTGACAAAGAATGCAAGCAAAGGTCGAAAAGGCTTGCAACCAATTGGCAAAGGTTTTAGCCACTTTAGGCTTCTTATCGTCACCTCTGCCAAAACCTCGTTCTTTATCAACAGTAACATAATCAGGAGATAACAATGACCATATATCAATATATTCACCACTGATGATTTTTTCTCTCAGCTCCAGTGGCACATGCGTGCCAAGAGGAGCCACCCCACAGAAATAAGTGTCCCTGAATCGCAAGCCAGAGGGAGGAGCAACCGGCTCAGGCCGCGGCAAAACCGCTCCTGGGGAAACAAGAGAAGGAATCCTACCCTCAAGCTGCGAAATCATGGACTTCAATACATCAAGCATGTCGCCACTCGGACCCGGCGACTGGGAAGACCAGGCCTGCGAACAGGCCAACTCACCAGATGGTAACGCGGGCGGCTGCACCGACACGGCCAGGGGTGGAGGCTGCGGAGCTGGTACTGGAGCTGGAGCTGCAGCTGCTACTGCAGGCACGGCCGGAGCGCCCTGGGCAGACACAGATTCCCTTCTCCAACTCTGCCTCCGGGAACTCCTGCTATATCTCGAGCGACGCGAGCGATGGGAACCCCGAGAGGAAGACGACGAGCGCGACCCAGAGCGATCGTAATCGCGACCCCTAGACCGCCTCCCCCTACGCCAATCACCCCGCGAATCCCTCCTACTACGCCTGCGGCGCGAACGAGAGGAGCTACGTGAGCGCGGGGAGTGATCCCGGACCCTCGAGAACCTACTATCCGCCCCGGAACCGCGATATGAACGGGAACTGGACTCACGGAAACGGCTGGAAAGGGAATGGCGCGGGAACTGAGGAGTACCTGGGACATACTCAGTATCAAAAAACTCCTCATCACTACCCTGAAACATAACTGGTGACGATGGAGCCGGGACAGCCGTGGGGGGAGGGCCCGCCGTATCAGAAGGGGCCGAGTCTAAGGGCGCAGAGGGAGGAGCCGGAGCCTCATCGCTACCGGCCATCACTGGAAGGGCAGAACTGCGCCCAAACCATCTCGCCAACCTGCCAGGAGGCGGAGGCGGCGGAGGCATGGGCTCTACTGGGGGAGATAACATGGGGGCAGAAACTGCATGCTGGGCCGAACCCACTGAAGCACTGGGCCCAGCCACAATAGTAGGTGCCGCCAATGAACTAGACTCAGCCGAGGGGGGAGGGACTAGAACTCCCACAGCCTGAGTGGCAGCCGCTGAATGTGCAGGCCGGCGCCGGGACCCGGCGGCCGCACTGCCTCTCACACTCGCAGCACGCCGCCCGGTACGTGCAGGAGCCCGGGCGGCGCGAGAAGCGGCTGATGCGGCCCCCCATGACGGAACCCTGCTCCGAACACTGGGGGCCGGGCTAGGTGAAAGCCGGTCGGGAGGCCTCGCCGCCCTGCTAGGGCGGGTAGAGGCCGCCCGACCCGGCACTGAGGAGGCTGAGGCCTGGCCTGACGCCCCGCTCGTATTGAGCAGGGACGCCAGCCAGTCAGTCCCTTCCTCACTCACCTTGCGTTGCAGCAGCTCCAAGAGCTGCTGGCGCTGGGTGTCTTCGGACATCACGCCGTTCCGAAAAAACTTCTTCCTTCGACGCTGGCGGGGATCCGAAAGGAAGTCCCCGCCCAGCGCCGAAGGATAAGAAGGGGACGGAGCGTGGCTCCGCCCCCCACCCGCCCGCGTCACCACGGCGACGTCAGACGCCGGGAGGGGAGCGGAAGGGAGGGGGGAGGAGGACGCATGCGCGAAACACGCACAGTCAGAGCCCGGGCCGCTTATGCAACGGCCCGGTCCTAAGCCTGCTAGAGGAGGCACCGGCCATATGACCTCTGGTGAAAAGATGTATGAAGTCACTGCAGTTAGAGAAAACCAATTAGATATCAGGTCCAGTGAATGGCGCTGACAGGGAGGAGAATTATTTTATTATATTGCAGAGAGGCCAACTGAATAGAACTGGCATGGAAAGCCCTGCAGGGGAGAGAGAATCTCAGAAGGCATGCTCACCTGTAGAGACTGGAGCAAGCTGAGTTATCTGATAACACAAGCACTGCATTACTTACAGATTTATTCAGCACTTTATTCACTGTACGCTCAGATCTATATCAGTAAACCATTAAGCATAACTGCTTGTTCGTGTCTGTGTCGATTAAATAACACAACAAATATCAGTCCAGTGGAATGTGGGGCACCTGTCATCCCAAATTTGTACCTCCTCCAGAAGCCGTGAAACCAGGAGCTGTCACAATTGCTACATCCATGCTTCCAACTGGGCTTTGGGAATGTGGCGACAGTCTCTAGCACAGCAGTGAACTCTGCAGTCCCAAATGGGGTGTTGCTGAATGGCCTCCTGAAGTATGACAGAACCAGCATACTCTTGAAGGACTGAAAGGAGATACCGTAATCTGCCATGAGTCTGTGCAACATCGCCCCACACCTGAGGGCTAAGGGCACTGGGTATGCTAGAAGAGGAGCCAAGGAAGACTATTATGTTGCAGTCCAGCGCCTGCTGGAGCAGTCATTGTTGGTATTTATGAAGATGTGTCCATGCAGGTCACACTGTGGAATGTTTTTGCCAGAATACAAGGAGAGAATGAGACTCTGGCGGAGTATGCCAATGGCTCCTCACCAAGTTATAAAGGAAGACTGGAGCAAACACTACCTTGACCAGTGATGTTCAATAATAGAAGTTGTTATGGATGACCTTGGACTAAACCAACTCCCTCAGATCACTTCCTGGGCTGGTGCAGAGCTGAGGGAGCCTGCAGGTTATCTGATGGTGATGGTAGTAGTTCCCCAAAGCACCTTCTATTGCTCTTTAGCATCCCTGAACTGGATGGAGGTTGGAAGGACATTTGTTGGTGAATGCAGGAATGGACTCAGGACACAGGTTGCAGGTGATACAACAGCAACCAATACAGCTTTTAATACAATTTGAATGTACAGTTAGTTCTCAGTAGGAGTACCATTCTATGATGGGATCAGGCAGGTTATAGATTCCAGCATTATATGTCCAGAAATAGCAGTACAGTGCTAAACACTTGCTTCTCTGCCTCTCTCGAACTATATTGTGTAGACTCTCAGGATGGTCCTGTGCATCCTGTTGGAAGCAGGGTCTACACATCCTCAGATTCTGACTGACAACATGTGAATTCTTACAGCTTCAGGGCTGTAAAAGTACACTTGGGCTTTATCCCACTCACTGTCTCAGAGCTGGAACTCACACATCTATACAGTTTGGCAGCTGGTTGAAGACTCCTTGAGTCTCCTCCTCTTTTCCTACACTACTGTTGGCTGGGTTGAACTATGACAAATACCCCCATCCAATTGGAAAAGCCAACCTATATAAATGTGGGACTTGATAAGATTGCAATTAACACAGCACAGGATTGTTTCACGGGCAGATGCCCATTACTGATTGGGATCAGGCAAAGACTTCCTTCATCACATCCAATGGAGCTGCACAAGTTCCTGTGGATGCCATTCTGTCTGAACAATGTGCTGGTCATATTAAGTTCAAAAATGTAAAGGAAACAAGAATGTAATAATTTGAAAACTTATATAACCCCTAATGAGATTCACAATAGAATTTTCATATGACATTGTATAAAATTAGCATGTTATAGAGTCTTTTAGATGCAAAGACACTCAGAGGTTCACTAATCTGTAAAAAAAAACTGCATCAAAAAATTGTGGAACAATTTTAGAAAATAATCTTCTATGTAAAATTGCAAAGACTTCGAATATCCCACCATCTACAATACATAACATCATCAGATTATTCAGAGAACCTGGTGAAATCCATGTGCACTAGGGACGAGTACAAGGATGCTTGAGATCTATGGGCCCTCAGACTGGGACCAACACTGTTAGACATGTTTAATCACTTTCCCTGGGTTTTTGTATATTATACTCTGTAATCTGAAGAGACCCCAGAGTATAATTTTAGCTAGCGTGAGGTGAACCTCAAATTTCCGACCCCAAATTTTTGCAATATGAATAATGAACACTGTATAGGCATTGTATTGTGAGGAGTGGCCACTATGAAATTCTATACTGTCAGAGGCACCACTGTGGGACATTATAATTTGTAAAAGGGCCACTGTGGGACATTATACTGTGTGGAGAGGCCACTGTGGGACATCATGCTATGTGGACAGCTGCTATGGGACATTATACTATATGGAGCACAGTCTGGTACATTATACTGTGTAAAGGGGCTACTGTTGGATATTATGGAGCAGATGGTGGCCTAAAGTTACTGGTACTTACTATATGGGGGCCAGTAAAAGGAATGTTTTAGTATGTGGGGGGCCAGTAAAGGTGTGTTGTACTGTGTGTACATCAGAAAAGGAGATGCTACACTGTGTGGGAACCCCAAGTCAAAAGTTTGCTCGTTACGCCCCTAATCCCTACCAGTCAGTGGTTCTGGCCCTGTGGAAATGCCTTATACTCCCCTATAGCTGCACTGCCTAGCTTCATTGGGATCAGGGTTTCTTTTATAAGGGTTGAGTGATTGAGGAGCTTTGTAGGTTATATCATATATGAAACACATGCCTTATCCTCAGGGGAGAGGATGAGTTGGACAAGCTTGCAAATGCTTCATACTTCAAAGAAGTAGAAGAAGGAAGTGTGGCCAAATTACGTTGCAGAATTGATGTATAACCACACAGTGCACACAACTATAAACTATCCCCTTTAATGATGTTGTTTAGAATGGTAGCAGAAAATAGGACTGCAACCCTTAACAGGGACAATATGTATAATGATAGCCTGCTAGGAGACACTGACCATATCATGAAGACAACACATGCAGAGGTGAAGTACAGCAAAGGGATATCAGATGTGGTGGCTGGTGTACAAGCAGTTAGTGCTCAGATAGCGAGAAAGATGACCCATGATTCTTGGCTTTATTCATGGCTTTATTCACAACTTTATTTAATGTATTGTACTGTTTCCACTTGGCATTAGAGAGTCTAGCTTGCATATTAGACACCAAAAGTAGCTGCATTGATTGCTCAGGAACCATGAGGGCTAGAGCAAAAGTTCCAACTGCACAAGAATCAGCGGAATGGAGCCTGTTAAAAGATGATAACAAGTTGAGTTATTGGAGGTGGTGAAAGGTTCTCTTTAAGGCCATAGCCACATGGACAATAATCATAAACTCAGCAGTACCTAACCTGTTGTGATCTGACACACATTATAAGTCTGAGGCCATATGGACAGTAACCAGGAGCTTGGTGGTGGTTAACCCAGTTTGTTCTACAGCTATCCTACTTTAAACCTGTTGTACGTCATTTACTGTGTGTTTCACTGGTGGCCAGGTGAGGATTTGCAAGCAAAGTTATGTCTGGGTTCCCCTAATAGTGAATCCCCAATTAGTATAATGCCCCCTTAGAGTCACATTACATAGTATACCGCCTCCACAGTGGCCCCCACACTTGCCTATCACATTGGATATAAAGCCTTGGTGCTGCCATAATGGATTACCTTCTGGAGTTCACCATGTTTGATCCACAATCCACACACTGACATTATTTGCAGAAACATCGAAGAGGAGGAGCTTAGTTTGAGGGGTGGGGAAAATTAATTAATAATGATCATTACTAGAGATGAGCGAACACTAAAATGTTCGAGGTTCGAAATTCGATTCGAACAGCCGCTCAATGTTCGTGTGTTCGAACGGGTTTCGAACCCCATTATAGTCTATGGGGAACAGATACTCGTTAAGGGGGAAACCCAAATCCGTGTCTGGAGGGTCACCAAGTCCACTATGACACCCCAGGAAATGATGCCAACACCTTTGGAATACAACTGGGACAGCAGGGGAAGCATGTCTGGGGGCATCTAACACACCAAAGACCCTCTATTACCCCAACATCACAGCCGAACAACTACACACTTTACACACTCAATACCACCTCTCTGACAGTAGGAAAACACCTTGAAACATGTGTATTTGGCACTTGCAGTGAGGAGAGCTTGTCACCAGCAGTGAATTTGGCCCTTGTAGTAAGTTGAGGTTGGCACCAACATTTGTTTTGAAAATCAGGGTGGATTGAGCCTCTAACCAGCAGAGTTTGGGCAAATTCATGGTGGAGGGAGCCTCTAACCAGCCCAATTTGGACCAATTCATGGTGGAGGGAGCCTCTAACCAGCCCAGTTTGGACCAATTCATGGTGGAGGGAGCCTCTAAAAAACCCAGTTTGGACCAATTCATGGTGGAGGGAGCCTCTAACCAGCCCAGTTTGGACCAATTCATGGTGGAGGGAGCCTCTAAAAAAACCCAGTTTGGACCAATTCATGGTGGAGGGAGCCTCTAACCAGCCCAGTTTGGACCAATTCATGGTGGAGGGAGCCTCTAACCAGCCCAGTTTGGACCAATTCATGATGGAGGGAGCCTCTAAACAGCCCAGTTTGGGCAAATTCATGGTGGAGGGAGCCTCTAACCAGCCCAGTTTGGACCAATTAATGGTGGAGGGAGCCTCTAACCAGCCCAGTTTGGACCAATTCATGGTGGAGGGAGCCTCTAACCAGCCCAGTTTGGGCAAATTCATGGTGGAGGGACTCTCTAAAAAACCCAATTTGGACCAATTCATGGTGGAGGGAGCCTCTAACCAGCCCAGTTTGGACCAATTCATGGTGGAGGGAGCCTCTAACCAGCCCAGTTTGGACCAATTCATGGTGGAGGGAGCCTCTAACCAGCCCAGTTTGGGCAAATTCATGGTGGAGGGAGTCTCTAAAAAACCCAGTTTGGACCAATTCATGGTGGAGGGAGCCTCTAACCAGCCCAGTTTGGGCAAATTCATGGTGGAGGGAGCCTCTAAAAACCCCAGTTCTGACCAATTCATGGTGGAGGGAGCCTCTAACCAGCCCAGTTTGGACCAATTCATGGTGGAGGGAGCCTCTAACCAGCCCAGTTTGGACCAATTCATGGTGGAGGGAGCCTCTAAAAAACCCAGTTTGGACCAATTCATGGTGGAGGGAGCCTCTAACCAGCCCAGTTTGGGCAAATTCATGGTGGAGGGAGCCTCTAAACAGCCCAGTTTGGACCAATTCATGGTGGAGGGAGCCTCTAACCAGCCCAGTTTGGACTAATTCATGGTGGAGGGAGCCTCTAACCAGCCCAGTTTGGGCAAATTCATGGTGGAGGGAGTCTCTAAAAAACCCAGTTTGGACCAATTCATGGTGGAGGGAGCCTCTAAACAGCCCAGTTTGGACCAATTCATGGTGGAGGGAGCCTCTAACCAGCAGAGTTGTGGGAAAGTAGGGTGGAGGGAGCCTCTAACCAGCCCAGTTTGGTTGAAATCAGGGTGGAGGGAGCCTCTAACCAGCAGAGTTGTGGGAAAGCAGGGTGGAGGGAGCCTCTAACCAGCAGAGTTGGTGGAAATCAGGGTGGAGGGAGCCTCTAACCAGCAGAGTTGTGGGAAAGCAGGGTGGAGGGAGCCTCTAACCAGCAGAGTTGGGGGAAATCAGGGTGGAGGGAGCCTCTAACCAGCAGAGTTGTGGGAAAGCAGGGTGGAGGGAGCCTCTAACCAGCAGAGTTGGGGGAAAGCAGGGTGGAGGGAGCCTCTAACCAGCAGAGTTGGTGGAAATCAGGGTGGAGGGAGCCTCTAACCAGCAGAGTTGGGGGAAATCAGGGTGGAGGGAGCCTAGTATTAGCAGAATTGTGCAACGCTTATGGTGGATGAGTATGAGGATGCGGAGGAATTGGAGAGGTTGAGTACAGACATGGAGTTTCATGTTGGGGTGCTTTACACAGGTGGGCACAAAAATGAAGGCTCTATCCAGTGGTGGTTCATTTTTATCAGCTGCACTGAACACCCTCTCAGATAGGACGCTGGCGGCAGGACAGGACAGCACCTCCAAGGCATATAGGGCAAGTTCAAGCCACAGGTCCAACTTCGACACCCAATACGTGTAGGGCGCAGAGGGGTCGGAGAGGACAGGGCTGTGGTCGGAAAGGTATTCCCGCAACATGCGCCTAGACTTCTCACGCCTGGTGACACTAGGACCCTCCGTGGCGGCACTTTGGCGAGGGGGTGCCATCAAGGTGTCCCAGACCTTAGACAGTGTGCCCCTCGTTTGTGTGGACCGGTGAGAACTTGGTCGCCTACTGGAGGAACTGCCCTCCCTGCCGCCAACGTCACAAGCTGGAAACATCTCCATCATATTCTGCACCAATTGCCTGTGGCAAGCATTGATGCGATTGGCCCTCCCCTCTACCGGAATAAAAGACGAGATGTTGTTTTTATACCGGGGGTCAAGGATAGCAAAGATCCAGTACTGGTTGTCCTCCATGATTTTGACAATACGCTTGTCGGTTGTAAAGCACCCCAACATGAACTCAGCCATGTCTGCCACAGTGTTAGTTGGCATGACTCCTCTGGCCCCACCGGAAAGTTCAATCTCCATTACCTCCTCATCCTCCATGTCTACCCATCCGCGCTGCAACAATGGGATGATTCGAAGTTGCCCGGAAGCCTCCTGTATCACCATCACATCATCGGACAACTCTTCTTCCTCCTCCCCCTCCTCCTCCTCCTCCATTAAACGCGATGAAGCGGACAGATGTGTGGACCTACTCTCCAGCTGTGACGGATCGGATACTATCCCTGACTCCTCTGTGTGATCTGAGTTATCCCTGATGTCAATCAGGGATTCTCTCAGAACACACAAGAGCGGGATTGTAAGGCTCACCATCGCATCCTCAGAGCTCACCCTCCTTGTGGACTCCTCAAAGACCCGTAGGATGTCACAAAGGTTTCTCATCCATGGCCACTCATGGATGAGAAACTGAGGCAGCTGACTTTGTGGCACCCTAGGGTTTTGTAGCTGGTATTCCATCAAAGGTCTCTGCTGCTCAACCACTCTATTTAACATCTGAAACGTTGAGTTCCTGCGTGTGGGGACGTCGCACAAAAGCCGGTGTTGTGGCACATGCAGGCGTTGCTGGAGAGATTTTAAGCTAGCAGCGGCTACTGTCGACTTGCGAAAGTGGGCGCACATGCGCCGCACTTTCACCAGTAGCTCTGGAACATTGGGGTAGCTCTTTAGGAAACGTTGCACCACTAGGTTGAAGACGTGGGCCAGGCATGGAACATGTTGGAGTCCGGCAAGCTCCAGAGCTGCTACCAGGTTCCGGCCGTTATCACAAACGACCATGCCTGGGCCCAGGTGCAGCGGCTCAAACCATATTGCCGTCTCATCGAGGAGGGCATCCCTCACCTCGGAGGCAGTGTGCTGTCTGTCCCCCAAGCTGATCAGCTTCAGCACAGCCTGCTGACGTCTACCAACGCCAGTGCTGCAACGTTTCCAACTCGTAGCTGGGGTCAATCTAACAGCGGAGGAGGAGGCGGTGGCGGAGGAGGAGGCGGTGGAGGAGGAGGAGGAGGGGGGTGTTCTTCTCGTGTCCCTGCCAGGAATGTTAGGCGGGGAGACGAGGTACACCGGGCCAGTTTGGGAAGCAGTCCCAGCCTCAACTACATTCACCCAGTGTGCCGTCAGTGAAATGTAGCGTCCCTGTCCGCATGCACTTGTCCACGCGTCGGTGGTCAAGTGGACCTTTGTGCAAAGCGCGGAACTAAGGGCCCGCCTGATGTTGAGTGACACGTGCTGGTGCAAGGCGGGGACGGCACACCGGGAGAAGTAGTGACGACTAGGGACGGCATAGCGAGGTGCCGCAGTTGCCATCAGGTCCAGGAAGGCGGGAGTTTCAACAAGCCGGAACGCCAACATCTCCTGGGCCAGCAGTTTAGCGATGTTGGCGTTCAAGGCTTGCGCGTGTGGGTGGTTAGCAGTGTATTTCTGCCGCCGCTCCAATGTCTGAGAGATGGTGGGTTGTTGTAAAGAAGCGCCTGATGGTGCCTTTGATGGTGCAGGAGAAGGAGATAAGACAGGAACAGGGGAGGATGAGGAAGAAGTCAACAAAGTGGCGGAGGCAGATGAAGTGGTGTCCTGGCTCGTCCTCTGGAGTGCATCGCCAGCACAGTCAGCAGTGGCAGTGGCAGAGGCAGTGGCAGTGGCGGCCTTTGTCCTGCCGTTGCTGCCTGCCACTGATTCCAGTGCTTGGATTCCAAATGGCGGCGCATTGAAGTGGTGGACAGGTTGCTCTTCTCAGAGCCCCTAATCAATTTCGAGAGGCAAATTGTGCAGACAACACTATATCTGTCCTCGGCGCATTCCTTGAAAAAACTCCACACCTTCGAGAAACGTGCCCTCGAGGTGGGAGTTTTTCGGGGCTGGGTACGAACTGGAACATCTTGGGAGATTCCGGGTGTGGCCTGGCTTCGCCTAAGCTGCTGACCTCTGCCTCTGCCTCTAGCTACCCTTTTTGGTGCTGCACCTGCCTCAACATCCACACTACTTTCCCCGCTTGACATCCCCCCTGTCCAGGTCGGGTCAGTGTCCTCATCATCCACCACTTCCTCTTCCAACTCCTGTCTCATCTCCTCCTCCCGCACAATGCGCCGGTCAACTGGATGCCCTGACGGCAACTGCGTCACATCATCGTCGATGAGGGTGGGTTGCTGGTCATCCACCACCAAATCGAACGGAGATGGAGGAGACTCTAGTGTTTGAGCATCTGGACACAGATGCTCCTCTGTTAGGTTCGTGGAATCGTGACGTGGAGGGGCAGGTTGAGGGACAATGAAAGGAGCGGAGAACAGCTCTGGGGAGCAGGGACAGTTGGGGTTATTGTTCTGTGAAGCTTGGGAATTTTGGGAGGAAGGAGGACAAGACTGTTGGGTAATAGGAGGAGAGGAGGCAGAGTCTGACTGGCTGCTGGACAATGTGCTGTAAGCGTTCTCTGACAGCCATTGCAAGACCTGTTCCTGGTTCTCGGGCCTACTAAGGTTTGTACCCTGCAGTTTAGTTAATGTGGCAAGCAACCCTGGCACTGTGGAGTGGCGCAATGCTTGCTGCCCCACAGGAGTAGGCATGGGACGCCCTTTGTCTTCACTGCTACCTTGCTCCCCAGAACCATTCCCCCGACCTCGCCCACGGCCTCGTCCACGTCCCTTTCCGGGAGCCTTGCGCATTTTGAATTCCCAGTTAGAAACTGGCACTATATACCAGTAGCAAGAAATGAGGGTATTTGTAACCCCAATATATTCTTTGAATTCCCAGTCAGACAATGGCACTATATACCAGTAGCAAAAATTGTGGGTGCACGTAACCCCAATATATTCTTTGAATTACCAGTCAAAAACTGGCACTATATGGCAGTAGCAAGAAATGAGGGTATTTGTAACCCCAATATATTCTTTGAATTCCCAGTCAGACAATGGCACTATATACCAGTAGCAAAAATTGTGGGTGCAAGTAACCCCAATATATTCTTTGAATTCCCAGTCAGACAATGGCACTATATACCAGTAGCAAAAATTGTGGGTGCACGTAACCCCAATATATTCTTTGAATTCCCAGTCAGACAATGGCACTATATACCAGTAGCAAAAATTGTGGGTGCACGTAACCCCAATATATTCTTTGAATTACCAGTCAGAAACTGGCACTATATGGCAGTAGCAAGAAATGAGGGTATTTGTAACCCCAATATATTCTTTGAATTCCCAGTCAGACAATGGCACTATATACCAGTAGCAAAAATTGTGGGTGCACGTAACCCCAATATATTCTTTGAATTCCCAGTCAGACAATGGCACTATATACCAGTAGCAAAAATTGTGGGTACACGTAACCCCAATATATTCTTTGAATTACCAGTCAGAAACTGGCACTATATGGCAGTAGCAAGAAATAAGGGTATTTGTAACCCCAATATATTCTTTGAATTCCCAGTCAGACAATGGCACTATATACCAGTAGCAAGAAATGAGGGTATTTATAACCCCAATATATTCTTTGAATTCCCAGTCAGACAATGGCACTATATACTAGTAGCAAAAATTGTGGGTGCACCTAACCCCAATATATTCTTTGAATTCCCAGTCAGACAATGGCACTATATACCAGTAGCAAAAATTGTGGGTGCACGTAACCCCAATATATTCTTTGAATTACCAGTCAAAAACTGGCACTATATGGCAGTAGCAAGAAATGAGGGTATTTGTAACCCCAATATATTCTTTGAATTCCCAGTCAGACAATGGCACTATATACCAGTAGCAAAAATTGTGGGTGCACGTAACCCCAATATATTCTTTGAATTCCCAGTCAGACAATGGCACTATATACCAGTAGCAAAAATTGTGGGTGCATGTAACCCCAATATATTCTTTGAATTCCCAGTCAGACAATGGCACTATATACCAGTAGCAAAAATTGTGGGTGCACGTAACCCCAATATATTCTTTGAATTACCAGTCAGAAACTGGCACTATATGGCAGTAGCAAGAAATGAGAGTATTTGTAACCCCAATATATTCTTTGAATTCCCAGTCAGACAATGGCACTATATACCAGTAGCAAGAATTGTGGGTGCACGTAACCCCAATATATTCTTTGAATTACCAGTCAGAAACTGGAACTATATGGCAGTAGCAAGAAATGAGGGTATTTGTAACCCCAATATATTCTTTGAATTCCCAGTCAGACAATGGCACTATATACCAGTAGCAAAAATTGTGGGTGCACGTAACCCCAATATATTCTTTGAATTCCCAGTCAGACAATGGCACTATATACCAGTAGCAAAAATTGTGGGTACACGTAACCCCAATATATTCTTTGAATTACCAGTCAGAAACTGGCACTATATGGCAGTAGCAAGAAATGAGGGTATTTGTAACCCCATTCCCCATACGTCCAACACAGCAGCACAACAGATGGGGTATTCCTGCCCCTGCGTGCAATCAGGACAGGTGGAACTTTTACTCAATCAAAGAACCTCCCCTATAAGAGGTCACCAGACCTCCCCCTCCTCCTGTTTTTTTCTGTCCTGCGGACAGGGACAGGTGGTGAGGAGGCCTGTGGCCTCCTCCGGGATCGGAAGAAGGTGGCTGTTAGCTCCTTCTTCTTTCCCTTTCTTTCCTTCTCTTTCTTTCCTTCTGAGAGAAAGATTTAGGTTTTGTCTTACCTGCTTTGCAGGATGTCTGATGGTTCAGCTGTGCACAGCTCATTCACTGCCCAATAAGGTAAGCTGAGTCCTAGCTTTCCTCTGTGTTTTCTGAAAACTAAAAGCACTGATACTTTTTGCTATGGGCACTCTATTATGTCGATTGTATGTCTATTGCAATGGCCTGTATGTACCTGTCTGTGTTACAGTCAGGCATGGAATTTGTGTGGAGCCTTGCTTCCCTTCATGCTTAGTGCATAGTGTAGCACTTATGTCTATTGCAGTAGCCTGTATGTACCTGTCTGTGTTACAGTCTGGCATGGAATTTGTGTGGGAGCCTTGCTTCCCTTCATGCTTAGTAGAGATGAGCGAACACTAAAATGTTCGAGGTTCGAAATTCGATTCGAACAGCCGCTCAATGTTCGTGTGTTCGAACGGGTTTCGAACCCCATTATAGTCTATGGGGAACAGATACTCGTTAAGGGGGAAACCCAAATCCGTGTCTGGAGGGTCACCAAGTCCACTATGACACCCCAGGAAATGATGCCAACACCTCTGGAATGACACTGGGACAGCAGGGGAAGCATGTCTGGGGGCATCTAACACACCAAAGACCCTCTATTACCCCAACATCACAGCCTAACAACTACACACTTTACACACTCAATACCACCTCTCTGACAGTAGGAAAACACCTTGAAACATGTGTATTTGGCACTTGCAGTGAGGAGAGCTTGTCACCAGCAGTGAATTTGGCCCTTGTAGTAAGTTGAGGTTGGCACCAACATTTGTTTTGAAAATCAGGGTGGATTGAGCCTCTAACCAGCAGAGTTTGGGCAAATTCATGGTGGAGGGAGCCTCTAAACACCCCAGTTTGGGCAAATTCATGGTGGAGGGAGCCTCTAAAAACCCCAGTTTGGACCAATTCATGGTGGAGGGAGCCTCTAACCAGCCCAGTTTGGGCAAATTCATGGTGGAGGGAGCCTCTAAAAAACCCAGTTTGGACCAATTCATGGTGGAGGGAGCCTCTAACCAGCCCAGTTTGGGCAAATTCATGGTGGAGGGAGCCTCTAACCAGCCCAGTTTGGACCAATTCATGGTGGAGGGAGCCTCTAAACAGCCCAGTTTGGGCAAATTCATGGTGGAGGGAGCCTCTAACCAGCCCAGTTTGGACCAATTCATGGTGGAGGGAGCCTCTAAACAGCCCAGTTTGGGCAAATTCATGGTGGAGGGAGCCTCTAAAAAACCCAGTTTGGACCAATTCATGGTGGAGGGAGCCTCTAATTAGCCCAGTTTGGACCAATTAATTGTGGAGGGAGCCTCTAACCAGCCCAGTTTGGACCAATTAATGGTGGAGGGAGCCTCTAAACAGCCCAGTTTGGGCAAATTCATGGTGGAGGGAGCCTCTAACCAGCCCAGTTTGGACCAATTAATGGTGGAGGGAGCCTCTAACCAGCCCAGTTTGGACCAATTAATGGTGGAGGGAGCCTCTAACCACCCCAGTTTGGACCAATTCATGGTGGAGGGAGCCTCTAACCAGCCCAGTTTGGACCAATTCATGGTGGAGGGAGCCTCTAACCAGCCCAGTTTGGACCAATTAATGGTGGAGGGAGCCTCTAACCACCCCAGTTTGGACCAATTCATGGTGGAGGGAGCCTCTAAAAAACCCAGTTTGGACCAATTCATGGTGGAGGGAGCCTCTAAACAGCCCAGTTTGGGCAAATTCATGGTGGAGGGAGCCTCTAAACAGCCCAGTTTGGGCAAATTCATGGTGGAGGGAGCCTCTAACCAGCCCAGTTTGGACCAATTAATGGTGGAGGGAGCCTCTAACCAGCCCAGTTTGGACCAATTCATGGTGGAGGGAGCCTCTAAACAGCCCAGTTTGGGCAAATTCATGGTGGAAGGAGCCTCTAACCAGCAGAGTTGTGGGAAAGCAGGGTGGAGGGAGCCTCTAACCAGCAGAGTTGGTGGAAATCAGGGTGGAGGGAGCCTCTAACCAGCAGAGTTGGGGGAAATCATGTTGGAGGGAGCCTAGTATTAGCAGAATTGTGCAACGCTTATGGTGGATGAGTATGAGGATGCGGAGGAATTGGAGAGGTTGAGTACAGACATGGAGTTTCATGTTGGGGTGCTTTACACAGGTGGGCACAAAAATGAAGGCTCTATCCAGTGGTGGTTCATTTTTATCAAAGTGAGCCGGTCGGCACTCTCAGCTGACAGACGGGTGCGCTTGTCAGTGATGATGCCACCGGCTGCACTGAACACCCTCTCAGATAGGACGCTGGCGGCAGGACAGGACAGCACCTCCAAGGCATATAGGGCAAGTTCAAGCCACAGGTCCAACTTCGACACCCAATACGTGTAGGGCGCAGAGGGGTCGGAGAGGACAGGGCTGTGGTCGGAAAGGTATTCCCGCAACATGCGCCTATACTTCTCACGCCTGGTGACACTAGGACCCTCCGTGGCGGCACTTTGGCGAGGGGGTGCCATCAAGGTGTCCCAGACCTTAGACAGTGTGCCCCTCGTTTGTGTGGACCGGTGAGAACTTGGTTGCCTACTGGAGGAACTGCCCTCCCTGCCGCCACTGTCACATGCTGGAAACATCTCCATCATATTCTGCACCAATTGCCTGTGGCAAGCATTGATGCGATTGGCCCTCCCCTCTACCGGAATAAAAGACGAGATGTTGTTTTTATACCGGGGGTCAAGGATAGCAAAGATCCAGTACTGGTTGTCCTCCATGATTTTGACAATACGCTTGTCGGTTGTAAAGCACCCCAACATGAACTCAGCCATGTCTGCCACAGTGTTAGTTGGCATGACTCCTCTGGCCCCACCGGAAAGTTCAATCTCCATTTCCTCCTCATCCTCCATGTCTACCCATCCGCGCTGCAACAATGGGACGATTCGAAGTTGCCCGGAAGCCTCCTGTATCACCATCACATCATCGGACAACTCTTCTTCCTCCTCCTCCTCCTCCTCCTCCTCCTCCATTAAACGCAGTGAAGCGGACAGATGTGTGGACCTACTCTCCAGCTGTGACGGATCGGATGCTATCCCTAACTCCTCTGTGTGATCTGAGTTATCCCTGATGTCAATCAGGGATTCTCTCAGAACACACAAGAGCGGGATTGTAAGGCTCACCATCGCATCCTCAGAGCTCACCCTCCTTGTGGACTCCTCAAAGACCCGTAGGATGTCACAAAGGTCTCTCATCCATGGCCACTCATGGATGTGAAACTGAGGCAGCTGACTTTGTGGCACCCTAGGGTTTTGTAGCTGGTATTCCATCAAAGGTCTCTGCTGCTCAACCACTCTATTCAACATCTGAAACGTTGAGTTCCAGCGTGTGGGGACGTCGCACAAAAGCCGGTGTTGTGGCACATGCAGGCGTTGCTGGAGAGATTTTAAGCTAGCAGCGGCTACTGTCGACTTGCGAAAGTGGGCGCACATGCGCCGCACTTTCACCAGTAGCTCTGGAACATTGGGGTAGCTCTTTAGGAAACGTTGCACCACTAGGTTGAAGACGTGGGCCAGGCATGGAACATGTTGGAGTCCGGCAAGCTCCAGAGCTGCTACCAGGTTCCGGCCGTTATCACAAACGACCATGCCTGGGCCCAGGTGCAGCGGCTCAAACCATATTGCCGTCTCATCGAGGAGGGCATCCCTCACCTCGGAGGCAGTGTGCTGTCTGTCCCCCAAGCTGATCAGCTTCAGCACAGCCTGCTGACGTCTACCAACGCCAGTGCTGCAACGTTTCCAACTCGTAGCTGGGGTCAATCTAACAGCGGAGGAGGAGGCGGTGGCGGAGGAGGAGGCGGAGGAGGAGGCGGTAGAGGAGGAGGAGGAGGGGGGTGTTCTTCTCGTGTCCCTGCCAGGAATGTTAGGCGGGGAGACGAGGTACACCGGGCCAGTTTGGGAAGCAGTCCCAGCCTCAACTACATTTACCCAGTGTGCCGTCAGTGAAATGTAGCGTCCCTGTCCGCATGCACTTGTCCACGCGTCGGTGGTCAAGTGGACCTTTGTGCAAAGCGCGGAACTAAGGGCCCGCCTGATGTTGAGTGACACGTGCTGGTGCAAGGCGGGGACGGCACACCGGGAGAAGTAGTGACGGCTAGGGACGGCATAGCGAGGTGCCGCAGTTGCCATCAGGTCCAGGAAGGCGGGAGTTTCAACAAGCCGGAACGCCAACATCTCCTGGGCCAGCAGTTTAGCGATGTTGGCGTTCAAGGCTTGCGCGTGTGGGTGGTTAGCAGTGTATTTCTGCCGCCGCTCCAATGTCTGAGAGATGGTGGGTTGTTGTAAAGAAACGCCTGATGGTGCCTTTGATGGTGCAGGAGAAGGAGATAAGACAGGACCAGGGGAGGATGAGGTAGAAGTCAACAAAGTGGCGGAGGCAGATGAAGTGGTGTCCTGGCTCGTCCTCTGGAGTGCATCGCCAGCACAGTCAGCAGTGGCAGTGGCAGAGGCAGAGGCAGAGGCAGTGGCAGTGGCGTGAACGGCAGGCGGCCTTTGTCCTGCCGTTGCTGCCTGCCACTGATTCCAGTGCTTGGATTCCAAATGACGGCGCATTGAAGTGGTGGACAGGTTGCTCTTCTCAGAGCCCCTAATCAATTTCGAGAGGCAAATTGTGCAGACAACACTATATCTGTCCTCGGCGCATTCCTTGAAAAAACTCCACACCTTCGAGAAACGTGCCCTCGAGGTGGGAGTTTTTCGGGGCTGGGTACGAACTGGAACATCTTGGGAGATTCCGGGTGTGGCCTGGCTTCGCCTAAGCTGCTGACCTCTGCCTCTGCCTCTAGCTACCCTTTTTGGTGCTGCACCTGCCTCAACATCCACACTACTTTCCCCGCTTGACATCCCCCCTGTCCAGGTCGGGTCAGTGTCCTCATCATCCACCACTTCCTCTTCCAACTCCTGTCTCATCTCCTCCTCCCGCACAATGCGCCAGTCAACTGGATGCCCTGACGGCAACTGCGTCACATCATCGTCGATGAGGGTGGGTTGCTGGTCATCCACCACCAAATCGAACGGAGATGGAGGAGACTCTAGTGTTTGAGCATCTGGACACAGATGCTCCTCTGTTAGGTTCGTGGAATCGTGACGTGGAGAGGCAGGTTGAGGGACAATGAAAGGAGCGGAGAACAGCTCTGGGGAGCAGGGACAGTTTGGGTTATTGTTCTGTAAAGCTTCGGAATTTTGGGAGGAAGGAAGACAAGACTGTTGGGTAATAGGAGGAGAGGAGGCAGAGTCTGACTGGCTGCTGGACAATGTGCTGTAAGCGTTCTCTGACAGCCATTGCAAGACCTGTTCCTGGTTCTCGGGCCTACTAAGGTTTGTACCCTGCAGTTTAGTTAATGTGGCAAGCAACCCTGGCACTGTGGAGTGGCGCAATGCTTGCTGCCCCACAGGAGTAGGCACGGGACGCCCTGTGGCTTCACTGCTACCTTGCTCCCCAGAACCATTCCCCCGACCTCGCCCACGGCCTCGTCCACGTCCCTTTCCGGGAGCCTTGCGCATTTTGAATTCCTAGTTAGAAATTGGCACTGTATACCAGTAGTAAAAATTGTGGGTGCACGTAACCCCAATATATTCTTTGAATTCCCAGTCAGACACTGGCACTATATGGCAGTAGCAAGAAATGAGGGTATTTGTATTCCCAATATACTCTTTGAATTCCCAGTCAGACAATGGCACTGTATACCAGTAGTAAAAATTGTGGGTGCACGTAACCCCAATATATTCTTTGAATTCCCAGTCAGACACTGGCACTATATGGCAGTAGCAAGAAATGAGGGTATTTGTATTCCCAATATACTCTTTGAATTCCCAGTCAGACAATGGCACTGTATACCAGTAGTAAAAATTGTGGGTGCACGTAACCCCAATATATTCTTTGAATTACCAGTCAGAAACTGGCACTATATGGCAGTAGCAAGAAATGAGGGTATTTATAACCCCAATATATTCTTTGAATTCCCAGTCAGACAATGGCACTGTATACCAGTAGTAAAAATTGTGGGTGCACGTAACCCCAATATATTCTTTGAATTCCCAGTCAGAAACTGGCACTATATGGCAGTAGCAAGAAATGAGGGTATTTGTATTCCCAATATATTCTTTGAATTCCCAGTCAGACAATGGCACTGTATACCAGTAGTAAAAATTGTGGGTGCACGTAACCCCAATATATTCTTTGAATTACCAGTCAGAAACTGGCACTATATGGCAGTAGCAAGAAATGAGGGTATTTATAACCCCAATATATTCTTTGAATTCCCAGTCAGACAATGGCACTGTATACCAGTAGTAAAAATTGTGGGTGCACGTAACCCCAATATATTCTTTGAATTCCCAGTCAGAAACTGGCACTATATGGCAGTAGCAAGAAATGAGGGTATTTGTATTCCCAATATATTCTTTGAATTCCCAGTCAGACAATGGCACTGTATACCAGTAGTAAAAATTGTGGGTGCACGTAACCCCAATATATTCTTTGAATTACCAGTCAGAAACTGGCACTATATGGCAGTAGCAAGAAATGAGGGTATTTATAACCCCAATATATTCTTTGAATTCCCAGTCAGACAATGGCACTGTATACCAGTAGTAAAAATTGTGGGTGCACGTAACCCCAATATATTCTTTGAATTCCCAGTCAGAAACTGGCACTATATGGCAGTAGCAAGAAATGAGGGTATTTGTATTCCCAATATACTCTTTGAATTCCCAGTCAGACAATGGCACTGTATACCAGTAGTAAAAATTGTGGGTGCACGTAACCCCAATATATTCTTTGAATTACCAGTCAGAAACTGGCACTATATGGCAGTAGCAAGAAATGAGGGTATTTGTATTCCCAATATATTCTTTGAATTCCCAGTCAGACAATGGCACTGTATACCAGTAGTAAAAATTGTGGGTGTATATAGCCCCAATTCTATTGCTAGGGGACTTGCAGGGTATTTCTGGGGTGAAGGTGGGGGGGCACACCGTTGGAACGGGTATCGGGGTATATATCGGGTATACGGGAATACACTGACAGTGTATTCCATTCAGGATCCTGGGAAAGCTGGGTTGCGGCGATTGAGCCCGTCAGTGCCACGTTACACTGACAAGCTTCTCCCTGGAATTTAGCTCTTACAAGAGCTGTTGGTTGTCTTCTCCTTCCTATCCTAGCCTGTCCCTGCCTACCCAGAATCTAAGCCCTAGCTAGCTGGACGGAAACCTCCGTCCTCGGTGAATTGCAAGCTCAGAATGACGCGAAGCTGGGCGGCGCTGTTCTTTTAAATTAGAGGTCACATGTTTTCGGCAGCCAATGGGTTTTGCCTACTTTTTTCAACGTCACCGGTGTCGTAGTTCCTGTCCCACCTACCCTGCGCTGTTATTGGAGCAAAAAAGGCGCCAGGGAAGGTGGGAGGGGAATCGAGTAATGGCGCACTTTACCACGCGGTGTTCGATTCGATTCGAACATGCCGAACAGCCTAATATCCGATCGAACATGAGTTCGATAGAACACTGTTCGCTCATCTCTAATGCTTAGTGCATAGTGTGAGCACTCATTTCTATTGCAATGGCCTGTCAGTGTTACAGTCTGGCATGGAATTTGTGTGGAGCCTTGCTTCCCTTCATGCTTAGTGCATAGTGTAGCACTTATGTCTATTGCAGTAGCCTGTATGTACCTGTCTGTGTTACAGTCAGGCATGGAATTTGTGTGGGAGCCTTGCTTCCCTTCATGCTTAGTGCATAGTGTGAGCACTCATTTCTATTGCAATGGCCTGTCAGTGTTACAGTCAGGCATGGAATTTGGGTGGAGCCTTTGCTCCATTCATGCATAGTGCATAGTGTAGCACTTATGTCTATTGCAGTGGTGTGTATGTACCTGTCTGTGTTACAGTCAGGCATGGAATTTGTGTGGAGCCTTTGCTCCCTTCATGCTTAGTGCATAGTGTGAGCACTTATGTCTATTACTGTGGCCTGTAGGTGCCTGGCTGTGTTACAGTTCACAGGCATGGAATTTGTGTGTCAGCTTCTGCTCCCTTTATGCTTAGTGCATAGTTGTGCATGTCTATTGCGATGCCCTGTGCGATTGTTATGGCTTTACCGCACCTATCTGGCCGGGTCTTCCCGCTGCCCTAAAGCGCAGCTAATGGGAACTGCAGCCTATGAGATGGCAGTGAGTTATCCAGCAACTCCCACAGCTCTGGTGAGGTAAGCTAAGGTGCACCAAGACTACTTTTGTGAGTGAACAAGTCCCTTTAAAAAAAAAAAAAAAAAAAAAAAAAAAAAGGGAGTTTTTTTTCGTGTTGCTGTCTGTAAGGAAACAGACTTTTATGTTAAGTGCACCGGGTCTAGAGTTCTATACTGTTCGTACTCTACCCGAAGGCTAGATCTGCCTTCTCCATCTGTGCCATCTGCCTGTGGGCTGCCTGACTAACGCCTACTGTGTCGGCGTCACTACAAATTTGATCATTGGGGTCGTCCCCCAAGAGTCGATATGGCTGTCTCTAAATTATCGAGGCGCACGTTAGTGCCATCAGAAGATGGCTCAAATCTCCAGGAGGCGATATACAGGCGTGCAGAGGGTTCCCTGCACCGAATTTATACTGCAGCATCTGCGCAGGCCTCCGTGGGAGTTCAACAGGAGAAGTTGTTCAGTTCCTGCGAGGTAATAGATCTACTCTGTGTAGAGATATCTATACAGGTGTTCCCTGTGATGATCTTCTGGCGTTCCTATCCTCCACCTCCGTAGCAGTGGATTATTTGGCAGAAGCAGGTTTGTATCAAGTGAAGATTGCGGCGAAGGCTATCTCATTAGCCACGGCCGCAAAACGCCCCCTGTGGATGAAGCCCTGGAGGGCAGATAGTACTTCCAAATACAACTTGTGCGCACTTCCGTTTGAGCCGGGCAGGCTCTTTTGGAAAGAGCTGGATACCATTATGGAGGTATAAATTGACACACCATCCGAGAGTCTGAGAAGGAGAAAACTACCTTCTGACGTCTACTCCCCCCTCCCCTTGTATCCGCTTTGCCAGTGGAAGGTTGACTTTCCCACTTCTCGGCGGCATGGAGCCGTCACATTCAGGACCCATGGGGCCTCCAGCTCGTGTATTCGAGCTACAAAATAAAGTTCACATCTCACCCACCCGACAAATTTGTGTAAACCCGCGTTTTGTGTTCAAAAGCAGATCCTTCTGGAGAACGCTGTTCAGGGATACCTGGACAAAGGCGCTCTAGAGCCAGTGCCTGGCAGAGCAATCGACCGTATTTTACTCTCCAGTGTTTTTGGGACCCAAAACATCGGGAGTCAGAGAATGGTGGTCGATTTAAGATTTCTCAACCAATACGTCCTCAAGACCCGTTTCCGGAAGGGAACTATCAGGTCAGTGACACCTTTTCTGCACCGAGGAGACAGGTTTGTCACCCTAGATTTAAGGGACGCATATTTACACGTCCCGATATTTCCGCCACACAGAAGGTTCTTGAGGATCGGGGTTGTGCTGAACGGTACTCTGTGTCATCTGCAGTTCACAGCTCTTCCGTTCGGAATATCCTCGCCCCCCCCCACACCTTTACAAAGGTCGTGGCCCCGGTCGTTGCAGCTCTTCGGCTCCAAGGTATATTCATCATACCGTACCTAGACGATTGGCTGTTAAAGGCCCACTCAACAGAGGTTCTCGCGGCCCACCTAAGGATCACTATCGCCTTCCTAGAAGAGTTAGGCGGGCTGATCAATGGTCAAAACTCGGCAGTCGTCCCCGCCACCAGAATCCAGTTCTTGGGTTCATTGTGGACTCTCAGAGGATGGAGATATCTCTCCCTCACAGTCAGAAGGAGTAGATTTGTCGGGCGTTGCAACATCTGGCGGATACGCGGGAGGTTCGGGTAAGAACCTCAATGAAGGTCCTAGGTTTAATGTCAGCAGCTGCAGATGCAGTTCCATGGGCACTAGTGCATATTCGTCCACTACAGAGCGAGATCCTCAAGGTTTGGAGCCGCAGCCCCTCAGGGCTGAAGAAGCCTATCCAGTTGTCCATCAGTACCCGTCGATCACTGCAATGGTGGTCCCTATTGAAGGACGGGATGTCCACGGTCCAGCCCGACTGGACCCTGTTGACAACGGATGCCTCCTTCCATGGCTGGGGAGCGAATCGGGGGGAGACCCTGGCACAAGGGACATGGAGCCGACTGGAGACTGCTCAGTCATCGAATTGGCGCGAGTCTGCGCAGTGTATTGAACCCTGCTATACTTCACCCAGGATCTACGCGGCAAGGCGGTCAGAGTCAGGACGGACAACGTCACGGTGGTCCTCTACCTGAACAAGCAGGGAGGGATGAGGTCCCCTCCCTCTTCAAGCTAACAGATCAGATTTTTTTTCCTGGGCTGAGGAAAATCTAAGCCACCTCAGTGCGGTGCACATAAGGGGACATCTGAATGTGCTGGCAGACCAGCTCAGCAGGGGAGAAGCAGTGTCGGGCGAGTGGTCCCTCAACCAGGAGGTCTTTCGTCAGTTGACTCGGATGAGGGGTCTCCCCGAGGTGGATCTGATGGCCACCCAGTACAATGCCAAGGTGGAGAGGGTCTGTTCCCTCTACCAGGAGGACAACCCCTTGGCAGTAGATGCCCTATCAATACCTTGGAGGTTCAGGCTGGCATACATCTTCCCTCCACTTCCCATGGTTTCGAAGGTATTGGCCAAGATCAGTCAAGACCAGGTATGGGTGATTGCCATCATACCGTTCTGGCCAAAAAGGGCATGATTTACCCACCTCATACAGATGAGTCGAGGGAATTACTGGAGGCTTCCACTTCTTCACAACCTGGTAACCCGAAACAAGTGGCTATGCCAGGACCTGAAGAGGTTCAACCTGACAGCCTGGAGGTTGACCGCACCCTATACGGACATGGGGGATTGTCACAGGCCATGCGGACAACACTGGCCTGCTCAAGGGCAGATTCTATGAATAGAAGCTACATGAGGATTGGCAGAATTTACCAGCAATGGTGCACAGAGAATCAACGTGCAATACCAGTTATGGAGACGGTATTGGAGTTTTGGTAAAGCGGGCTGGAGAAAGCCCTCACCCCGGTGACATTAAAAGTGCATGTAGCTGCCCTTTCAGCCGTATTAGGGATAAGATTGTCTCAAGATTCGTTGGTAAGTTAATCCTTAAGAGGGGCCGGTGGCTCCAACCCGCAATCCAAGTCCTAATCCCCCAATGGGATTTAGCTATGGTACTGCAGGGGCTCTGTGGGCCCCCCTTTGAACCACTACAAGACATAGGACTAAAGTTCCTCTTCTGCAAAGTGGAATTCCTCTTAGCCGTCACAGCAGCTAAGCGTACTGGAGAACTGCAGGCTTTAGCAGCCTCTGAGCCGTATTTACTATTCTTCCAGACAGGGTACAATTAAGATATCTCCCGGGATTTATTCCAAAAAGTCCCGTCGACCCAGAAAACCTTTCTGGTAAGTCTTTTCAGAAAATACAAGGGGTGTAGAGCCTAGAAGGCAACATTGGTGAGATGGATCAAGGAGGCCATCTCTCAAGCATTCAGTACTCAGGGCCTACTTCCGCCTGAGTTTTAAGGGCACATTCTAGTTGTGCAGTTGCCACGACATGTGGGGAGAGATATTCCATCTCCCTGGACCAGATTTGTGCGGCAGCGACCTGGAGTTCTCACTTAACTTTTGTGAGACATGATAGGTTGGACGATTTTAGCGCGGAGGCGGCTGCCTTCGGTCGCTCGGTATTGACATCAGTTTGTCAGGAAGTCCCACCCTAGGGGGGATTTCTTGCTACCTCCCCATCTGTTGTGCTGCTGTGTTGGACGTATGGGGAATGGAGGATTATGTAGATAATCTGTTTTCCCATAGTCCAAACAGCAGCACAAAGCTCCCTCCCTGTATGTTTGGCTTGTTAATTTTCTGAAGGGTTTGGAAATCTCTACTTTAGAACTAACACGAGGAGGGGGAGGTCTGGTGACCTCTTATAGGGGAGGTTCTTTGATTGAGTAAAAGTTCCACCTGTCCTGATTGCACGCAGGGGCAGGAATACCCCATCTGTTGTGCTGCTGTTTGGACTATGGGAAAACAGATTATCTACATAATCCTCCAATATATTCTTTGAATTCCCAGTCAGACAATGGCACTATATACCAGTAGCAAAAATTGTGGGTGCACGTAACCCCAATATATTCTTTGAATTACCAGTCAGAAACTTGCACTATATGGCAGTAGCAAGAAATGAGAGTATTTGTAACCCCAATATATTCTTTGAATTCCCAGTCAGACAATGGCACTATATACCAGTAGCAAAAATTGTGGGTGCACGTAACCCCAATATATTCTTTGAATTACCAGTCAGAAACTGGAACTATATGGCAGTAGCAAGAAATGAGGGTATTTGTAACCCCAATATATTCTTTGAATTCCCAGTCAGACAATGGCACTATATACCAGTAGCAAAAATTGTGGGTGCACGTAACCCCAATATGTTCTTTGAATTCCCAGTCAGACAATGGCACTATATACCAGTAGCAAAAATTGTGGGTACACGTAACCCCAATATATTCTTTGAATTACCAGTCAGAAACTGGCACTATATGGCAGTAGCAAGAAATGAGGGTATTTATAACCCCAATATATTCTTTGAATTCCCAGTCAGACAATGGCACTATATACCAGTAGCAAGAAATGAGGGTATTTGTAACCCCAATATATTCTTTGAATTCCCAGTCAGACAATGGCACTATATACCAGTAGCAAGAAATGAGGGTATTTATAACCCCAATATATTCTTTGAATTCCCAGTCAGACAATGGCACTATATACCAGTAGCAAGAAATGAGGGTATTTGTAACCCCAATATATTCTTTGAATTCCCAGTCAGACAATGGCACTATATGGCAGTAGCAAGAAATGAGGGTATTTATAACCCCAATATATTCTTTGAATTCCCAGTCAGACAATGGCACTATATACCAGTAGCAAGAAATGAGGGTATTTGTAACCCCAATATATTCTTTGAATTCCCAGTCAGACAATGGCACTATATACCAGTAGCAAGAAATGAGGGTATTTGTAACCCCAATATATTCTTTGAATTCCCAGTCAGACAATGGCACTATATACCAGTAGCAAAAATTGTGGGTGCACGTAACCCCAATATATTCTTTGAATTACCAGTCAGAAACTGGCACTATATGGCAGTAGCAAGAAATGAGGGTATTTGTAACCCCAATATATTCTTTGAATTCCCAGTCAGACAATGGCACTATATACCAGTAGCAAGAAATGAGGGTATTTGTAACCCCAATATATTCTTTGAATTCCCAGTCAGACAATGGCACTATATGGCAGTAGCAAGAAATGAGGGTATTTGTAACCCCAATATATTCTTTGAATTCCCAGTCAGACAATGGCACTATATGGCAGTAGCAAAAATAGTGGGTGTATATAGCCCCAATTCTATTGCTAGGGGACTTGCAGGGTATTTCTGGGGTGAAGGTGGGGGGGCACACCGTTGGAACGGGGATTTGGGGTGTATATATGGGGTATACGGGAATACACTGTCAGTGTAATCCATTCAGGATCCTGGGAAAGCTGGGTTGCGGCGATTGAGCCCGTCAGTGCCACGTTACACTGACAAGCTTCTCCCTGGAATTTAGCTCTTACAAGAGCTGTTGTGGTTGTCTTCTCCTTCCTATCCTAGCCTGTCCCTGTCTACCCAGAATCTAAGCCCTAGCTAACTGGACGGAAACCTCCGTCCCCGGTGAATTGCAAGCTCAGAATGACGCGAAGCTGGGCGTCGCTGTTCTTTTAAATTAGGGGTCACATGTTTTCGGCAGCCAATGGGTTTTGCCTACTTTTTTCAACGTCACCGGTGTCGTAGTTCCTGTCCCACCTACCCTGCGCTGTTATTGGAGCAAAAAAGGCGCCAGGGAAGGTGGGAGGGGAATCGAGTAATGGCGCACTTTACCACGCGGTGTTCGATTCGATTCGAACATGCCGAACAGCCTAATATCCGATCGAACATGAGTTCGATAGAACACTGTTCGCTCATCTCTAATCGTTACCTATTGAAATAATCCAATAGGTAGTGGACAATTTACAAAAAAACCTGTCAGTTGATATGTAGTCAGTGAGGATCTCTGGGGCCCCATGCAATTGCTTGGGTTGGTGGGCAACTTTGCCCCTGCCTATGTCTTTCACCTTTTGAGTGGCATGGTTGAAAGCTGTGTGTGTGTATGAGAGGAGGAGGACAGAGAAACCTACAGGTGGTTTTTGCCCCAATGGCTTGCATTGGAGCATGCCGCTGAACTTTCCTGATGGAAATCCTGCAGTTCTGACTCTGGCCACTTAGTCAAATAACATGCTGATGATCACAGCTATCAAGTATTTGTAGATATCACACAGAATCCAACACTCACAATAAGTGATTTCACATCTTACGTTTGCTGCTTCCTGTTATTTTCTGGTGACATTCTCTTTAATAGCACAAAGTGGTGTTTAGCTGGAATGGCAGTCATGCATTTGTACTATTTCTCCATGCACAATTCTTGGTTTATATTTGAGAAATGATGAGCATGAAGTCCACCGTACTAGTTCTTAGCCAGGGTCTGAGTAATAGTAGTCCAACATTTAGTACCTACTGTATGGAATGCATTGTAATAACCCCTCCCCCCACAAAAAATAGATTATAAACAACTGAAAACCAGTATGTTTTATATATTATACAACCAGTATTTTGTATTATATATATGCATTTATATTAATATTGTGGCATTATAGCAAAAAAAAAAATCATTAACACAAATGAACTGGTTTTAATCTAATTAGCAACCAAATTTGCATGGAGTGAATGTGACTGAAGTCATAATAACAAACAGACAACTTGTGTGGTCCTAAATCCAATAATCAAAATAATCTGTAGACAGAAATGTGAAAAGTGTGTCTAGTTCAAGACTACTCTGAAATATCAGTGTTGTGGGAAACGCTGAAATGGGAAAAGTTATACTACACAAAGAAATCTAATCCTTCCTGGTTTATAAATATTTCCTAAAACATTGGTCTCCCAGAAACTTTCCAAGATATATAGCATGCAGGAAGGAATAATTGTAATGTAGGGCAGGGTTGGATGCAAGATGCTCTTTACAGTATTAGCCCTTCCAGAAAATATATAGGGATTTTTTATCAAAACTGGTCTTGTCACTTGTAGCAACCAGTCAATCAGAACTCCGGTTTAATTTTTGAATCTGCTTTGGGAAAATGAAAACTGCACTGCAATGGGTGGCTAAGGGCTGCAAGGACGGTGTTTCTTTTAGATGATGTTGATAGAGCAGGTTGTTTGTGGGCTGATACCAAAGATTTACTCAAAAGTGTTAGAAATTCAAGAGACACTGTAAAGTGGTTTTAGTATGTCTGCCTCAATCTTTAAAGTGTAATAAGTTGCTTAATATATTCAAATAAGTCTTCATGCTTTTAAGCAGGTGGACAGCAGCATAACATTGTTGCTGGATTAAAGTAATGTCAAGTCGGAGTGTTATCCCAAGATACCAGCAAGAATACACTTCAATTGGACCAAGTACAGATCAGCTGGAGCAAAAACAAGGTAGCAGGAAACAAGAATTCATCACCATTGTCTAGCTACATTGTCACCATCTTGGATATGGCATTAGTCACCATTGTCTTCACTTGCAGTGGTGTTGTGAACCAGAAAACTGCACTGCAATGGACTGTTGGCGCTCTATTCTGAGGATAGCAATATAAAATCTCTCACAACTCCTTTAACCTTATTTATGTAAAGAAAACATGTTGAGGTATGGTCAAAGGAATAGGAGACTTCCCAAAATAGACACCACGTTTTTGGAACCAACATTCTTCCAAGTGGATGCTTGTCACAGGCATCTGATCCAAGGACCAGTAGATCATGAAGAAACAACTCCTCTAATGAACCATGGTTCTTCTAAGTGGAAATTACAGCTAAACTTGTTACTGCAATCCAATCAAAGGACGAGGAGACCTTTAAAGAGACACCAGTTTTTGGTGGAAAACTACCTCCAAAGTGTTACAGGTATCTGGTCAGAAGTCCAGGAGGCTACCAAGCAGAGGGTAGAATCACCACATCTAATCACGTAAAGATGTTCATTGTGAATGATAGCCTCTTAGTTCTGATATCTACTGACAGTCACCAGTATGATACATCTGTAATTGCATCTTAGGGTTATTAATGTGAAGCTTTTTACCCTTCAGCAAAAGAAAATGGTAAAAAATGTAGAACTCTTCAATGAAAAGAAAGTTGCAAAATTCATCTAGTAAATTCGATCAGATGACCTGGAGACTGCCTGGAAAAGTACTGGGGATAGCAATTTTAGTGCCCAAATGCATTCAAATCATACAATAGTCTCAGCTTATATAAACTAAATAGAGTATCCTGGATATGGGATCAGAAGTTTGTCTGACTGGTGCTCCAAAGTGGATGTGCCAAAAGGTCTAAAAGGACCATTATGGGAACATCTAAGTATATGTGTTCATGGAAAGACATCATGTCCCATGTAGTCACTTGTAGGATCATCAGACAGGGTAGGTAGCAGCTTCAAGGCAAGACACCAGACCAGACTAGGGTGTACAGTTCTTCCCTCATCAGCCTCTTTAGGTACTCCTGCAATGTTTTGGTGTACCAAGAGTCATTTGCATCACACTCTGAGTCTCATCTTAGAACCAGGTCAGCTTGAACTCTGGGAGACATAAATAATTTCCAATGCAACCTTATAGGACACAGCATACTACAAAAATTAAGAGGCCTTCACTAAATTAAGAGTACTACTAAATTCAAAATTGTTGGATGAAAGAAGGCCTGCAACAGGATTTGGCACCGGTGGCCCCTGTGACTAGTGAGGCCATCATCTTGGGCATACTCCTTACCAAGCTCCTCACACTGCTTGCTCTAGGCTGCCGAAGCCTGCTACTTTTAGTTCCAGATATAAAGGTTTTTGTTTTTTTAAATGTAGATTGTGAGCCCCATATAGGGATCACAATGTACTTTTTTTTTTTTTTACTATCAGTATGTCTTTGTAGAATGGGAGGAAATGCACACAAACATTGGAGAACATACAAACTCCTTGCAGATGTTGTTCCTGGTGGGATTCGAACCCAGGACTCCAGTGCTGCAAAGCTGCAGTGCTAACCACTGAGCCACCATGTTGCCCCCTTATATAAAGGGTTTTTTTTTTTAACAATCTACAGAAAGATTTTGAGAAGGTTACTAGTCCTTCTACAATTCACAGACAGCTTTAAATCAGTTAAACCTTTGCCAAGTGGACAAATAACCTTCAAGCTCCAACCTTAACCTTTACTGGAGAGGTCCATACCATTAGTCAACTCAGAGTTATACTTAGTCAGCATTAGTCAGTTGATCTCCAGATACCAGCAACGAGTAGACAAGCAATTAGTAGAGTTGTGTTTCTACAGATCAGTAAGATTCTTTAGGACTATAGGTTTATCCACAAGTGTTACAGAACACTCCCTGTCTCTTTAGTGCAAAATTATAAGGCCTCTTGACCTCTTTTGCCAGTCAATTTTGAGACCTATGCCTGAGTCCCTCCCTATGGATGCTACTTGTTACATATTGTTTTTCTGCTGTAAGGAACATAGAGGAAGTGTTAGATTTAGAAGGTAAATCACAAGGCCTCTTTGTCAGTTTGCTTCTAAAAATACAAAAGGGGTATTGGGGTACCTTATATAGTGTTCAGATGTTCATTACAATTTCCTATCCTATCAGCTGTCCTATCAGCCCACATTTGTTGTGCTACATACAATCCCTTTAGTGGCGGAACTACCGCCATAGCTGCCATAGCGACTGCTACAGGGCCTGTGACCGTAGGGACATAGCACATTATTTGCTGTGTTACAATCCCCAATCCTGCCCACTGCTGCCTCACATGCCATTCAACCCTCCAGGGGGCACAGTGTATCCCACATCCCACAGGGAGAAGCAGAGGCAGCTGTGGGCAATAGCGTGGATTGGTAAATAGGGCCGTGGCACTTAGAGTATTTGTTGGGATGAACATTGTGATTTCGGTCTAGTGTGGGTCATCTGGCAGTTTCATTCAGACCGAAAATGTCTGATATGGGCCTTCGTCCTCTTCCTTAATGTCACAGACTGCTGAGGTCTCGAATTAAGGATGAGCAGTCACATGGGTCACTCTGGTGTCATAACATATAAGAATGCCAGCAGTCTGTGATGTCATTGCAGAGGCCTGAAGATCTGTGGCACCCAAGAGAATTGAGTAACATTTTTTTTTAATCTTGATCACCTTACCTGGGTCTTTACTATTTATACTGTGGATTTTGAAGAGAGCCTAGAGTATAATAATAATTTGTGGGTGGTGAACCCCCAAAATTTTGGGGTCAGCTGAAAACAATATTTTTCCCCCAAAAGTTGTAATTAGGAACATTATACAGTGTGGAGGTACTGTGGAACTTTATACGATGTGGAGGCACTGTGGAGCATTACACGGTGTGGAGGCACTGTGGAGCATTATACGTTGTGGAGGCACTGTGGAGCATCATACGTAGCGGAAGGCACTGTGGAGCATTATACTTTGTGGAGGCACTGTGGAGCATTATACTTTGTGGAGGCACTGTGGAGCATTATACGTTGTGGAGGCACTGTGGAGTATTATACGTAGTGGAAGGCACTGTGGAGCATTATACGTTGTGGAGGCACTGTGGAGCATTATATGTCGTGGAGGCACTGTGGAGCATTATATGTCGTGGAGGCACTGTGGAGCATTATACTTTGTGGAGGCACTGTGGAGCATTATACTTTGTGGAGGCACTGTGGAGCATTATACGTAGTGGAAGGCACTGTGGAGCATTATACGTTGTGGAGGCACTGTGGAGCATTATACGTTGTGGAGGCACTGTGGAGCATTATACTTTATGTAGGCACTGTGGAGCATTATACTTTGTGGAGGCACTGTGGAGCATTATACTTTGTGGAGGCACTGTGGAACATTATACTGTGTGGAGACACTGGGGAGCATTATACTTTGTGGAGGAACTGTGGAGCATTATATGTTGTGGAGTCACTGTGGAGCATTATACTTTGTGGAGGCACTGTGGAACGTTATACTGTGTGGAGACACTGTGGAGCATTATACTTTGTGGAGGCACTGTGGAACGTTATACTGTGTGGAGACACTGGGGAGCATTCTATTCTGTGAAGATGCTGTGGATCATTTTATATTGTGTGAGGCATTATATTTTGTGGGGAGCACTGGGAAACATTATATAGATTGTATGGGGGCCAAAGGATAGGAAACTGTAAGATATATTGGGGTGGAGAAGGTCCCTCAAATTTTGCCAGAATGGGGCCCCAAAATTCCTAATGGTAGAAAAGAATAAAAGTCAGAGGTAGAATACAAGTAGAGACATTTATTTTTCAAATGCAATGCATTCGCCTCCAAAATTGAGTGCTGTCTTTGGAAAGTTTAGGAAAAAAATGTTCTACGGCATACTGTATATTGTATGATTGTATTTTTTCTATAAATTTCCATTTTCAGGTGGACATTGTACTAAAAGCACTGCATGTTAATACTAATTTAATAGTTTGGAGATGTGGCAATTTTTGGACAGCAGAAAATCAAGGAAATGAAAGGAAAATGGAAAGATCCTTACTGCTTAAAATGTAATTAGTAAAATGGAAAACTTGTAGCAAGAGAAGAAAGTGATAAGTGTTTGTATATTGAAGGTAGGGTAATTTCATTTAAAAGTCTTTAGAACTTCTTGGGAAGATGACAAATGGTATTACAGGGTAACTCAAGCATGCAAGTGTCTGGCTTGTGTCTCTTTGTCAATGTTATTTGATCATATGAATATTTGACTTACATTACTATTATGTGGCAAGACTTCAAAACACATAACACAAGTAGAAAAAATACAGAACAAAACACTTAATATAGTAAATTAATGGTAACACAGTTTATTAGGCTCTGTTGATGGAAACCTTTGTAGAAGTCAAAGCACCCCATTAAAAGTCAATGAAGCCTGTTGGGCCTGATGGGAACCTGTAAAGGTGTCAAAGTAACGGTGTTCTCTTATGTAACATAAAGAGAGGCAGCTGTGATGGTCTTGTTGAGAAGTTTTGTTATCTCATCAGCATTTATTTTCTTTAACCACCATTGATTTTTAATTTCTTTACATAAAAAGGGTATTATGATAATGACTGTATACCACATGCTATGAAAGTATTCATCCATCAGTAAAATACATTGCTAAAGTAGATTGTCCTATCTACAATGCAGTATTTATATTGAGACGTTTTCTATAAGCCATAATGGAACGGTGCAACCAATGATACAATTCGGGCCAATTAGGGATAACACAATTGTCTTCTATCTGAGCTTTGGAAAACGACCTACTGAAAATGCACTACCTTGAGAAATGAATGGCCCTTATTCACTAGAGCTATAATGTATATACTGTACCAATCTATCTTCATAGATTGTGGTCAGGGCACTTGTGTCAGGAATTTCAGTTTAGCCACTGTTGCTTTAACGCAATGGTTCCCAAAGTGTGGGTCTCAACCCCCAGGTGGGGTTGAGTGAAAAATGCCAGAGGGTTGCAAGTCACCAATAATTAGGATGTGTACAGCCATGCTACAGTGCCAATATGGGTGTTGATAAAGATCAGAAGTACAGATGGGCGAATTGGTTTGTACAAGCCAGGTTTGTCCTGAATATTCCAAATTGTTAGATTTTCAACAAATTTGAACAAATGGCGACTTCTTTATTCAAACACTAGTATTACTCACTTCATATCTACTCAAGCAGGGGTCTTTATCAAGTGTCAGTGATTACAGCTACCAAACTTCATTATATATTAGCATAAGCCAATCAAATCATCTGTGACAACAAATCCATGACATCATCAGCTGTTTCTTAAAGTCTTCTATGTCTGGTCCATTCAAATATAAACAAAGTAAGTGCATATAATTGTATTAAGGAACAGCCCGGTGTTTGGTCCCTGCACACTGCATTATTCCCAATAGTGGCCCCTGCACACAGTATTATGCCCCATAGTGGCCCCTGCACACAGTATCATGCCCCATAGTGGCCCCTGCACACAGTATCATGCCCCATAGTGGCCCCTGCACACAGTATCATGCCCCATAGTGGCCCCTGCACACAGTATTATACCCCATAGTCGCCCCTGCACACAGTATTATGCCCCATAGTGGCCCCTGCACAGTGCATTATTCCCCATAGTGGTCCCTGCACACAGTATTATTTCCCATAGTGGCCCCTGCATACATAATTATTCCCAATAGTGGCCCCTGCACACAGTATTATTTCCCATAGTGGCCCCTGCACATAGTATTATTCCCCATAGTGGCCCCTGCTTACAGTATTATGCTCCATTGTGGACTCCCATAAACAATTATTATGCTCTGGGGTCTTTTCAGACCCCAGAGTTTAATAATCAGAAACCCAGGGGGGATAAAAAAAACACACTGTTACTTACTTATCTCCTGGCTCCGCTGCATTCTCCGGCACTGTTGGCCATTTTCAATGACGGCCGGACATCATGTGACCGGGGGGCCTGTGTCGCAACGCAAGTAGGCCTGAAGCATGCCCGGAGTGTGGAGAAGTAAGTAACACAGTTTTTTGTTCCGTTACCTCTCCTGGGCCTCCAATCATTATACTTGGGGGTCTGAAAAGACCCCCCGAGTATGATAGCGCTTGTGGGGCTCGCGGTGTCACTTACTGATCCTGGCCCCTGCCAGGATTGGTAAGTAAGTAGGGCCAGCTGGTAAAGGCCTATTTTTTAAAAAAACACAGCGGAAGCAGCTGTCGCCGGGCCCCTAATGTCCCGGGCCCTGTGGCAGCTGCTACCACTGCTACCCTGGTAGTTACGCCACCTGCTCGATTTGTCCTTTGTCTTGCTACTGGGAAACCACTTGTATTATGATTTTGGCTCTGTTGTTACCTCACAGACTGACTCTTTGCTTGGATGTTCACTTTCTTGTTTGATCCTCCTGATTCTATTCTGCCTTTAAAGAGGACCTTTCATCAGATTGGGCCCATGCAGTTTTATATACTGCTGAAAAGCTGACAGTGCACTGAATTCAGCGCACTGTCGGCTTTCCCGATCCGTGCCCGGTGTAAAGCGCTATCGGTCCCGATACCATAGCGCTTTAGTGTCAGAAGGGCGTTTCTGACTGTTAGCCAGGAACGTCCTTCTGCCTCGCGGCGCCTATCGTGCTGTGCTGTGGAGCAGGGAGGAAGTCCCCCCCTCCCCCTCCTCATAATACTCGTCTATGGACGAGCTGTGTGAGCAGAGGGAGGGGGCGTACCTCTCCAGTCTTAGAGCACAGCGCGATAGGCGCCGCGAGGCAGAAGGATGTTCCTGGCTAACAGTCAGAAACGCCCTTCTGACACTAATGCGCTACGGTCCTGGGACCGATAGCGCTTTACACCGGGCATGGATCGGGAAAGCCGACAGTGCGCTGAATTCAGCACACTGTCAGCTTTCCAGCAGTGTATAAAACTGCATGGGCCCAATTTGATGAAAGGTCCTCTTTTAGGTATTGTGGGTTCTGGTTTGACTTCATTTTGAGGATTTCTTGTACCAGTTTCTGTGGTTATAACTTGGGCGGCCGGCTTTGTGAAAGCATTTGGGTGTCAGGATCTACCTCTCAGTATAGAATGTAAACGGATAGTTCTACTGCTCTCTTTGTCAGCCAGTTCCTGCAATTTATGATATTTGCTCCAGAGGCTCTATCACAACAACTTGTATGGGCTTGTCCAATGGTGTTTGAAACAAGAAGTGAGTCTTTAGCATTAATGCACAATATATTCCATATTCAGCAAAAAAGATTACTTCCATTTCACTTCTAAGTGTCTACAGGAAACATTGTCAAATTCATGAGAAATGATTTATTGTCTGTTAATTGTTACCATAATTATTACAACGCGTTCTTATTGTTTCTTCCCATTTAGAACCAAATACTAATTTAAATATAATATTTGAGGGGAAGTAGCTTTGTAGAGAATGTTTGCAAGCCATATAACCATATTTATCCACTCTAGTACGGATACTACAGGGTGGGGCAAAAGGTATGAACCGGTTTTAGAGGGATATAAAACAAAAACAACTCAACGTACAGAAATTATGTTTATATTGCTTAATTCAGTTCAGAAACTAGTTTTTTTACATTAAGTTTTAAAGATGATATCAGGAAGATGGTGGCCGTCAGCAGCGATACACTCTTGAAGGCAAATTCTGAATTTTTAAACAGCTTTTCTGCACATTTGGATGGTTATTGCCGTAACTTCCTCCCTGATTCTGTCCTTAAGTTCTTCCAGAGTATGTGAACGATTTTTAAAAACCTTTTCCTTTAGGTACCCCCAAAGGAAAAAGTCACAAATTCTCAAATCTGGTGAGCGCGCAGGCCAGTCCACTCTAAGTTCACCCTAATTCTTCATTTTGTTGTCACTGTATTGTTCATAGGAGTACAGTCAAGATTTACTGTGGTTTTTACTCAGGAACACTGCTACATATCATAAACTCTGTGTATGACAGAGGCCAGCTTCCTTATTTCTATCACATCCTACTCTCAAATACAACAGGAGAAACTGTATCTCATAGGTTTGTTTAAAGAGGACCTTTCATCACATTGGGCACAGGCAGTTCTATATACTGCTGGAAAGCTAACAATGCTCTGAATTCAGCGCACTGTCGGCTTTCACGATCTGTGCCCCGGATAAAGAGCTAGCGGTCTCGGTACCATAGCTCTTTACAATCAGAAGGGCGTTTCTGACACGCTGTCAGTAATGTTCGTCTGTACAAGTAGTGCCTATCGCGCTGTACTGTGTGAGCGGGGAGGAACGCCCCCTCCCCCTGCTCACAGTGCTCATCCATAGACGAGTATTATCAGGAGATGGATGGGGCGTTCCTCCCCGTTCTCAGAGCACAGCACTATTGGCGCTGCTGGGCAGAAGGGTGTCCCTGGCTAACTGTCAGAAATGCCCTTCTGACTGTGAAGAGCTACAGTACCGGCACCGCTAGCTCTTCACCTGGGGCACAGATCCAGAAAGCCAACAGTGCGCAGAATTCAGCGCACTGTTGGCTTTCCAGCAGTATATAGAACTGCCTGTGCCCCAAACCATGAAAGGTCCTCTTTAAGTGCTGACTGTAGTTATATAATATATCCATTATAGAGTATCAGCAAGCTGACAGGCTGCTGTGAGCTTACATACAAACTCTAGTGGTGGATACAGGTAGTCTGTATGTTGGGTAGCTACAGTATGCAGGAGATTTGGATATATGAATCACAAAAAAAACAAGTGCCAACCAACACAAAATCAATATTAAAGAATTCATCAGTGCAAATGTTTCCACCTAAAAGTGACATCATGGTGAAAGGTAACTATTCACTTAAAGGTTTTGTAAATATTATCTAGAAGTAGGTAATGGAAAAACAGGTTTGAAAAAATAGCCAAAACGTATACATCGCAAATATACTGTAATAAAACTTCCACCGCCATAAAAAATCCACCAAATATTAATGTTTCTTCCTTAGACATGCTTTCATACATATGCATTTTATTTACATCTATTCACTTTTGGCATAAAGACAACTATATTATGACCTAATGATAACACAGAAATAGTACTTTAGACCAATTATTTGGCTTTCAAACTTCTCTTTAAATGTTTGACTTTTTCTTTTTTATTGTTACCCCATGTGTTCTTTGTGAGGTCTTTTACTATCCCCTGCTGGGCTACGCAGACTCTAGGTTGTCTAGTTTTATGATGCTTTCCAAATATTTAAAAGAGCTAAATGGATTCCAACCAAGCCTCACAAGAACATAAAATGCAAGATTAGTAGCTCTTTCTCCAAGAAATAGGAATATGGACTAAGAAATCACAATTTAGTATTGCTTCAAAGGAATGGCATAGTTGTAATGAGTTATTGATAATAGTAGACTTTCATTGTTCCCTATGTTGTTAGAGGAGTCCCTATAAGGACTTACATATTTTACTGCCTACTGAGATGAAGACCACACATCACGTTAGTTTATACAAATACATTTATGATACACTTTATTAATAGCAGACATTTTTGTCTCTTATGTCAAGTTCTCCAAATATTCATCTCCACGAATTTATTGATAGGGAGGTCAGATGCAGAGAAATATGAGGTATGAATAATGTCTAACCTTCTTGCCCAGTCAGTAGTGTGTTGCAAGGGACATGACTTTCTGAATATTCCATTTTAAATGGTGTATCTTTTAGTCCATGAATCCCAGGCAAACAGGAACTCAGCTGTTAAGATCAAAGCTGGGCTGGCACTATACTGACAACTGAGAATGGGAATAGCAACTTGCCAGCATCAAAGCCAAGCCATTGATTTATAGTGGAACTGACTTTTCATGTTCTATTGAGTAACAATATTGAATCACCTCTTTGCTGTGAAGGATTTTCATGTGATTGTAGTTATAATCTGGACCAATCCATTAGTGACATCCAAGTCAGGTTTCAACTGCAGATTGGGAGGATGGAATGAAGACTCATTTTTTTCATACAGTATCTACAATAGTTTCAGCCAAATTAAGACCCACCTATTAAGGAACATTTATGTACACTGAGGAGCAAAAGGGTAACAATGATTTCAAATTTTGGGCACCATATCTCACCATACACTATAGCTTTGAACGTGAGACTAACATCATTTTGTAGACAATCTTCTTGGGTATCTCATACATACATTTGAGTTGCAACTATTTAGCATATTATTAGTTATGCAGATTCTTGTCATGTAACTGCATTGTTACTGTTCTGAAGTGAAGGCTCATTATATATAGAAGAGCCTTTGGGCCTATTTGAGGGTGTGGTGGTCTGGCCACATGTTATTCCTGTTTAGTCCATATCACCCAGAAAACAGCCTACTATATCTTAAAATAGCAGAGGATAGCGTGCATGTGAGAGCATCACCTGTGCAAACAGGACTGTCGCCCCTTTGGCCCTGACTCCAGTAGCTTGAAGTTGCTGTTTAAAATGCTGAGATTTTGTTATGTTTTGTTACGTGCAGCTTCCCACACTGCTAAACATTCACCTTGTGCTGCTTTTATATTGTCTTGTTTTGCTGTAAACGTGCAACGGGATTGTGACGTATCGCCACGACCTCCGGCCCCACAAGGCGCGAGGACACGGCCCGCACCTCAGCCACACGGCCGCAGCCGCTGGCCCACCCGGCCTTTGCCGCAGGCGGAACCCGCGATCGTCTTTTTAACTATACCGTCCGCTCCCACAATACCCAGAGAGAGGACCGGGCCTTATAGGATAATACGAGAAGAGCCTTCTAAAGTTTTAACATTTTATTAACCCAAGATGGTCGATACTAGGTCAGCCAGAAATACATATAAAGATATACCCTGGCGGTCACAAGCTTATACGGTTACAGAGAAGGTATGTTACAGTGCAGTGAGATAAAACAGATTAATAGATTAAAAGAGTAGAAACAGAAACAGTCCTTAGGCACCTGGCGATTCCGCAGCCAACGCATGGTACCCACAAGGCAGGAGATACAGTCCATTAAAGTCTCTGGTGGGGGCACCGCAGCACCCCTCCATAGCATATAGCAATAAAGAGAGTTTTTCCATACCGATGTAAAAAGTCCATAGTCCATAAATCCATGATCAGATAGGCGTTACATCATGGTCCTCATAATTCCATAAGTCCATTAGCGTTAAAGTAGTACATGGCTCTCCTTCAAAGTCCCTCAGCCACATGGCTTTCTTTGTCTCTCAGCACATGGCCTCTTTGCCCCGCCTTTCCCCCCAGCAAGGGGGGAGGGGGCCACACACAGAGCCAACTTGCTCACATGTGTCCAGATGAGAAGAACAAGAACAAGAACAAGAAGCTCCGCCCCAGGTCACTCTTATATTGACCCTGGGCTCCACCCTGAAATGACATCATCAGGGCTTTCGGACCACCCTCTAGCTTGGCAATCAAATAACTATAAATGGTCATAATTCCTCATCACATGAATATATGGTCAAACAAGTGGCATGTCTTTGCTCACCGCAAGTTTCCCAGCATATTGACACCAAACATGATAACTCAATACCCTTTGAGTAACGAGAACTGGGCCTGGGCTCTTCCCAGGCCCGTAGGCTTAAAGTTTTTGGGTTAAAAACGTGCGTTTCACTACTACGCACCAGAAGATCTAATTGTCATAATGGTAGCATCTTTCCCTGGCGCAATATCATCATAAAACCATAACCGTTTGAAGTTTTTACGGAGTCAAGCAGTCTACTACTAGGTGTTAGAACTTTCAGAGCCAGAATGGCCCCCTGCTAAGAATCAAGGAAGTTAGCACAGATATGTTAATGACATGCCTAGGGTGAGACAATGGCTTTTGATCTTGGCAACTGGCCACAGATAATTAGTTTTGGCCATTCCTTACACTGATCCAATACATGGATAGTTATGAATATAGCTGAGAATCATGAATGGGGTCCGATTCATCACAGGGATATATTTCTCTTGTAGGGATGTTCCATATGCAAGGAATCAGTGCAAATAACAAATAAGACTACACTTACCTGCCTTGCGGTCCCACTTCTGGTGACACAAGTGGTTGAATCCCGATCTTTATTATATGTATGACTTGTCGTGGATTAGTAATATATGCTATTTGTGAAAACCCTTCTACAAGAAAATGCCATGCTTATTAATCATTGTATGATTTTGTGTAACCTGTAAAAAGAAATGTCCATAACATAATGATATCACATTATAATAACAAATAGTTTAGATACAGTATGCAACATATATAGTATATTAATGTCTAAACTGATTGAGTCAAGCCAAGTCTGGCTGAATATGAATTAGAACCTGAAGAGGTTATCTCCTGAAATATATTCATGACCTATCCACAGAAGAGGTGAATCTATAAATGTACGACAGCTGGGTGGGCACCGTTGGGACCCTCACTATTTACTGGAACAAAAGAGGGAGGAGGAATTTGCTGCTGTGCAAAGTGGGCAAACCACATGTATAACCTCGTATATACTTGGTGCATGTATCAACCAACCACGTTGGTTTACATTTCATATATCTCAAGCCTTTGTAAAGTGTGGAGTAAGCATCCTAAACAATTGGATACCTTTTGCTATGAAGTAATATAATAGCAATCTAATGTTACCTAAAATAACCTGCAGTGTAAATGTGTAATATTATGCTATGTGTCCAATAACAATGGGCATGTTTATATAAGCTCCAAAAAACGTGCAAGTTGTTACTCACCGAAAAAGTATCTGTAACATAAAACATATTAGATTAAATTGGTTATGACTGTTAGAACACAGAGAAATCCCATTGGTCTTTGACTTTCTAGCTAAGGCATGTCTGTCATGTTCTGCAGAATGTACAGTTTTTATATTGCTTACACAAATTCTTTCTATTGGCAAAGCCTGGTGTCCTCCAGAGCTTTATCTTGTTCTTGTCTTTCATTTGTATAAAATAAGTAATATATTGTACTGGCACAACGTGTAACATATGGTATGTTGCAATTAACAGTTACCTTAAAGAGGTTGTCTAGGACTGGATAGGCTATCAATATTAGATTGGTGTAGGTATGATTCCCAGCAATCTTACTAATAAGCAGTTTGCCAGACCCACAGTGTAACAGAACTACATGTGTAGCACAGAACCCTACATTGTGTAGCAACCGTGCAAGCTCAGGCAGTTCCTGATACAATGATTCACAGAACACAAAAAAGAAACCCTTCCTCATGCACCTACCCTTAATTCTACATAAAATCAAGGTTTTGTTCACATTTGCGATGAACTCTCAGTTTGGAGACTGTGTTGCAGAGTGTGTGTCCAAAATCACTGGATAAAAATCTTGCAAGTCCAATTCTTTCATTCAGAGGTATCTGGTAAAGAGAACAGACATCCGATAGACCAGGGGTCGGCAACCCCTGGCACGCGTGCCAAGAGTGGCACGTGAGGCATATTTTGCTGGCACGCCAGGTAGCCCGCAACCTTCATGCACTAAATTGAGAGAGCGTCCCTTCAGAAGCTCTGCTAAAGCCGAAGTGTAGGACACGCCCCCTTCTCTCACTGCTCACCAATCAGAGATGAGCCTCTCAGCCTCTCACTGCACAGGATAAGGGCTCCCTGGACCCTGCTGCTACACATGAAGAGCTCCTGCCGTCTGCAGCCCTGAGGAGGTGAGGAAGCTCCGGGGAGCAAAGTGAAAGTAAAAACACCAGGTACGTGTGTCACTAATAGAGATGAGCGAACAGTGTTCTATCGAACACATGTTCGATCGGATATCAGGGTGTTCGCCATGTTCGAATCGAATCGAACACCACGTGGTAAAGTGCGCCAAAATTTGATTCCCCTCCCACCTTCCCTGGCGCCTTTTTTGCACCAATAACAGCGCAGGGGAGGTGGGACAGGAACTACGACACTGGGGGCATTGAAAAAAATTGGAAAAAGTCATTGGCTGCCGAAATCAGGTGACCTCCATTTTAGACGAATAGTGGATTTCAAATCCGGGTCATATGAGAATGTGAACTTTGTGACTATGAGACAGGGATAGCTGTACAGGCAGGGATAGCTAGGGATAACCTTTATTTAGGGGGGAATGTTATTAAAAATAACTTTTTGGGGCTCTATCGGGTGTGTAATTGTGATTTTTGTGAGATAAACTTTTTCCCATAGGGATGCATTGGCCAGCGCTGATTGGCCGAATTCCGTACTCTGGCCAATCAGTGCTGGCCAATGCATTCTATTAGCTTGATGAAGCAGAGTGTGCACAAGGGTTCAAGCGCACCCTCGGCTCTGATGTAGCAGAGCCGAGGCTGCACAAGGGTTCAAGCGCACCCTCGGCTCTGATGTAGGAGAGCCGAGGGTGCACTTGAACCCTTGTGCACCCTCAGCTCTGCTACATCAGAGCCGAGGGTGCGCTTGAACCCTTGTGCACACTCTGCTTCATCAAGCTAATAGAATGCATTGGCCAGCGCTGATTGGCCAATGTATTCTATTAGCCTGATGAAGTAGAGCTGAATGTGTGTGCTAAGCACACACATTCAGCTCTACTTCATCGGGCTAATAGAATGCATTGGCCAGCGCTGATTGGCCAGAGTACGGAACTCGACCAATCAGCGCTGGCTCTGCTGGAGGAGGCGGAGTCTAAGATCGCTCCACACCAGTCTCCATTCAGGTCCGACCTTAGACTCCGCCTCCTCCGGCAGAGCCAGCGCTGATTGGCCGAATTCCGTACTCTGGCCAATCAGCACTGGCTAATGCATTGTATTGGCTTGATGAAGCAGTGCTGAATGTGTGTGCTTAGCACACACATTCAGCTCTACTTCATCGGGCTAATAGAATGCATTGGCCAGCGCTGATTGGCCGAATTCCGTACTCTGGCCAATCAGCACTGGCTAATGCATTGTATTGGCTTGATGAAGCAGTGCTGAATGTGTGTGCTTAGCACACACATTCAGCTCTACTTCATCGGGCTAATAGAATGCATTGGCCAGCGCTGATTGGCCGAATTCCGTACTCTGGCCAATCAGCACTGGCTAATGCATTGTATTGGCTTGATGAAGCAGTGCTGAATGTGTGTGCTTAGCACACACATTCAGCTCTACTTCATCGGGCTAATAGAATGCATTGGCCAATCAGCGCTGGCCAATGCATTCTATTAGCGTGAACTGAGTTTGCACAGGGGTTCTAGTGCACCCTCGGCTCTGCTACATCAGATTGCTACATCTGATGTAGCAGTGCCGAGTGTGCATCAGATGTGTAGTTGAGCAAAACTGACTCAGCACTGCTAAGTCTGCATTCGCATAGGAATGCATTGGCCAGCCTTCGGCCAATCAGCGCTGGCTCTGCCGGAGGAGGCGGAGTCTAAGGTCGGACCTGAATGGAGACTGGTGTGGAGCGATCTTAGACTCCGCCTCCTCCAGCAGAGCCAGCGCTGATTGGTCGAGTTCCGTACTCTGGCCAATCAGCACTGGCCAATGCATTTCTATGGGGAAAAGTTAGCTTGCGAAAATCGCAAACTGACAGGGATTTCCATGAAATAAAGTGACTTTTATGCCCCCAGACATGCTTCCGCTGCTGTCCCAGTGTCATTCCAGGGTGTTGGTATCATTTCCTGGGGTGTCATAGTGGACTTGGTGACCCTCCAGACACGAATTTGGGTTTCCCCCTTAACGAGTTTATGTTCCCCATAGACTATAATGGGGTTCGAAACCCATTCGAACACTCGAACAGTGAGCGGCTGTTCGAATCGAATTTCGAACCTCGAACATTTTAGTGTTCGCTCATCTCTAGTCACTAACTATTCTTATTAATGTCAGGCATTTGGGGTTATTACTTTAGTGTTAGTAACTCCATGTGCCTCACATTAATAGCAGTTAACCCCATCATGTCCCTCACATTAACCCCTGTGTGGCTCACATAAGGATGATTGATATGTGAGACATATGGAGGTACTAATAAAGGACCTATATAATGAAGATATTCACTTATTACCTCCATATGTCTCACATATCAGTGTCCCTTATGTAAAGCACACAGGGGGTTAATGTGAGGGACATGATGGGGTTAACTGCTATTAATATGAGGCCCATGGAGTTACTAAGCTGTAATGCACATGACCAGACTTTTTATCCACAACTTTGAATAAGAGTACAGACCTATACATTTCAATTGACCCATATATACAGCCATTTTTTGTGGCTGTGTATCTGGGCCAAAATGAAGAGCTAAAAAATTATGGAGCAGGTCCTATATCTGTCCTATATGTACCCTATATCTGTCCTATACGTACCCTATATCTGTCTGCATTTTCCGCCTTGTCAATTCATTTTTAACACATAGGTCAGTGAAAACCACATCCGTGCCATTTGTGTGCAGGAGGTGTAAGGCTGAGGCCCCTCGTTGCAGAAACGCAGCGTTTTTGTTGTAGATTGTGATGCAGTTTATTTCAGCCAAAGCTAAAAATGGCTACAGAAGGAATGGAAAATATATAGGAAGCTTCTTATACGTCTCACTTCTGCTCAATCCACTCCTGGCTTTCGCTAGGTTCACACTAGCATTCAATCTCCGTTCTCAGCTTTCTGCATGCAGAAGACAGAAAGCTGTTAGACCGGGTCCAGCCGTGAGCAGCGGTGAGTGTTTTATGCTCTCTGCCGCGAAATCGGTTTTTAAAATTGGACACAGAGTACTGCATGTCTGACTCTGTGTCCGATTTAAAAAAAAAACGGTTTCGCGGCGGAGAGCATAAAACGCTCACCGACGCTCACGATCGGACATCTTTCATACCCATTCAAATGAATGGGTGAGAAAGACTCCTGCAGGTTTCCGTCTCCTGCCTCTGTTTTGTGCAGGAAACGGAAACCTGCAGAACGGAGACCGGGCGCTGATGTGAACGAGCCCTTAGGCTCAGAAAAACGCAGCAAAATATTCAACAAAAAAGCTGTGTTCCCACAACGTGGGGGCCTCAGCCTTAGGCAAAAGCCCCACGTTGCAGAAACAGCTTTTTTTTTTGTTGCAGATTTTGCTGTGTTTTTTTGAGCCGAAGCCAGGAGTAGATTGAGCAGAAGGGAGACATATAAGAAGATTCCTATATATTTCCCGTTCCTTTTCTATCCATTCTTGGCTTTGACAGAAAAAAAACGCAGCTAAATCTGCAACAAAAAAAGCTGCATTTTTGTAATGTGGGGCCTCAGCCTTAATGTGATTCTATTGGGTGGTGACACTGTAACTAGATGCAATTATAGCCAGTTCCTGGGCACCAGTGCGGTCACTTTGGTGTAAGTGTGACACCCATTAATACCTGGCTGGGGTTTTGCGGTTACTGCACCACCGGGAACTAAAAGTGACTGAAATTAATCTGTTTCACTTTCAGAAAACTGAAGGGCCAAGGGACTGGATGGAGCATCCAAGTACCGTATTTTTCGGACTATAAGACGCACTGGACTATAGGACGCACCTAGGTTTTAGAGGAGGAAAATAGGGAAAAAAATTTTTGAAGCAAAAACTGGTAAAATATTTAATATATGGGAGTTGTAGTTTTGCAACAGCTGCAAGGCCACATTGACAGGTGACCCTGCAGCTGTACGGGGATGTATAGGGCGTTTTTTTTGCGGGGCCATCTGTACTTTTTAGTTATACCATTTTGGGGGATATCTATTGCTTAGATCACCTTGTATTGAAAAAAAACAGGAGGTGATTTAGAACTTTTATTTATTTCATATTTTTAAAGCTTTTTTTTTTACTATTTTATTCCCCCCCCCGGGGGCTTGAGCCTGCGGTCACTTGATCGCAAGTCCCATAGACGGCAATACAACTGTATTGCCGTCTATGGGACATTCTGTCTATTAGTATTACGGATGGTCATAGAGACCAGCCGCAATACTAATACAGCAGTGACAGGCCCGGGAGCCTCATTAGGCTCCCGGCTGTCACCCGAACAGGTCGGCTCCTGCGATATCGCCGCGCAGGAGCCGGTCTGCAACGTCACAGGTACGGGGCCGGTGGGGACCGGCCCCGGGGGAGAAGAGGCCACCGATACTGACCCGGCATCCGCTGTACTAGAGAGGCGGATGCCGGGGAGGGATAGACGCCGGGGCCTGAGACATCGCTACGATCCTCTGCCCTGCATGAAGCCAGCAGGGCAGAGGAGCGCAGCGATGTCTCAGGCCCCGGCACCTGTAATGGCGTCTATCACTTGCCGGCTTCTGCCTCTCTATTACAGCGGATGCCAGGCGCCACCTTCAGACTATAAGACGCACCCTTCTTTTCCCCCAAAATTTTGGGGAAAAAAATACGGAACATTGTGTGTCAGTGCTTTACAGGTATGATCTCACTCTGCTCCCAGTCACATACATTACCTCTAATTGTGGGTTACATATGTTACATTGCTTCTAATGGAAAAGAACATGTGTATCCAGGCAAATAGTGGTAAGCGCATGTGGCTTGGAGCGCAGTATGACAGCACCTCTATGTTGTGGTTTGTGCTATATGACTTTAGTGTAGGTGTCGTCAGTTTTACAATTATTGACCGGCACTCCGAGGACCTCATGTTTGATTTTTTATTTAAATCGGCATGCCGAACAAAAATGGTTGCCTACCCCTGCGATAGACCATGCGACTTCTGTTGTGCATATCCATTATCATGGTCCCCCAAGTGTGATCCTTTTGTTAAAAAAAGCAGCATGCTTCTCTTTTTTGTCCGATTGAAAAAAAAACTGAACCTTCTATCTTTTATTTAATACTGCAGTAAATCCTGCCCACTACAGACAGAATGCAGGGTGACATTAGCCGTAGCAGTGTGACATGAGCCGTACCTTTATTCTGCAGTTTAGTATGATAACAGCAATGCCATTATGAATATAAAATTATTTTGCATCACCGCACCCTTAACTTTTTAATATTTTTGCCAACTTAACTCTGTTATGACCTTTTTATAGGAGAAGCTATAAGTTTTATTGGGACCATTATGGACTACATATAACTTTTCGATCACTTTTTGTTCCATTTTGTTTGGGGGAGGGGGTGGTGATTGAAAAACAGATATTCCTGCACTGTGATTTTTTTTCTATTACAGTATTAACAATATAGAAAAATAATTATGTATTATTTGGGGCCATTTTGGTCACAGTGATACCACTTATGGTTATTTCTTGTTTATATTTATTTGTAAAACAGAGAAGGTTTTTTTTTTTTAGACTTTTAAGCTTTTTTCACTTTATTTTAGTCTCCCGTAGGGGTTTGAGCCTGAGCCTAGGTTCTGTTTGTATACTTTATCTGTTTGTTTAGTGCATAAAATAATTTCTTTTTCTACTATATATATTTCTCTTAGTTAAGAAATTCTTACATGTTCTTGGCTTCCATGCAGATCTGGCTTGAGAAAGGTCTGTGAGCCGAAACACTGCCAAGTGATCTGGACTACCTACGATCTACTTCATCATTGGGTGACTGGACATACATTGAACCTCTACATGCTGTATCTCCACTGAGCACCTGTTTTACATCATCTAAATTGTGCGCTATGGTTTCCTATTACCTATATACTAGATTGGAGAATCCTTTCCACATAGCACAACGTCACTGGAGTGTGCAGTAGCATTGTTTCTACCAGATAATTGCATCTCCAAGGCTCCATCAGTCAATAATTTCCCTCATTAAATATATTAAAGAGGTTGTTTGGAGAAGAAAAAAAATGTTAACAATAACTTATAATGGATTAAAAAAAAAAGTGCAGCACTTACTTTACCGATTTACTTCTGCTCCTGTTCCAATGTTTCAGGGACTCCCATTGGTCTCAGCTTCCTGGTTCTTCTCAACACATTGGAAATGACCATTCACTGACCACAGTGGTGACCCGCCTCAGCCAGTGGTTGGCTAACTGGCCTTTGTTGTGTGCCGTAAGGTGTCTATGAAGAAACAGAAATGGTGCAGTGTTGGAATAGGAGGCATATTTTTTTGATAGGCAATCATTATGTGTAGTTTTATCTACCATCAAATTAGGTCATACATTGTCTACCAATAAGTATTTAGACACCCATGCAAATTAAGATATCTGCGGTGTCACGCCTTCCGCCATTAAATATCGTGTAGCTTTGTGGTTCACAAATGATTGTTTCTACTCTTATTATAAGTCCTGGCACACTATGATTTTTTAATGCTTAGGAGGCATTTTGGACCTGACAGACCCCCTTCACTGCAATATTGTGACATGCTAACACTTGAAAATTGCTAAATAATGTTGCATCAATATGCACATAATAAGATATTGGCAAGAAAGTATGAGTGTATATATAATACAATACTACAGTATACCAATAAAAAAATAGGAGTATCCACCCAGAATCAGTTTCAAAGTATCCAGCACACCTGACAGGTGTATCACTAAGGGCTTCATCTGGGCTGGTTGGTGGAAGACGCTGGGGATAAAGGTATAACTTGATGCACCTGGATCCCAGTATAAAATCTGTAATGGCACCTACCTCTGTGCCATGAATGGTGGTATAGTTCATGTGGCTGAGGGGACCTTTGGGACGGCTGCTATGTCCCTGCTGAGGGTCTCCTAAACTCAAAAGAACCAAGAGCGGCCCAGGGCATAATTGTATAATGAAGAAATAAAAGCTGCTGAAGTTCCACTGCAGGTTCCACTGAGGTTACATGTTACAGGTCACTAGTAGAATCTGTCACAACAAAGCCTTGTGCAGTGATGTAATAAAGAGATCCCTGATGGCCGCTTGTCTTGTATTAAACTTTGGAAACTGAGGTCTCAATCTCTCAACCAGTCTGCAAATATGTTGTGTCATGTCATGTGCACATGGGAAGAGCACAAAGAATATCCGCAACGGGATTATCCTATGGTGGCAGATGAACAGCGAAAGTGTCACATGCAATATAAGTGTCCAAACACAGAGTGCCTTTAAAACATACACTCGCTGGTCACAAGTAAGATAACTAAATAAGACAATGGAACTCATGGATAGGTGAAACACATAGTAAAGCAATGTATATATTGCAACATACTGAAGCAATGTATATATCGAAAATAGTGTATACATATTGGGAAACAACCTTGTCTTGAAAAGTTAATCATCCCATGACATGTCCAGACAAGAGGAAAGGTAAAGATGGACACATTTGTACAGATACATATGGAGTTTACACTTCAAAGGTTTTTGACAACTACAGTTTCCATCACCTGAATCATTGGAGTGTTTTATGTGTTCCTACTATTCTGAAATACATAAGTATTGCTAGACTGTGTTTCAAACACTTATAAAAGTGTAGTCTCATAACAGACGTTTGCCATATATACATAATATATCTCGATAATCCCATAAATGTCTGGAAATTGTGGCCCCATATCTGAAACCCACCCTTTGAGGAAAATCAGAATTCTGTGTCATATTTCAAGGACATTCTATGAATAAGTTAGAATACTATATCAGTGAAGATCAAACATCTATAACGAAATGAGGAGGGCTTGGCAGTTAAGATACTTCTATATTGCTGAAGCTGTGTTAAGAAATGTTTTATGCTGTGGCTTTCATTGCATTCCTGTGAATCCTTTAACACAGAGATAAATGTATTTAAACTTCTGATTTTTAAGGAAATTAGACTTGTGACATGATATTCATCTGACATGTCCTGGAGAGTTAGCAAAAGATAATAGGGTAAATGTATTACTGGATGTAGAATGTAGTTCCATCTATAGTTGCTGCAATGGAATCTCTAGTCACTATAAGTAAAGAAGGTTGATAGGAATCTTCATTAACAAATATATATATATATATATATATATATATATATATATATATATATAAAACTCAAAGTAACTCAGCACTGTGTGACAAAGATGAAGAGAAAAGCTATGTATAACACACAACACATGTCTTTTAATCACCTGCCACTTGTCATGTACCTGTCCCTCCCTCTAAAGACATAGGTGGTAATGACATGTTGTATACAGGATGAGGAGAGCTATATAGTAATGTGAAATATCATCGATTAAATCTCTTCCTCTTCATTTTCTTTGAAAGTTTGCTACTGGAAAATCTAATCCCTGATTCCACAGCAGAATTCTGTGTGTAACTTCAGATCTGATTTATGCCACCATCTGTTCCCTTTCCTTCATGTCTACGTATACAAAGAGTTTTGTAAATTCAGAAAATTCACAAAATCCATGACCGAGTCCCATAACATTAAATGTTTTAGAGCAATTTCTATTTCTTCTGGTTTGTGAAATCTGAGTTTTCACAGATTGGGGCAATATAAAATAAATCATTGAGATAAATAAGTTGCAGGTATAAGACAGACGTATGCTTTGATATGTGAATTGCAATTCATGGCGGCTGGTTTTATAAAAGATTCCCTTATTTTCATTTTATTTTTAATGTTGCTCCTGGGATTGAAAGACGTGATTGAGTGATTTGGCTGCTTTGAAATGCTTTTGGCAATGTCTTTCTTTGTTATCATGGAATTGTGCATCCTGACTTAGTTACAAAACACAGCCTTAAAAGCAAATGCAAGACATATGTTATATGAACTTAAGTCTGTCTATCTATCTATCTATAGAACAAAGTCATTATAACCTGATAATTTATCCAGCACCTTCTAAAACAGAAAAATATCCAGTACTTTTCTTTCTTATGACAACAGAAGAGCAATGTTCTTGAGTGGCTCTTATGTGAGAGTTATTCTTATCATTTACTTATATAGCCCCATTAATTCCATGGTGCTGTTCAATTCAATACATAGTACAAATACAACAAGTACAATAAAAACAAACTAACTAAAACTAACTGTATATATGTGTGTGCATATCTATATATTGTGGAAGATTAGTGTCAGCAGTGGTAGGCAAAGCAGGTTCACAACAGATAGAGACAGTTGGCAGGGTGCAAACAGGGTGTCTGTGATTATTTTTGTAGCCCAAAACCAAAAGAAAAGAAAAGCCTTCTTCAGCACTAAAGAAAACAAAACCTGCTTGGCTGAGCTCTAACTAATATATACATTCCTGTCTATACCATGTGCTGTTTTACCAGGCACTGGAAACACAGCAGTGATAAGTATATTGTCACTCACAGGCAAAGTAGAGAGGTTCAAACTTTACTGCCCCAGTGCACATCCAGTACTGAGTCCTATACTGGACTCCTCCACAATCCTGTTCAACTCTGAGCTCTCTCAACCCCTGTGAGGGAATCTTTTATGAAGATGCTGCAGCACTCCGGTCCTAATGGCATAAATGGACTAGTAATTGGAGCTTTCTACTGCTGACATCATATTCGTAAAAACCTGGGGGAAATAAATCTTCCCTCCCTGATGTTCCCCATCACTATCATACAATATATATATAAACTGTTTCCTACAAACTGTATTGTAAGAATTTTTTGGACTATGAAGTAAGAACATATAAAATATACAACTGAAGAATCATGATTTTTTTTATGTAAAAGAGTTATATTCAGTGTACCAATATGTGATTGCATGTAAGTATGTATTAATTGTAACATTATTGGAATACACAATACTAGTAATTCTTTAATGGTAAAGTGTAACAGAGGAAGTCTTTTTTAAGCCTATCTATTATGATTGTATTTGATCCAACAGGTCAATCTTAACTTTCATACCTAACTCACATTTTGACCTATTTGGCATTTTGTCTATGAGGTCAAATGCAACTCATCTGACAATATACCCCCTTACCCAATTTTGTGTCAAACCAGATTTCCTCCCCGTCCTTGTAAACTTCCAGCTTTTCACTGATAGATATTAGAGATGAGCGAACAGTAAAATGTTCGAGGTTCGATATTCGTTTCAAGTAGCCCCTCAATATTCGACTACTCGAATCGAATATTGAACCCTATTATAGTCTAAGGGGGGGGGGGGGGAATGTTCGTTTCAGGGGTAGGCAACGTTCGATCAAATTATACTTACCAAGTCCATGAGTGAGGATCGGGCTGGATGCTCCGAGCAGTCTTCTCCTTGCAGCGTCCCCGCGGCGTCTTCCGGCTCTTCATTTACTCTGCCAGGCATCGGGCCTAGGCAGAGCCGACTGCGCATGCCCACACTACAAGCGGACATGCACAGTTGGCTCTGCCAGGCCCGATGCCTGGCAGAGTGAATGAAGAGCCGGAAGACGCCGCAGGGAAGCTGCACGGAGAAGACTTCTAAAGGTAGGAGAAGAACCAGCATTGATTGGCCGACTGTATAGCATTCGGCCAATCAATGCTGGTTCTGCATCAAACTTTTACATTAGACTGTAGTACTGTACTGTAGTATTCGATCAAATACCTACTCGATCGAGTACTACTCGCTCATCTCTAATAGATATCCAAAGGGTTCATACGGTGGAACTCAGTCGTATGAATCTAGCTTAAACTACAACATAGATGTCTCCTTTTCTTTTTATGGCCTGATTTTCTTTGAGGTTTTTTACTACAAATAAGATGCTACATCTTGTTACCTCTACTGTTGCATGTTGCAGAGGAATCCTTGAAACATTTGTTAAAAAATATTAATACCGACATTAAGCGTATGTTTTAGCAATGAGGTCCTGTCATTTCTGAACATTTACTTTTATTGCCTCTTTATCAAATTTTTTTGTATTGCTAGGATATTATTGCATTTACATAATTTCCATAATACAGTCTGATGCGGAATTGTCCACCATAACATTATAAGTAGAGGTCATAGAACTGATTCTTCGCATCTAAGACTTGCCCAGAACCAGAATCTGTTGAGAAGACAACTTTGATTACCTACAAAGATGGCACAAGAATTCTTTATGGTTTATCTTTGTAGAGAATCAGAATGATTCTCATTTTGGGGAATCAATAGAAAAAATAATTTGCATAAATTCCCTCATCTCTAGTCATGAGCTACACTAGCATTGTGTCACTTCACAGCTGATGGAAAGCTATGTCCTGGCCCCTGTTCTGATGTTAAACTGGATGCTTGAAGTCATTTGGCAGCTTAGATTGGATAGGGTAAATCCCCTATTAAATGGAATGCCAAAGCTTTGGAACAATACTCATTTCTGGCTGATACCAGTCATTCACTATGTCCAAGTTCTAAGACACATCTTTCTCTGGTGGCTTTGATCTACCCTGTAGCCTAAATCAAAGTGAACGCTGTCATTTGACTTCAATGGTAAACATGGACATGCATATTTCACATACCAAAACATGGTATAAAGGTTGTTATGTACTGCAGTGCATTCATAGAAGTGAACTAAAAATACTGTCTATAAGGGAAATTAAGTACAAATGTTAATGTTAGCGATGAATTTCTATAATGATTGATAGAACAATAAGCAGCTCTCTCTCTCTAGGACTTTATCTCCTCCTCTATGTAAAAAGCTTTCAAATCAATAATAAAACACATACAATGTATTGTTGTCTAATTGCACAATATCAATGAGAAAAACATGGAAAACTGAGACAGGCTTACTATAAAGAATTAAAATCTAGAATACTGGCACAACATGATCTCGAGTCCTCGACAACCATTCTGTGTCCAGCTTTAGTTTATAAAGGAAAATAGAGAAGTAAAATCCAAGGAGAAGGTTTTGGTTACATTACTGGAAGTCTCCCCGCACTGTTCCTTGTACATGACATCCTCCCTCCATGCTCATTAAAAGTTGTCATGTACTTTGTTACACTTCATTTTTGGATTTTTTTTTAAATCCAACTCCAAACTCTATAAAATAATGAAATTGAAATGTCACTTCTCCTAATAAATTGATAAGTATAGACACTGGTGAAATGTGAAGCAAACAGCGACACCTGTCAAATGTAGAAAAGTAACCTCACATTGCTATAACATGTCATCACTTGACTGATGGTGGTCCAGCGTTCAGGAGCCCAACAATCTTGAGGTTGAAGGTAAAGTACCAATAGGTAGGTGCTGCAGCTACCAACAAAAATGTTCCATAATATTATTATATACACCTGTAAAACTAAGCTGTCCATACAAATCGAATTCAGTACTGTTAATGGATTACCATCATTACATTCCAGGCATATATTTGTGATAGAGTGATGAACATAAATGGGTGTAATAATGCAGTTGCCAGAGTCTCGCTAATGATGGCAGATTGATGTGTCATATCACTGAAGGCAGCACTGGATTCCAGACCATGTTGTATCATTGGATGAGGTTGTGAATGTTTTCAGTACGGACAATTATAGACAATCTGAGCATACTGCATGTGAATATTGTGGCATTTAGAAACGAGATGCTGATTAATTATTCTACGTAAACACGGCATGATTACAAGGTTTTCTCATGTAAACCATACCAATGGGAATGTCATGCATTTTGTGGCAAAAAAAATCACTCTTTTCATCCATCAAATGTGTGTGAATAGCAATCCAAAGGGCATACACATAAGAGAGAATGAAACACTAAACATCTAAATTACATTTTGTGGCAATCCAGAATTATCATGTACAAAATAGTTTCCCTACATGTACATATATTTCATTTTGTTTGGTATACTAACAACATAATATGTTCCAAAAATGTTTTGTTCATGTAGGTGACGTTTTCTTTCGTGGTCAGTAATATTCAGTGTCCCTTTTAACCCCTTGCCTTCACAGGCATGTTTCCGTTTTTTGTTTTTGACTTCCAAATCCCATAACTTTTTTTTTAACTTTTCGGTCACAGAGCCATATAAGTGCTTTATGTTTGCGTGAAAGTTTTACTTCGTAATGGTATCGTTTAATATCCTGTACAATATACTGGGAAACTGGAAACAAATTTGCGATGGAATTGGAGAAAAACTGGGATTTTTTGACTTTCTAACTTTGTTTTTATGGCATTTACCGTGCAACCACAATGGCAGGTCACCTGTACTCTAAGAGTCGGTATGATTCTGAGAATACCAAAATTATATAGTTTTATTTACATCCAAAATTTAGCAAAAAATATGGAATTGCTATATTCTGACACCAGTAGCTTTTTTATATTTCCATATATAGAGATGAATAAGGGGTCTTTTTTGTGGGGCCTGATGCCCTTTTCAGTTATACTATTTTAGGAAATTTATATGGCTTTGGTCACTTTTCATTAAAAGCAGCAAAAAAAAAAAAAAAAAAGTCAGTTCAATTCTTTTGATTTTTTTTTTCCATTACGGCACTCACCGTATGGGAAAAGTAATTTTGGCATATCATTATTCTTAAGTTTGTATACGTTTTTCAGACACAGGAATACATAATGTGCTAACTTTATTTCTCTAAATTTTAATTCTTCATTCTTTTTTATTTTATTTGTGTATTTATTTATTGTGTCATTGTAATTATTAGACCCTCTAGGGATCTTCAACTCCATGGGGTTTGATCACTAATGCAATGCACATGTATAAAGTAGCCTGTAATACTTAATAAAGTAAGTGCCTGAAAAGCCTGGGAGCCTTCGGTAGACTCCCAGCTGTCATGGCAACGGATCGTTGACCCTGGCTCGAATTCCAAAATGGAATTGCCGGGAAAATGGCACCTTGGTCATTCAGTCCTGTCAGTATGGGCAATAATATGCATGCAAATATTACCTGCACAGATGCTATAGTCTCTACTTATTATCACTTTGTGAATGATCAATGAATTATGATTCTCCTAACAAAATTAATATAGTATGACATCACTTTGTACAATAACCTTTTTAAGACTGGATTCAATTTTTATTATTCATATACTGTAACATTATCCAGATTTTTTTTAAATCTCTGTTGTACAACATCACTGTGACTATTACTCTTGTGCTTTTAATTTACTATTACGGATTTCACATCAGAGCTTCGAAAACCTTAAAGGGGTTGGCCACTTTCAGACCAATATTGACAAACAAATGTACAATAAAAAGATATACAATTTTCCAATATACTTTCTGTATCAATTCCTCTAATGGGTACATGTAGAAATGAGCTCTTCACAGCTTAATAGGGAATATTAGGAAATATTTAATTTGAAAATAAATAACCTATCTGGAGGTTTATGGTGACCCTCAAGGCACTCTTGCTAAGATGTATTTGACTCAGTGTATCTGTGACAAATATCCTTAGAATATTTTTTTTATCACTGGTAATTTAGTTGCTTCCACTATACAAGCATTGCAGTATTGCCACAACAGAAACCAGTGCATGCAGTGACTTCATGATTAGCCTGTGATAGAGCTGTGGTAGAAGAGCTGCAAGAAGATGAAGCCCATGTGTCTCAGACTACCTCTGGATCCATCTAGACACTGTAATGAAGCTGTGGTATAACTTTGCTCAGTCACTGATCTGAACTGGAAAGCAGCAAGCAGTGAGGAAATGGGTAAGCTGTACTTGCAGAATTTTTCACAGTTTCAGCCAATTGTTTTGATAGGTTGCTGCAACTTTGTATGGTCTGACATTTATCAGAAACTCAGCCATGATTTCCTTACTATAGACAGGTTATCAAGAATGGGCACTACATGTATAAGAAGATCTGTTCTATCTAAAAATGTCCTATTCCCCCAAGTTATACCAGATACTCACTATCAACAACCTAGAACTGCCATCACCAAGGTTTGTTTTCCAAGAGCTCACAATCTAACAGAAAGTCTTTAGTTACTTTCTCCTATCTCCCCACAATCCCAATTTATGTTATGTAAATACTATGTCCCCCAAACTATTATCTGATAAGGTAGCCTTATGTGCTCCAAGCTTAGCACGTGAATTCATTTAAGAACCCAACAGAGAACTTTCTAATCCTTTAGCAGTGTTCGGGAGTATTTAAAATACAAGTAAATTAAAATAGTATTTAAAATACTTGTCAGGTATTTTGTAATTAAAATACTTTTTTTATTCAGTATTTTGTATTTGTAATTAAAATACATTTAGGAAGTATTTTAATTACTGTCTAAATTCAAAACAAATGTTGTAACTTAAATAACCCACTTCACCGCAATTAAAAAAAACAAAAAACAGTGCGAGTCACGTCACCACTCTCGTTTCTATTATCTCGTGCGAGGTGCGACTAGAGGAGGGTAAATTCAAGCACGTTCCAGTAGCGCAAGTACGCCTTGTAGTGAAGTGTGTTTTAGTTTTTAAAGAGGACCTTTCACCATATCCGGGCACAGGCAGTTCTATATACTGCCAGAAAGCTGACAGTGCGCTGAATTCAGCGCACTGTTGGCTTTCCCGATCTGTGCCCGGTGTGAAGAGCTTACGGCCCGGTACCGTAGCTCTTCTATGGTCAGAAGGGCGTTTCTGACCATTAGCCAGAGACGTCCTGCCTCGCGGTGCCAATCGCTCTGTGCTGTGGAGCCGGGAGGAACGCCCCCCTCCCTCTGCTCACACAGCTTGTCCGTAGACTAGCATTATCAGGAGAGGGAGGGGGCGTTCCTCCCGGCTCCACAGCACAGCGCGATTGGCGCCGCGAGGCAGAAGGACGTCTTTGGCTAATGGTCAGAAACGCCCTTCTGACTGTAAAGCGCTACGGTACCGGGACCGATAGCGCTTTACACCGGGCACGGATCGGGAAAGCCGACAGTGCGCTGAATTCAGCGCACTGTCAGCTTTCTGGCAGTATATAACACTGCCTGTGCCCAGATATGGTGAAAGGTCCTCTTTAATCATTCCGAACGCGTAATCTATTCCATAAAAAAATCGTAATACCAGTGAAGGGGACGCAGCCGACAATGATTCAGATCTCGAAGACCCACATCTCCCTGCAATTTTGGACGGAACTTTTTTCAAAATTAATAAGACTAAATCCGAAACGGAGGAGCAGGACAAAAAGTGTCTGCTTACTACAAGCCCTGTCCAAACAAGTTACTCACGGGTCAAATAAAAACGTCCAACGTCCTTAAGCACTTAAGGGTAAGTTATTTAATTACATCATGGTTTGGTTTTTATTTTACAATCCCCAACCCCGAAGCAAATTTTTAAAACCAGACATACGGTTTAGGGGTGCGTGAGTAGAAAGTGATAAAAGCCTTTTCCTTTTTGGATGATTTATTTTATACCACACTATTAAAAATTTAAATAAAATGCTGATTTCAAATTAAAAATTAAATATAATGATATAAAATATAAAAAACAAAATTAATATCCTTTTCTAAAACAAGAAAAATACATTCAAGGAATTTTCTCACGTGTCCCGAGATTCACGTGAATTGACGAGAATCTCGCCCACACTGCGTTAACTTGTTCATTTATTAATGATAAAAATGAACAATTTCTACATTTTTAACATGTTATTTACTTTTTTTTTTTTTTAAGTATCCAATCGGGAATATATTACTGTATGATTATGTAATGAAATACAGTAAATTAGGTTCTTTTGCATATTTTTCTCGCATATTTTTTGAGATTTTTTGAATGCATATTTTGCGCTTTTCGGGAAACGGGATAGTGTTGCCAATGCCGTTCAATTAAAAAAAAAAAAAAATTCAGTATTTTTTCCCATAAAATGATTACATTTTTATTTGCGTTTTTTATCAAACGATGTTTTAAACCTATATATTGCGCTTTTTGGTCTATGTTCAATTGTTCCATTTTTTGTTTTTAACAAATTTTTTGTATAAATTTTTCAAGTATTTTAGTATTTTTTAAATACTTTTGAAGTAGTATTTAGTATTTGTATTTAAAATACTTTGGGATGAAAGTATTTAGTATTTATATTTAAAATACTTAGGTCATAAGTATTTTGTATTTAAAATACTTTCCCAAAGTATTTTCCTGAACACTATCCTTTAGAGTCATCTGCAATGATAATACAGCAAAAGTTAGGTCTTTAAATATGGCAGCCATTCCAAAGCAAAGCAGTCACCGTAGCCATTGAGTCTCTGCTGTATTACCCAGCGGAGACCCGACGCTAATGCACACGATCAAGTTCACTCTTGGACATTTTTTTTTAAATTATATGCCCCTCCAAATTCCCCCAGAGCCCCCTCGGTGCTGGTCCCCATGCCTCCTACCTCTAATGTTATAGAACAGCTCCTGCATAATGACATTGTGAGAGCCATCCTCTTCCTATGACAGTCAAGAGCCTTATGAAAGCTTCCAAACCTGTCAGAGAACTATATCTATTGAGACTGGTCTACGGCCGATCTCAGTATCTACATAGCGATCCTTACATAGACCACAGTGCAGCTGTTTTATAGTCTATAAAATATGCAATCAAAAAATTGCTGGTTCAAGCCCCCTAGGGTGGAGGCTAAAAAAACCCCTACATTTTAAAAATTCCCAGTCTACACACATAAAAATGTTTTTCCCGTACAATGAACACCATAGCAGGAACTGCCATTTTTTCACCATTTTGACTCCCATAAAAATGTTGATAAAAAGCAATCACAGGAAGGGGAAGGGGAAGGGGAAGGGGTTAAAGGCACTGACTAGACTGTTTTAGATCATTACTAGACATCAGTTTTATGCTCATTATAGACGACGATGGAAATTTTAGCATTGTGCAATCTACTTTGCCAAGTTTTGCACAAAAAGTTAGAGATTGTAAAAAGAAGGATATTTGAACGCCATGTCATATTGTGCAGACTTTTATTCTGAGAATTTAGTTAGCATGTTATGACCTTGGTATATTCTTTCAAAATGAGTCATGTATCACAAGTGATTACAGAAACATTAGATTTTTCTTTTGGTTTTCGGCTCTTATAAACAAGCCTTGCCTCATAACACATTTAGCCACGGTATCATTTGATTGAATCAACATTTAACAAATCTGTTAGGACTTATAGAAATGAAAACAGTTTGACAGTTAAAGCAATAGCATGTCAGATAATACAATGTGTTGCTGTGTGTGCTAAATGAGAATAATCGTCCTGTTAATGCTAGACCTGTATAATGTAGAAGCATCAAACTGTTCACTTACAAGTGTGTATAGAGCCACAACAGGAGATCATCCATACATTATCTAATGTTACTGAAACACTTAATACATTCCATAAATGGGTGGTCAGGCATGGAACAAATGCACAAGGAATACTTCATTATCATGATGGCTTCCTGATGTAGGAAGGGCAGGTGCTGAAATGTCTGTTCAACTGTTAGAGGAATTTCAAGAATGAATCAGTTCTTTGGAGTTACTTTTGCTGACAGAAAAGCTTGCAGCCTGCCTAACTTTATTGGTCATGGAAATTTACTTTATGCTAGTGATATATCTCTAGGAAACTTGAGTTACTGATGTATTATTTCTATGTAATGATTGCCAGGTTTTAGTAGGGGAAGAATTAGACATTAGGGAAATATCATACAGCAGCACAAATAATGCACACATATTAGTTACTATTAAATAAACTCACACATGAATCTTAAGGAGTTAATAGATGCCGTATTTATTAGCAAGGCTATCAATGCAATTTCTTTCTATGGAAGATACTGTATAGACTTACAAGGCGCTGTTGAAGTCATAGAAAGCAGTTTAACCCTTAAGTACTAGTATGGTGTCTATCATAATGTTATGTATATGGTAGCGGTGTATGATAGACACCATGATAGAACTTAAGGGTTAATGTGACATATTACTTCTTATAGACATGAGCTTCACTTAAACATGGACACATTTCTCTCAATCTTAACTATCGAGTGGGACAGTAATACTCAATACTTTAATACTGACAACCCCAAACCAAGACCTGCATATATCTTGTAGATATATAAAAAAAAATGTCTAAGATAAGAATATCCCTTAAACATCTGGCTAACTATTAATGAGTTATTCTAGTATTACTATTTGGCTTATTTTTGCTCTTTTTTTGTTTTCCTCTCAATTCTACATATTTTTTTATTTCTAAAAATATTTGAAGGCGATGAAAAGTAAAATCATTCCAAAAATATTTTCAAAACATCCAACAGTCATTAAATTTATCTGTATATATATTCCAGACATTATACTGTAGATTTATGGACCTATCATTTTCATTTTTATTACAAATTAAATAAAAGAAAATAAAAAGAGTTTATGATAGTCAAAAATTGGCAGGGAAAAAAACATATTATTTCTTTCATTGGTGCATCAACCTGCAACTTCTGCTCCTTATTATTGGACTAAAAATATAAACTACAATTGAATTTATGTATTTTCTTATTTATTACCATAGTGCTCTTGTAAATGTAAATAGCCCACACATAAGCCGCACATTATTCAGAATTGTAAAGTAACTGAATTGTAACTTCGTAAAATAAATTGTATTTCTGAAGCAAAAAAGTATAGAACAGACTGACTTACATATTCCTTACCTTACTGTATGTGACCAAAAAGATGATGATGGAATAGGTGACACAAACTACCTTTCCTTTATATGTTTCTTATACAAAGCTGTTTGTTCCTTACAATGGTACCCTGAGAAATGGACACTGTATGGCTGCTTTATTAGGACATTTTATTACGTCACTAGGGCTAAGGCATAATATATCTTTACAATCCATGTCTAGATATCACAGGACCATGAAGTGATTGAAGTGAAGTGAAGTGAATGCCAAAAACTGGATGCCAGCAATTAGAAATGAACATTCCATCGGTCGCTAGCGGCCATGATCCTCCTTTGCTCATTGTGGACAAGACAATGTATCAGTTAGTTGCAGATGACTTGTCACTATCACTGTAGTCACAGATTTGATGCACTATTTGGCAGTAGAATCTTAGCACATTGCTACTTTGGGGTCACCCAGTGACTAGATCACTGGTGGCCAAATCTGGGTCTGCCAACAGTGCATGTGTTCATTTGTTTTCAAAGACTTGTAGATGATGTTATTAGTGCCATTTTCTCACATAGGTTTCTGCTGAATATACCTGTGCACCCTCCTGATAGTATGGAACATGCACTGGTAGTAGATCTTGAGCACTCGACCACAACCAGGACTAGAAACTGGAAGTTGCACACAGTTTATATACCTGGTTCAGAAAATGGTTGTGGATTCCTTGTACAATTCTCTTCCTCATCTATTGTAAGATCAGTGGCTGCTTGCAGTAGTAGTTACTTATGTAGGCATATACATTGAATGCAACCACTATCTGCAAGAAGCTTCGTAGTTGTATCACATTTCTATAAAGTTCTATAAAGAAATTAAATGAATGAGTAACAAACGCATTCCAAAATCTTCATTGTAAGAACATTTTTTGCAAAGTACCGCACAAAGATAAAAATCTGTAATAGAGAATAAAAAGACAATTCCAAAGCCCAAGCAAATTAAACCTAAACACAAACTTATGACATCTTGAGAACCACTGTAATATTAAAATCAACGCTAAGTAAAATGTTTAGATAAAATTTATAGGGAAATAAAGCCTTTAAATAATGTATGACTTTTTTTAATTTTTGAAAATATAAATTAACAATGCAATCCAGAATAACGCTATTTTATGAGATACAATTAAACATGTACCTTTAAGATTAATGTCATATAGAAATGTACATTTTCGTGCCTGGATATAAAATGTTATACCGGCCAAAGCAAATATAAAACACTACGAAAAAATCCTGCGACGTGTCTCACCTTTGCCTTTTAAAATATTAAAGACTATTAAATATTGAAGGAATTCTTGTCTTGGAATATGTGGAATTTTGTGATATTTTTGCAGTTCTATAATGTGCAATTGTATGCATATACTTTCAGTATTGCTGGAAAAACTTTACAGAATGAAAATTGATTTAAAAAAAAAAAAAATCATACTGTATGTTTCAATGGTTGGTTTATAGATTGTAAAGCCACAGGACACCATTGATAGTTTAGGTAATAGTTAGAGATGAGCGAACACTAAAATGTTCGAGGTTCGAAATTCGATTCGAACAGCCGCTCACTGTTCGAGTGTTCGAATGGGTTTCGAACCCCATTATAGTCTATGGGGAACATATACTCGTTAAGGGGGAAACCCAAATTCGTGTCTGGAGGGTCACCAAGTCCACTATGACACCCCAGGAAATGATACCAACACCCTGGAATGACACTGGGACAGCAGGGGAAGCATGTCTGGGGGCATAAAAGTCACTTTATTTCATGGAAATCCCTGTCAGTTTGCGATTTTCGCAAGCTAACTTTTCCCCATAGAAATGCATTGGCCAGTGCTGATTGGCCAGAGTACGGAACTCGACCAATCAGCGCTGGCTCTGCTGGAGGAGGCGGAGTCTAAGATCGCTCCACACCAGTCTCCATTCAGGTCCGACCTTAGACTCCGCCTCCTCCGGCAGAGCCAGCGCTGATTGGCCGAAGGCTGGCCAATGCATTCCTATGCGAATGCAGAGACTTAGCAGTGCTGAGTCAGTTTTGCTCAACTACACATCTGATGCACACTCGGCACTGCTACATCAGATGTAGCAATCTGATGTAGCAGAGCCGAGGGTGCACTAGAACCCCTGTGCAAACTCAGTTCACGCTAATAGAATGCATTGGCCAGCGCTGATTGGCCAATGCATTCTATTAGCCCGATGAAGTAGAGCTGAATGTGTGTGCTAAGCACACACATTCAGCTCTACTTCATCGGGCTAATAGAATGCATTGGCCAGCGCTGATTGGCCAATGCATTCTATTAGCCCGATGAAGTAGAGCTGAATGTGTGTGCTAAGCACACACATTCAGCTCTACTTCATCGGGCTAATAGAATGCATTGGCCAGCGCTGATTGGCCAGAGTACGGAACTCGACCAATCAGCGCTGGCTCTGCTGGAGGAGGCGGAGTCTAAGATCGCTCCACACCAGTCTCCATTCAGGTCCGACCTTAGACTCCGCCTCCTCCAGCAGAGCCAGCACTGATTGGCCGAATTCCGTACTCTGGCCAAACAGCACTGGCTAATGCATTGTATTGGCGTGATGAAGCAGTGCTGAATGTGTGTGCTTAGCACACACATTCAGCTCTACTTCATCGGGCTAATAGAATGCATTGGCCAATCAGCGCTGGCCAATGCATTCTATTAGCTTGATGAAGCAGAGTGTGCACAAGGGTTCAAGCGCACCCTCGGCTCTGATGTAGCAGAGCCGAGGGTGCACAAGGGTTCAAGCGCACCCTCGGCTCTGATGTAGCAGAGCCGAGGCTGCACAAGGGTTCAAGTGCACCCTCGGCTCTGCTACATCAGAGCCGAGGGTGCGCTTCAACCCTTGTGCAGCCTCGGCTCTGCTACATCAGAGCCGAGGGTGCGCTTGAACCCTTGTGCACACTCTGCTTCATCAAGCTAATAGAATGCATTGGCCAGCGCTGATTGGCCAATGCATTCTATTAGCCCGATGAAGTAGAGCTGAATGTGTGTGCTAAGCACACACATTCAGCACTGCTTCATCACGCCAATACAATGCATTAGCCAGTGCTGATTGGCCAGAGTACGGAATTCGGCCAATCAGCGCTGGCTCTGCTGGAGGTCGGACCTGAATGGAGACTGGTGTGGAGCGATCTTAGACTCCGCCTCCTCCAGCAGAGCCAGCGCTGATTGGTCGAGTTCCGTACTCTGGCCAATCAGCGCTGGCCAATGCATCCCTATGGGAAAAAGTTTATCTCACAAAAATCACAATTACACACCCGATAGAGCCCCAAAAAGTTATTTTTAATAACATTCCCCCCTAAATAAAGGTTATCCCTAGCTATCCCTGCCTGTACAGCTATCCCTGTCTCATAGTCACAAAGTTCACATTCTCATATGACCCGGATTTGAAATCCACTATTCGTCTAAAATGGAGGTCACCTGATTTCGGCAGCCAATGACTTTTTCCAATTTTTTTCAATGCCCCCGGTGTCGTAGTTCCTGTCCCACCTCCCCTGCACTGTTATTGGTGCAAAAAAGGCGCCAGGGAAGGTGGGAGGGGAATCGAATTTTGGCGCACTTTACCACGCGGTGTTCGATTCGATTCGAACATAGCGAACACCCTGATATCCGATCGAACATGTGTTCGATAGAACACTGTTCGCTCATCTCTAGTAATAGTCCAACCACATCTTTACAACATGTTCTCGGCCATTGTCTTGGTTTGTTATGCAAGTAGAGATGACTGTATGCATCACAATTTTTGCAAAAGTAATGCCATGATAAGACAGACATCTTTCCTGTTGTAGCTATTAGAGGGAAAAGAGGCTAGCTCTTACACATTTATAATGTAGTTGTGTACAGAACACTGAGTATAGAATTGAATGGGAAATCGTGAAATACATGGCCAAGTCCGGAGGTAAGTTGCTATTCACAGTGGATTTCTATTCTAACCAACAGGGGGTTGAAGAAGAACCCCTTCTATAATGTTAATATACGCTGATGAAGCAAAGTGACTTCATTATTTGGGTCTGGTAGGCAGTAACATACATGGCACATATAGATTTAACCTATGTTTCAACATTTTTAGAGTTGAGAGAACTAGTTATAGGTTTTACTTAAAAGACGGTTTACCTACATATTGTCTGTATCACCATTTAGATCTCTGTAAGAAGAGACAGTAACCTCCTACAGAAGAAAAAATTTGAGAAAAATTTAAATGAGCTTTTCATGGCACTAAATAGGTAGGAGAACCTTCTATTACAGAGTTAGAGTTTCAAGATAAAGTAAGAAAACCAATCTTAATTACCTCGATTTCTTCCCTGATTACTAATAGTTAGAGTTGAGCGAACACTATTTGAAACAGCCGTTTCGAATAGCACGCTCCCATAGAAATGAATGGACATAGCCGGCACGTGGGGGGGTTAAGCGGCTGGCCGCCGGCAAAGTCGGCGTTCTGGCAGCTTCCATTCATTTCCATGGGAGCATGTTATTCGAAACGGCTGTTTTGAATAGTGTTCGCTCATCTCTACTAATAGTAATAATGTTCAGCCTGGTTCACATCTGCATTTGGTATTCCGTTTTGGGGTGTCCGCTTGAGCACCCCACCAAAGGAATACTGAACACATTAAAAAGAGGTGAGTAATAAAATCACACGGACCCCATAGACTATAATGGAATTCAGGTGAGTTCTGCGGGGTGTCCGCACGAATAATGCAGAGAGAAAAATACTTCGAGCAGCGCTTTTCTCTCCACATGATTTGTGCGGACACCCTGTGGAAAACATTCAAACCCCATTATATTCTATGGGGTCCGTGTGGTTTTATTTCTCATTGCTTTTTAATGCGATTGGTATTCCATTCAGGGGGTCCCCAAGCGGATTTCCCAAATGGAATATCGAACACAGATGTCAACCAGGCCTCAGCATGTTACTAATGGTAACATTGTAACACTGTCTGATTGTTACCTAAGTCCCAATTATAGATAAACACAATTATACTAATAACACAAACCATTCTACTATTCATACATTTTATTGTGCAGTTGAATAAACACAATACAGGGAGGAAAGTAAGTAAACTTGTGTTAATGGTTTTTCCACAAGCTAATTGACAAGAACTGTTTTAACAAGAAGATGAGAATGGAAGTTTAGTTGTTTTGCCAATTAAATAAAGGCACACTAAGTATGGTAATGACAAATCTGTTTTTCTCAAGAAAGATTGGTTAATGTGGACCTTGCCTTGGAGCAAGTAACACTCTAAAAGTTAATAAAAGCTAAGCTAAACATTATATTTATCGTAAATTGGTACCAGCTAAATCACAATTAATCATGCAAAGCATGGGACTGCATTGGGTTATGATGATGGCAAAATAAAACAGTTATGAATTGTAGAGACAGAAAAAACAAAAAAATTAACACAAACTAGGCAGCAACCTTATGGGGCTGAAGTAAGCAAAGCTTTATTACTGTGAAATGTATGAAACTTTCTATTTATAAGATCTCTGCCTTCTGTCATTGAATTGAAAACCTTTTTCCATTTAAAGAAACAGTTCAGCAAAAAGAAAATTTTCTATCTCTATCACTCAACATATTGTCATGTACATTTACACAATGCACTTCTTTTATGTAAATCGTACTTATATCCTTTTAGTTCAGTTTATCCATAGATCCTGATCAGAAACAGTCTGAAGTGTTTGGATTTCTCTTTCTCTGTGTTCAGCTATCAATTCCGTGATACCTTAGCACAGAATCACTTCGCCAGTTAGAGATAGTACCATCACTGTATTTATGATTTTCTCCTAAATAATTTAAGAGGCCATAACTATACTGCATTATACTACTGCTTCCACCATCTAATAGATCTGTCCCTGATATATCCATTGCAATCTAAGGCCTTACTATAACTCCTAGGCAGCATGTCCACTGCCTCGGGGTTATGTTTGACTAAGACCATTCTTTCACCCCCCCCCCCCCCATATCCAATCACTCACACGCTCATGTCACCTCCACCTCAAAAACATCTGCAGAATACGTCCCTTGAAGAAAAAGGAAAAAGATCTATATTTTTATTTTATTGTTATTAATGGTAACCCTTGGGAAATTCATTAATCTCATTTAAGCCACAGGGTGTTAGGGTATTCAATTCATAGGGACAAAATGCCTATTGGTTTACTAATAATCTGAATCTATCCTTCACATGAAGGGGAATTTGTTTGATAACCTGTGCTTTAAAATCCATGCTAGGCTTTTTGTGAATGCGGTGCAACGGTCTGGATACACTATTTTTAAGACTATATTTATATTGTATTGGTGCTTCCTTAATTTCTTCCTGTTGCAGCCATTATTTATTTTTTTTTTTTTATTACTAAAAGGTTTTTCAATTTGATTCCTCATTTAAAAACTACTTTAGGCTGGGGCCTTAGCAGCAGAAACGCGACAGCAGAAAACCCTGTGTGTTATAGTACATGCAAAGTAGTTGGGATACTAACTAATCCCATCCACACATTGCAGAAAAAAAAATGCACCAGAAAATCACAGCATATCAACTATACCTGTGGAAACACTGGAGTTTTCTGTATAGGAACACTGTAATAGGGGGCAAAAGGTCTGCAATGTGTTTCTGCGGCTTTTTTTTTTTGTTGTTGTGTCTCTCTACTTTGGGTCTTAATCTTTCAGAATTTCAGAATTCTACCTACGGAGATTTCAGAATTATACCTTTTAAATAGGGATTTTCTTATGTAAAGTTATCCCTAGGGACAACATGGTGGCTCAGTAGTTAGCACTGCAACCTTGCAGCACTGGAGTCCTGGGTTCGAATCCCGCCAGGAACTATATCTGCAAAGAGTTTGCATATTCTCCCCATGTTTGCATGGATTTCCTCCCATTCTACAAAGACATACTGATAGGTAAAAAAATAAAAATGTACATTGTGATCCCTACATGGTTCTCACAATCTACATTAAAAAAAAAATATATCCCTGAATTCCTTTTTCTGTTTGGCTCCATTATTCATTTTCTTAGCTAATTTAGGTAGACAAACTTTGGGATATGGGGGCTATTCTTTTATAAGCATCCTTCACTATTCCTTTTGGATATTTTTTTATCTTGAAACCTTCTTTGAAAGATGTGTGATTAGGATTTAAAACCTTTGTATTCTATGTGGTTCTTAAAAATACAAAAGTATTTACAGTATTTGGTTAATCACAAATATTATATAATAAACATCTATTTGTGTCAATAGTTTTATAATATTTTGGGTGATGGCAATGTAGATTGAAGTGTATTTGATTTATTTTAATGTCCCATTTTGATGTCACAGATGTTGTAATGATCCATTGTGATGTCATGATCAATCACTGGGATGTTACAAAGCTAATTGTGGCATTGAAGAGCACAATGCTATGTCATAACGATGTCAAAATATCCTATTATAAAATCACATTGCTCCGTTGTGACATCCCAATTCCCCAAGAGCTAATTGTGATGCCACAATGCCCCATTTGATTACATAAATCTAATTATGATGTCAAAATGTCCCATTGTGATACAACATAGCTAAACCTGTAGGCATAGAGTTAGAAAAGATGATTAAAAATAAATAAATAAAAAAATACCTAATGCAAAGCGTTTTGAGAGATTGACCTTCTCTCTTCGGGCTAGTTCACACGTGAACTGCCCGCGCGGGTTTTGACACAGAGAGAGATGCGGCAAGCCGCGTCTCTCTCTCGTCAAAACCCGCCGCGACCATCGCTGTCGCGGCTTAATCCTCTGCTGTCGGCTCAAATGAATGAGCCGACATAGGAGGGAGCTGCCGGGGGCGGAAGCCGCGCGGCTGAGCCTGCGCGGCTTCCGCCTGAAGAAAGGACATGTCCTTTCTTTTCTCCGCTAGCAGCAGCCCGCCGCTAGTGGAGAAAAGAAGCCCGGTGGTCTCCATAGACCACCATTATAAGGGGAGGTTTTGGACGCGAAATCCGCTGTCAAAAACCTCCCCTTATACTCACGTGTGAACTAGCCCTTCATCAGACATGTTGTAAACATCTTCCTACATGATTCGAACTATTAGGCAGGCTCTTATTTGTGGCATAAGCAAATGGAATGGACTGCAGACATATATACTAGTGTGTCTGCTGTTTCTCACGCATGTATATAGTTCCTACTAATTAAACAAGTGACGACAGTACCACAATACAATACAAAGCCATAAGATATAATAAATAACCAATACCATGGTCACAGTATATAAAATATCAAGCAACTTCTAATAAACTTATAGACCGAGTAGTGTAAATCAGCCAGTTGTTCAGCAATGTGTCTCTTTAAAGAGAAGCATGGCGGTAAGTGGTTAGTATTGTTGCCTTACAGCACCAGACTCTTAGGTTTGAAACCAGCTAAGGACAACATCTGCAAGAAGTTTGTATGTTTTCCCCATGTTTGCATGCATTGTTTGGTTTTCTTTCACACTCCAAAGACAAATTGATAGATAATTTAGATTGCGAGCCCTATTTATTGTCAGTGTTGATAATATCTGTAAAGCACTGCGAAATATAAGTAAGCTAAATAACTAATACTTATGCATGCTATATATTGTAATAAGCAGTATGTGCATGCAATAAGGTAAATCCCATAGTCAGTATTACAGTTCATACAGGTTCCTATAAAAAAGTGGTACTATGCCAAAGAGATGAAAAAGTTGTGGTTTTAACCAAATGTTGGCAAAAACCACATCTGGTACCTCTGCATCTATATGAAGTATTCACACTTAACCAGTTATTAACACACATCCTACCCTGCGAAGTGTATATAGAGGGTAAAAGTATATTGGCAATAGTCCTGCCACATTCAGATACAAATCTACAGCCTTTCTCCAAATATTCACCAGATTTTCACCACTAGGTAAACAATTTTTAATATTTTTTCCACTTGATAATAATCCTGCACCCAAAAATCATGCCCACAATTGTATAAGAAAATCAATCGTATTACATAATACATATATAACACATTTAAGCATACATTTAAGACTGGGAGAAAACACAAACCACAGGAAATACCACAGCAATGGTTAATAGGTTGGCAATGGTTAGGAATGTACATATAAAATAATAAGGGAGGAAAAGGAGAGACCAGGACAAAATAAATAATGCACACAGGCTATAGATTATATATAGCAACAAAAATGAATTCTAGCAGTTCAAATACATAGCAAATAACCAGTGACATGTATAGATGTATAAGGTATACAACTGTGTAGTAACCACAGAACAGTACAATAGAAATATAGTCAGCTGACAAACAGACCCATAGACAAGCAACCATGAATTATGTTAGCCAGACGGTAAAAAAAGACCCAATGCAAAAAATGATGCTAGAATTGTGTTTTATTTCACATGGGACCCAAAAGTAAATAAACACTGATCAAAATATTATATGTACACCCAAAATGGTGCCAAAAGAAAGTACAACTCGTCATGTACAGAATAACATGCCTCATATGGCTATCTGGACAGAAAAATAAAAAAGTTATTAATCTTGGAAGATGAGAAAATTTGAAAAACTGAGATGAAAGAAAAAAAAGCGAGATGGAGGGAAAATATGAATAAAGTCGCCAAGCATTAACGTACAAAACTACCCTGCGTCATTAAAGGGTTAAAAGCATTGTGATGTAATAAAGCTGATTAAGATGTCACAGCCTTTTGTAATATTATAGAACCCATTATGATGTCACAATATCATTATGATGCCATAATCACTCATTGTGATTCCACAGAGCTAACGGTGATGTCACAATGCCCCGCTGTGATGTCATATTGGCTCATTGTAATGTAAACAGTGAAAAGGTGACTGCACTTCACAGAGCTGATCAGCAGGTGTCCCTGATGTTCGCAGCCACTTATCTCTTTTTGATTGTCTTTTATGAAAAGAACAGTAAAACCATGTTACAATAACAAGTCAGTATCTGAATTGATCAGTTGTTTTAATTGACATTTAATATGTATAACAATAGGTATTTGTTAGCTTCAGGAAGGGGATTTGTATGCTTCTATAGGTGTCACACACACTAATGCCATTATGAGTCAATTCTAGTTTGTGTTTGCTAACCATTGTCTGGAAAACATTCCCTAAAACAGATCAACAGGACTACATATAGTCACTGAGTTCCTCATGCAACATTTTAGATTAGGGCTCCCCCTGCTGTCACAAGGAGGCCTAACAGGCAGATGATTTGCACTGGACATATCAATTTACAGCAGATCAAATCTCAGCATTAGAATTAATCCTGATTACCACAATTTAGAGAGAGGTTATATATGTATCGTACTTCCTACTAATATTATAATTGTGAAAGTTTGAATGTTTGTATATTTATTACTCAGTCACATAAAAACGGCTGAATAGGTTTGGATGAAATTTGGCACATAGATAGTTTGTAACCTGGATTAACACACAGGCTAATTTGTATCCCAGTAAATGACATGGCTTTGTGACTGTTATGAATTTATGTTAATATACTGTATTAAACCGCAGGGCAATTGTTAGGGAATGGCAGACGATAATTCCCCAGAAGCTGCTGGTGAACCCTGGAGGGAGGGGCACAAGGGACAGTGAGCCCTAAGCTGAAGCCCCCCGCTTTCCCTTCCTATTGCCAGACCCTATTCTAGGTAATAGGCGACAACCACGAAGACAATCCCTCCCTGACTACGTGAAACACAAAACGCAGACAAGACGAACAACAACAAAGGGAGGTCAGCTAGCCAGGGTTCGGTAACAGGAGAGCGATGCAGTGCCAAAATGGAAGTGAGAAACACACACTGTGATGAGAAAACCCCTTTAATTCAAATTGACAGTTTCCCAATTTTAACCCCTTCCCGCCGATGGCACTTTTTGACTTCCTGACCAAGCTCGATTTTTCAAAACTGACATGTGTTACTTTATGTGGCAATAACTTTGGAACGCTTTAACTTACCAAAGTGATTTTAAGATTGTTTTTTTCGTAACACATTGTACTTCATGTTAGTGGTAAATTTTGGTTTATATGTTTTGTGTTTAATTATGAAAAAATTGGAAATTTGGTGGAAATTTTGAAAAATATGCATTTTATAAAGTTTGAAATGATGTACATTACATACAGATAGTCAGACCGCCAAAATTATATAATAAATCTCATGTCCCAGATCTCTGCTTTATGTCGGCATCAAACTTTAGGCGCCCTTTTAATTTTTACGGACATTATAAGATTTACAAGTGAAACAACAATATTCAAAATTTTCAAGAAATTTCCAAAACCCATTTTTTAAAGGGCCTAATCCAGTTATGAAGGCGTTTTGAAAGACCCTTGTATTAAAGCCCCCATAAATCACCCCATTTTCAAAACTGCACCCCTTAAATAAGCCAAAACAACATATACCTAGTAGTTTAACCCTATAAGTGCTTAACAGGAATTAATACAAAATGGAGGTGAAATTTTCAAATTTGAATTTATTTTACTAATATTTTCGTTTAGCCCTAGAATTTGCACATTCACAAGGGGTTAAAGGAGAAAGCGCATCCCACAATTTGTTAGGCAAGTTCTCCCGACTACCGTAGTACCCCACTTGTGGGTGTAAACTAATATATGGACGCACCGCGAGACGCAGAAGGGAAGGCGCGCCAAAGAGCTTTTAGAGGGCAGATCTGGCTGTGATCAGTTTCAGGAACCATGTCGCATTTACAAAGACCTTGAGGAGTCAAAACAGTGGAAACCTCTAGAAAGTGACCCCATTTTGAAAACGGCACCCCTCAAAGAATTTATCAAGTGATGTAGTGAGCATTAGTAACCCCAAAGTGAATGTGTAAGCTGTGCGGAGTAAATTGGGTACACCAAATCCCATTCTATTTTCCCACCAGCTCCTATGACGCGGATGGGGAAGAGGGGCATTCTGGGGGATCAGCGCTGGTGTCTTCTCTCTCATCAGCTCTAAATATTGGGTGTCCCCTGAAAACGCTCGCACAGCTTATACATTTCCTTCTAGTTGCAGCCACTTATGTCCTAATGATTTGGCGACTTTTGGGGTTTTTGTCTTCACATTGTACAAGCTAGATTTTTATTTTTATTTTCTGGCAATGTGGCCATATGAGGGCTTGGTGTTTGCGGTATTACATGTACTTTTCAATGCCACCATTTTGGGGCCTGTAACTTATTGACTACATTTTATTAACTCTTTCTGGGTGGGATGTAAAAGTAAACATCAATTCTGGCATTGCTTTTTAGCATTTATTTTTTTTCCCGTGCAGCGTACAGCATAAGTAACATGTTACCTTTATTCTGCGGGTTGCTACGGTTACGGTGATACCTCATTTATATTATTTTTTAATGTGTTGCTATTTGTGCAGAATGAAATTCGATTTAGGGAAAAAAAATCAATTATTTTTGCATCGCCATCTTCTTGAAAGGCATAACATTTTTATTTTTCACTAGACAGAGCTGTTTGAGATCTTATTTTTTGCGGGAACACCTCTTCTTTTTATTGGTACCATTTTGGTTTTCATCTGACCATTTGATTACTTTTTATTGAACATTTTGTAAGGGAAAGGTGGTGAATAATCATTATTTTGTGCAGTTTTCTACGTTTTTTTTTTACGACGCTCGCTGTTCGGGTTAAATAATGTTTTAATTTTATTGTTCAGGTTATTACGGACGCGGCGATACCAAATATGTAATGTTTTTTTCTATTTTTCTTTATTTTACATATTAAAACATTTTATATGGGGAAAATGGGATTTTTAGGGGCTTTATTTATTTCTATTTTATTTTAAACTTATTTAAACTTTTTTATTTTTACTTTTTTTCTAACTTTATTTTTCTGTCCCCATGGGGGATTGAAGCAGTGATCGGCTGATCACCGCTTCACTACATATACGCTACAATACACGTGTTACACGTGTATTGCAGTGTAGAGGAAGCTGTCAGCCTGTGTGGATGCACAGGCTGACAGCTTCATTTACGGCAGGATCAACCAGGTGCGTGAAGGGGGTAAGTGATGGGGCAGACCCGGGGTCACTGATCAGACCCCGGGCTGCCCCCTACGAACACCAGCACCCCCCTAAACCGGCGCGGGGGGTGCCGATCGCCACCATTTTAGAACGAAACCCCGGAGGTGCCAGCAGTCATGTTGACCGCCGGCATATCAGGTGTTAACACCCGCGATCGGACCCGGTTCCGACCGCGGGTGTTACGGGGCATTGTCAGCCGTGTATTACGGCTGACACCCGCAGTGCATGGTGCGCACACAGTTTCTGTGTGCGCACCATGCATCCGCAGTAATAGTACGGCGGTTTGCGGGAAGCCCTTCCCGGCAGCGCCGTACTATTACGGCGAATGTCGGGAAGAGGTTAAACATGGCGGGAAAACAAAAATTTAATGTATCGCAAAAAACGAGAGCTATGAAGGTAGCCGGAAGTCAATAGACTTCTCCTCAAACGAAGCTGAGGAGGATTGAGTAAGCTAGGCATTAAGCAGCTCTTAGAGCAGCCACAATGCAGACGCAGGCGGATCTTCGACACCAACAATATGCTCATTATATGGTTTCCCAGCGGGCTCCTGAGATGCCAGAACAATCACAGGAATGGTGCAAGGAACAAGTTCAGTGGCAGGCTAGTTTGAGAGCTGCCAAAACGCCGGAGCAGGTGAATTTTTTTTATTACTCACACATTTTTCATTTCTCTCTGGACCCAATTCTGAAGTCCATGCAGACGAAGTCATGGGCAGAAGCTAGTAGTACTTATAATATATTTTATATTAATGGAGTGTCAGTGAAGAGATTGTTGCCTAAAACCAGCAATCCATATATGACAGCTTCTCTGCTTCCTTTTAAGAACATAGTCTTCTGCAGTGACTGCCTATATTCTGCTGCTGATGTTTCAGGGGACGATAACAGTGAACAGATGTCTCCACTACTGTGTTCTGTTCTATTTTACAAATGGCTCTGACTCCTAATAGGGGGGATTTAAAGGGAGTCTGTCAGCAGTTCTAACTCCTGAATATGCTGCATAGGTGATGGAGAGCAGATGAGGTGGAGAGTTGTATTACAGTGTAACTAAACTTTGAAACAGCTTTTGATTTTCTTGCAAGATAAATGTATGGAGAGGCTGCATATGGACACTAGCCATTTGCTTTTCATACCCATACAAATGAATGGGTTTTTAAACTGACCACTGAAAAGCCAACCCCTATGCAGTTTCTCTGGGGAATAGGACGGAAACCCGGTGGGCGAACACAGGAGCAAGTGTGAACACCCCCTAAGATAGGGAGCAGCTGCATACTAGTATGCCACATCTGACAGTCTGTTCAACTGGTGATAGCACAGGTTATTTCTACCCCCCCGCCCCCTTCCATACTCCAGTGGAGTATCCCCAGCAGGTAGCGGCCTATTTACCTAGCTCCCCGGAAATGTTCACTACCGCCCCCCCCCCCCCAACCCCGCTTCCCTTTGTACTATAGGCCGCTGCGGGTGGTAGTGAATAGGCTCGGTCCAGTCTGCGATCCCACTACCGCTACTATTATACTTGGGTCTTTTCAGAGCCCTGAGTATAATAATTGAAGCCCCAGGTGAGGTGAGGGAATGTAATAAACAGTGTTACTTACCTCTCCAGGATCTGATGTTAATCCTAGCAGGCTTCGGGCCTATATAGTAATGTCCCAGACGTCACGTGGTCTGGGATATTACCATATAGGCCAAAGCCTGTGCTAGCAGTACCATATAGGCCCGAAGCCTGTGCTAGTAGTAATAGCCTGTTACTGCTAGCACAGACTTTGGGCCTGTAGGGCAACAGGCTGTTACTTCTACCACAGGCTTTGGGCCTATATGGTAATATCCCAAACCACGTGACCATTGAGCATTACCATACAGGCCCAAAGCCTGCTAGGATTAACATCGAATCCCAAGCGAGGTGATTAAAACTGTTTATTATGTTCCTTCACCTCCCCTGGGGCTTCGATTATTATACTCTGGGGTCTGAAAAGACCTCTGAGTATAATACTAGTTCATGGGTGTGCAACTGTGGGGCATAATAGAGCTTGAAGGGTCCACTGTGGCCTCTGTAACCTCTATTATGCCCCACAGTCTATTGTGCCACTGTGGGATATAATATTGGCTGCAGGGGCCGCTGTGGGATATATAGGAGTTGGGTGCATGGAGAAGTGAGGAGTCAAAGATGTCTGTGTTTCAACTTTACAGAGTCAAGTCACAGCTGTGAGCGCCTGTGAGCGTTTTATGCTCTCTGCGGCTAAACCAGTTTTTTAAAACCGGACACAGAGTCGGACATGCAGTACTCTGTGTCCGGTTTAAAGAAAAACGGTTTCGCCGCGGAGAGCATAAAACGCTCACCGGCGCTCACAGCTGGACTCGGCATGAACGGAGACCGAATACTAGTGTGAACCCAGCATCAACATAACTTCCTGCATAAAAGCCAGATAGCTGCTTCAATAATAATTTAAAAAATATGGGAAACGTTTAAGACTTCACAAAAAGCGTCATTATATCCTTGGTGCACACTCTGCAATGATATGTAGTCTGGCAAACCTTTCCAGTGTTACTTTCCTAGAAGTCATCTTGTACCAATCAAAATTATGAACATTAATCTCCCGATTGAAGTCAAAGGAATTAATCTAATCCAGTTAAATTATCTGTCTAGACTGTTATGTTAATAACCTTTGTAGGCAATATTAAGCATTAATGTGTTACTAACTGTCACAAAACAAATGTTAAGTTGTGTTATGTAATTTATAACCATACGTAGTTAAGCAATGCTGTTCTGAGCGAATGACATTTATTAGATGCCTTCAATCTGAGACCAAGCGGTATAGTCAGCAGTCACTATGTACTGATATACATGATTCACATACAATGCAACTAATATTGTGCTCACTGGTTAAATGGAAAGTATTGATGTCATGATGTCATTTCATCTACTCCATCTGGTCTTCTCTATTACATTAAAAGTAAAATTGACTTTATGATGGTATTTTTACTTGGATGCCAGAAAACAGCACCTGCAAAAAGATCAGGTACAGGGAAAATCAAGATGGGGTAAATCAAGGAATGCATTGTGGAAACTCAGGTGACTGTTGCACAAGTAGTAGCTATTAAAGTGATATACTTATTAGAGATGAGCGAACAGTGTTCTATCGAACTCATGTTCGATCGGATATTAGGCTGTTCGGCATGTTCGAATCGAATCGAACACCGCGTGGTAAAGTGCGCCATTACTCGATTCCCCTCCCACCTTCCCTGGCGCCTTTTTTGCTCCAATAACAGCGCAGGGTAGGTGGGACAGGAACTACGACACCGGTGACGTTGAAAAAAGTAGGCAAAACCCATTGGCTGCCGAAAACATGTGACCTCTAATTTAAAAGAACAGCGCCGCCCAGGTTCGCGTCATTCTGAGCTTGCAATTCACCGAGGACGGAGGTTTCCGTCCAGCTAGCTAGGGCTTAGATTCTGGGTAGGCAGGGACAGGCTAGGATAGGAAGGAGAAGACAACCAACAGCTCTTGTAAGAGCTAAATTCCAGGGAGAAGCTTGTCAGTGTAACGTGGCACTGACGGGCTCAATCGCCGCAACCCAGCTTTCCCAGGATCCTGAATGGAATACACTGTCAGTGTATTCCCGTATACCCGATATATACCCCGATACCCGTTCCAACGGTGTGCCCCCCCACCTTCACCCCAGAAATACCCTGCAAGTCCCCTAGCAATAGAATTGGGGCTATATACACCCACAATTTTTACTACTGATATACAGTGCCATTGTCTGACTGGGAATTCAAAGAATATATTGGGAATACAAATACCCTCATTTCTTGCTACTGCCATATAGTGCCAGTTTCTGACTGGTAATTCAAAGAATATATTGGGGTTACGTGCACCCACAATTTTTACTACTGGTATACAGTGCCATTGTCTGACTGGGAATTCAAAGAATATATTGGGAATACAAATACCCTCATTTCTTGCTACTGCCATATAGTGCCAGTGTCTGACTGGGAATTCAAAGAATATATTGGGGTTACGTGCACCCACAATTTTTACTACTGGTATACAGTGCCATTGTCTGACTGGGAATTCAAAGAATATATTGGGAATACAAATACCCTCATTTCTTGCTACTGCCATATAGTGCCAGTGTCTGACTGGGAATTCAAAGAATATATTGGGGTTACGTGCACCCACAATTTTTACTACTGGTATACAGTGCCATTGTCTGACTGGGAATTCAAAGAATATATTGGGAATACAAATACCCTCATTTCTTGCTACTGCCATATAGTGCCAGTGTCTGACTGGTAATTCAAAGAATATATTGGGGTTACGTGCACCCACAATTTTTACTACTGGTATACAGTGCCATTGTCTGACTGGGAATTCAAAGAATATATTGGGAATACAAATACCCTCATTTCTTGCTACTGCCATATAGTGCCAGTGTCTGACTGGGAATTCAAAGAATATATTGGGGTTATAAATACCCTCATTTCTTGCTACTGCCATATAGTGCCAGTTTCTGACTGGTAATTCAAAGAATATATTGGGGTTACGTGCACCCACAATTTTTACTACTGGTATACAGTGCCATTGTCTGACTGGGAATTCAAAGAATATATTGGGGTTATAAATACCCTCATTTCTTGCTACTGCCATATAGTGCCAGTTTCTGACTGGTAATTCAAAGAATATATTGGGGTTACGTGCACCCACAATTTTTACTACTGGTATACAGTGCCATTGTCTGACTGGGAATTCAAAGAGTATATTGGGAATACAAATACCCTCATTTCTTGCTACTGCCATATAGTGCCAGTTTCTGACTGGTAATTCAAAGAATATATTGGGGTTACGTGCACCCACAATTTTTACTACTGGTATACAGTGCCATTGTCTGACTGGGAATTCAAAGAATATATTGGGAATACAAATACCCTCATTTCTTGCTACTGCCATATAGTGCCAGTGTCTGACTGGGAATTCAAAGAATATATTGGGGTTACGTGCACCCACAATTTTTACTACTGGTATACAGTGCCATTGTCTGACTGGGAATTCAAAGAGTATATTGGGAATACAAATACCCTCATTTCTTGCTACTGCCATATAGTGCCAGTTTCTGACTGGTAATTCAAAGAATATATTGGGGTTACGTGCACCCACAATTTTTACTACTGGTATACAGTGCCATTGTCTGACTGGGAATTCAAAGAGTATATTGGGAATACAAATACCCTCATTTCTTGCTACTGCCATATAGTGCCAGTTTCTGACTGGTAATTCAAAGAATATATTGGGGTTACGTGCACCCACAATTTTTACTACTGGTATACAGTGCCATTGTCTGACTGGGAATTCAAAGAATATATTGGGGTTATAAATACCCTCATTTCTTGCTACTGCCATATAGTGCCAGTTTCTGACTGGTAATTCAAAGAATATATTGGGGTTACGTGCACCCACAATTTTTACTACTGGTATACAGTGCCATTGTCTGACTGGGAATTCAAAGAGTATATTGGGAATACAAATACCCTCATTTCTTGCTACTGCCATATAGTGCCAGTTTCTGACTGGTAATTCAAAGAATATATTGGGGTTACGTGCACCCACAATTTTTACTACTGGTATACAGTGCCATTGTCTGACTGGGAATTCAAAGAATATATTGGGAATACAAATACCCTCATTTCTTGCTACTGCCATATAGTGCCAGTGTCTGACTGGGAATTCAAAGAATATATTGGGGTTACGTGCACCCACAATTTTTACTACTGGTATACAGTGCCATTGTCTGACTGGGAATTCAAAGAGTATATTGGGAATACAAATACCCTCATTTCTTGCTACTGCCATATAGTGCCAGTTTCTGACTGGTAATTCAAAGAATATATTGGGGTTACGTGCACCCACAATTTTTACTACTGGTATACAGTGCCATTGTCTGACTGGGAATTCAAAGAGTATATTGGGAATACAAATACCCTCATTTCTTGCTACTGCCATATAGTGCCAGTTTCTGACTGGTAATTCAAAGAATATATTGGGGTTACGTGCACCCACAATTTTTACTACTGGTATACAGTGCCATTGTCTGACTGGGAATTCAAAGAATATATTGGGAATACAAATACCCTCATTTCTTGCTACTGCCATATAGTGCCAGTTTCTGACTGGTAATTCAAAGAATATATTGGGGTTACGTGCACCCACAATTTTTACTACTGGTATACAGTGCCATTGTCTGACTGGGAATTCAAAGAATATATTGGGGTTATAAATACCCTCATTTCTTGCTACTGCCATATAGTGCCAGTTTCTGACTGGTAATTCAAAGAATATATTGGGGTTACGTGCACCCACAATTTTTACTACTGGTATACAGTGCCATTGTCTGACTGGGAATTCAAAGAATATATTGGGAATATAAATACCCTCATTTCTTGCTACTGCCATATAGTGCCAGTTTCTGACTGGTAATTCAAAGAATATATTGGGGTTACGTGCACCCACAATTTTTACTACTGGTATACAGTGCCATTGTCTGACTGGGAATTCAAAGAATATATTGGGGTTATAAATACCCTCATTTCTTGCTACTGCCATATAGTGCCATTGTCTGACTGGGAATTCAAAGAATATATTGGGGTTATAAATACCCTCATTTCTTGCTACTGCCATATAGTGCCAGTTTCTGACTGGTAATTCAAAGAATATATTGGGGTTACGTGCACCCACAATTTTTACTACTGGTATACAGTGCCATTGTCTGACTGGGAATTCAAAGAGTATATTGGGAATACAAATACCCTCATTTCTTGCTACTGCCATATAGTGCCAGTGTCTGACTGGGAATTCAAAGAATATATTGGGGTTACGTGCACCCACAATTTTTACTACTGGTATACAGTGCCAATTTCTAACTAGGAATTCAAAATGCGCAAGGCTCCCGGAAAGGGACGTGGACGAGGCCGTGGGCGAGGTCGGGGGAATGGTTCTGGGGAGCAAGGTAGCAGTGAAGCCACAGGGCGTCCCGTGCCTACTCCTGTGGGGCAGCAAGCATTGCGCCACTCCACAGTGCCAGGGTTGCTTGCCACATTAACTAAACTGCAGGGTACAAACCTTAGTAGGCCCGAGAACCAGGAACAGGTCTTGCAATGGCTGTCAGAGAACGCTTACAGCACATTGTCCAGCAGCCAGTCAGACTCTGCCTCCTCTCCTCCTATTACCCAACAGTCTTGTCTTCCTTCCTCCCAAAATTCCGAAGCTTTACAGAACAATAACCCAAACTGTCCCTGCTCCCCAGAGCTGTTCTCCGCTCCTTTCATTGTCCCTCAACCTGCCTCTCCACGTCACGATTCCACGAACCTAACAGAGGAGCATCTGTGTCCAGATGCTCAAACACTAGAGTCTCCTCCATCTCCGTTCGATTTGGTGGTGGATGACCAGCAACCCACCCTCATCGACGATGATGTGACGCAGTTGCCGTCAGGGCATCCAGTTGACCGGCGCATTGTGCGGGAGGAGGAGATGAGACAGGAGTTGGAAGAGGAAGTGGTGGATGATGAGGACACTGACCCGACCTGGACAGGGGGGATGTCAAGCGGGGAAAGTAGTGTGGATGTTGAGGCAGGTGCAGCACCAAAAAGGGTAGCTAGAGGCAGAGGCAGAGGTCAGCAGCTTAGGCGAAGCCAGGCCACACCCGGAATCTCCCAAGATGTTCCAGTTCGTACCCAGCCCCGAAAAACTCCCACCTCGAGGGCACGTTTCTCGAAGGTGTGGAGTTTTTTCAAGGAATGCGCCGAGGACAGATATAGTGTTGTCTGCACAATTTGCCTCTCGAAATTGATTAGGGGCTCTGAGAAGAGCAACCTGTCCACCACTTCAATGCGCCGTCATTTGGAATCCAAGCACTGGAATCAGTGGCAGGCAGCAACGGCAGGACAAAGGCCGCCTGCCGTTCACGCCACTGCCACTGCCTCTGCCACTGCCTCTGCCTCTGCCACTGCCACTGCTGACTGTGCTGGCGATGCACTCCAGAGGACGAGCCAGGACACCACTTCATCTGCCTCCGCCACTTTGTTGACTTCTACCTCATCCTCCCCTGGTCCTGTCTTATCTCCTTCTCCTGCACCATCAAAGGCACCATCAGTCGTTTCTTTACAACAACCCACCATCTCTCAGACATTGGAGCGGCGGCAGAAATACACTGCTAACCACCCACACGCGCAAGCCTTGAACGCCAACATCGCTAAACTGCTGGCCCAGGAGATGTTGGCGTTCCGGCTTGTTGAAACTCCCGCCTTCCTGGACCTGATGGCAACTGCGGCACCTCGCTATGCCGTCCCTAGCCGTCACTACTTCTCCCGGTGTGCCGTCCCCGCCTTGCACCAGCACGTGTCACTCAACATCAGGCGGGCCCTTAGTTCCGCGCTTTGCACAAAGGTCCACTTGACCACCGACGCGTGGACAAGTGCATGCGGACAGGGACGCTACATTTCACTGACGGCACACTGGGTGAATGTAGTTGAGGCTGGGACTGCTTCCCAAACTGGCCCGGTGTACCTCGTCTCCCCGCCTAACATTCCTGGCAGGGACACGAGAAGAACACCCCCCTCCTCCTCCTCCTCTACCGCCTCCTCCTCCGCCACCGCCTCCTCCTCCGCCACCGCCTCCTCCTCCGCTGTTAGATTGACCCCAGCTACGAGTTGGAAACGTTGCAGCACTGGCGTTGGTAGACGTCAGCAGGCTGTGCTGAAGCTGATCAGCTTGGGGGACAGACAGCACACTGCCTCCGAGGTGAGGGATGCCCTCCTCGATGAGACGGCAATATGGTTTGAGCCGCTGCACCTGGGCCCAGGCATGGTCGTTTGTGATAACGGCCGGAACCTGGTAGCAGCTCTGGAGCTTGCCGGACTCCAACATGTTCCATGCCTGGCCCACGTCTTCAACCTAGTGGTGCAACGTTTCCTAAAGAGCTACCCCAATGTTCCAGAGCTACTGGTGAAAGTGCGGCGCATGTGCGCCCACTTTCGCAAGTCGACAGTAGCCGCTGCTAGCTTAAAATCTCTCCAGCAACGCCTGCATGTGCCACAACACCGGCTTTTGTGCGACGTCCCCACACGCTGGAACTCAACGTTTCAGATGTTGAATAGAGTGGTTGAGCAGCAGAGACCTTTGATGGAATACCAGCTACAAAACCCTAGGGTGCCACAAAGTCAGCTGCCTCAGTTTCACATCCATGAGTGGCCATGGATGAGAGACCTTTGTGACATCCTACGGGTCTTTGAGGAGTCCACAAGGAGGGTGAGCTCTGAGGATGCGATGGTGAGCCTTACAATCCCGCTCTTGTGTGTTCTGAGAGAATCCCTGATTGACATCAGGGATAACTCAGATCACACAGAGGAGTTAGGGATAGCATCCGATCCGTCACAGCTGGAGAGTAGGTCCACACATCTGTCCGCTTCACTGCGTTTAATGGAGGAGGAGGAGGAGGAGGAGGAGGAGGAAGAAGAGTTGTCCGATGATGTGATGGTGATACAGGAGGCTTCCGGGCAACTTCGAATCGTCCCATTGTTGCAGCGCGGATGGGTAGACATGGAGGATGAGGAGGAAATGGAGATTGAACTTTCCGGTGGGGCCAGAGGAGTCATGCCAACTAACACTGTGGCAGACATGGCTGAGTTCATGTTGGGGTGCTTTACAACCGACAAGCGTATTGTCAAAATCATGGAGGACAACCAGTACTGGATCTTTGCTATCCTTGACCCCCGGTATAAAAACAACATCTCGTCTTTTATTCCGGTAGAGGGGAGGGCCAATCGCATCAATGCTTGCCACAGGCAATTGGTGCAGAATATGATGGAGATGTTTCCAGCATGTGACGTTGGCGGCAGGGAGGGCAGTTCCTCCAGTAGGCAACCAAGTTCTCACCGGTCCACACAAACGAGGGGCACACTGTCTAAGGTCTGGGACACCTTGATGGCACCCCCTCGCCAAAGTGCCGCCACGGAGGGTCCTAGTGTCACCAGGCGTGAGAAGTATAGGCGCATGTTGCGGGAATACCTTTCCGACCACAGCCCTGTCCTCTCCGAACCCCTCTGCGCCCTACACGTATTGGGTGTCGAAGTTGGACCTGTGGCTTGAACTTGCCCTATATGCCTTGGAGGTGCTGTCCTGTCCTGCCGCCAGCGTCCTATCTGAGAGGGTGTTCAATGCAGCCGGTGGCATCATCACTGACAAGCGCACCCGTCTGTCAGCTGAGAGTGCCGACCGGCTCACTTTGATAAAAATGAACCACCACTGGGTAGAGCCGTCATTTTTGTGCCCACCTGTGTAAAGCACCCCAACATGAAACTCCATGTCTGTACTCAACCTCTCCAATTCCTCCGCATCCTCATACTCATCCACCATAAGCGTTGCACAATTCTGCTAATACTAGGCTCCCTCCAACATGATTTCCCCCAACTCTGCTGGTTAGAGGCTCCCTCCACCCTGATTTCCACCAACTCTGCTGGTTAGAGGCTCCCTCCACCCTGCTTTCCCACAACTCTGCTGGTTAGAGGCTCCTTCCACCATGAATTTGCCCAAACTGGGCTGTTTAGAGGCTCCCTCCACCATGAATTGGTCCAAACTGGGCTGGTTAGAGGCTCCCTCCACCATTAATTGGTCCAAACTGGGCTGGTTAGAGGCTCCCTCCACCATTAATTGGTCCAAACTGGGCTGGTTAGAGGCTCCCTCCACCATGAATTTGCCCAAACTGGGCTGTTTAGAGGCTCCCTCCACCATGAATTTGCCCAAACTGGGCTGGTTAGAGGCTCCCTCCACCATGAATTGGTCCAAACGGGTTTTTAGAGGCTCCCTTCACCATGAATTGGTCCAAACTTGGCTGTTTAGAGGCTCCCTCCACCATGAATTGGTCCAAACTGGGTTTTTTAGAGGCTCCCTCCACCATGAATTGGTCCAAACTTGGCTGTTTAGAGGCTCCCTCCACCATGAATTGGTCCAAACTGGGGTGGTTAGAGGCTCCCTCCACCATTAATTGGTCCAAACTGGGCTGGTTAGAGGCTCCCTCCACCATTAATTGGTCCAAACTGGGCTGGTTAGAGGCTCCCTCCACCATGAATTTGCCCAAACTGGGCTGTTTAGAGGCTCCCTCCACCATGAATTTGCCCAAACTGGGCTGGTTAGAGGCTCCCTCCACCATGAATTGGTCCAAACGGGTTTTTAGAGGCTCCCTTCACCATGAATTGGTCCAAACTTGGCTGTTTAGAGGCTCCCTCCACCATGAATTGGTCCAAACTGGGGTGGTTAGAGGCTCCCTCCACCATTAATTGGTCCAAACTGGGCTGGTTAGAGGCTCCCTCCACCATTAATTGGTCCAAACTGGGCTGGTTAGAGGCTCCCTCCACCATGAATTGGTCCAAACTGGGGTTTTTAGAGGCTCCCTCCACCATGAATTGGTCCAAACTTGGCTGTTTAGAGGCTCCCTCCACCATTAATTGGTCCAAACTGGGCTGGTTAGAGGCTCCCTCCACCATGAATTTGCCCAAACTGGGCTGTTTAGAGGCTCCATCCACCATGAATTTGCCCAAACTGGGCTGGTTAGAGGCTCCCTCCACCATGAATTGGTCCAAACGGGTTTTTAGAGGCTCCCTTCACCATGAATTGGTCCAAACTTGGCTGTTTAGAGGCTCCCTCCACCATGAATTGGTCCAAACTGGGGTGGTTAGAGGCTCCCTCCACCATTAATTGGTCCAAACTTGGCTGGTTAGAGGCTCCCTCCACCATTAATTGGTCCAAACTGGGCTGGTTAGAGGCTCCCTCCACCATTAATTGGTCCAAACTGGGCTGGTTAGAGGCTCCCTCCACCATGAATTTGCCCAAACTGGGCTGTTTAGAGGCTCCCTCCACCATGAATTTGCCCAAACTGGGCTGGTTAGAGGCTCCCTCCACCATGAATTGGTCCAAACTGGGTTTTTTAGAGGCTCCCTCCACCATGAATTGGTCCAAACTTGGCTGTTTAGAGGCTCCCTCCACCATTAATTGGTCCAAACTGGGCTGTTTAGAGGCTCCCTCCACCATGAATTTGCCCAAACTGGGCTGGTTAGAGGCTCCCTCCACCATGAATTGGTCCAAACTGGGGTTTTTAGAGGCTCCCTCCACCATGAATTGGTCCAAACTTGGCTGTTTAGAGGCTCCCTCCACCATTAATTGGTCCAAACTGGGCTGGTTAGAGGCTCCCTCCACCATTAATTGGTCCAAACTGGGCTGGTTAGAGGCTCCCTCCACCATGAATTTGCCCAAACTGGGCTGTTTAGAGGCTCCCTCCACCATGAATTTGCCCAAACTGGGCTGGTTAGAGGCTCCCTCCACCATGAATTGGTCCAAACGGGTTTTTAGAGGCTCCCTTCACCATGAATTGGTCCAAACTTGGCTGTTTAGAGGCTCCCTCCACCATGAATTGGTCCAAACTGGGGTGGTTAGAGGCTCCCTCCACCATTAATTGGTCCAAACTGGGCTGGTTAGAGGCTCCCTCCACCATTAATTGGTCCAAACTGGGCTGGTTAGAGGCTCCCTCCACCATGAATTGGTCCAAACTGGGGTTTTTAGAGGCTCCCTCCACCATGAATTGGTCCAAACTTGGCTGTTTAGAGGCTCCCTCCACCATTAATTGGTCCAAACTGGGCTGGTTAGAGGCTCCCTCCACCATGAATTGGTCCAAACTGGGTTTTTTAGAGGCTCCCTCCACCATGAATTTGCCCAAACTGGGCTGTTTAGAGGCTCCCTCCACCATGAATTGGTCCAAACTGGGTTTTTTAGAGGCTCCCTCCACCATGAATTGGTCCAAACTGGGCTGGTTAGAGGCTCCCTCCACCATTAATTGGTCCAAACTGGGCTGGTTAGAGGCTCCCTCCACCATTAATTGGTCCAAACTGGGCTGGTTAGAGGCTCCCTCCACCATGAATTTGCCCAAACTGGGCTGTTTAGAGGCTCCCTCCACCATGAATTTGCCCAAACTGGGCTGGTTAGAGGCTCCCTCCACCATGAATTGGTCCAAACTGGGGTTTTTAGAGGCTCCCTCCACCATGAATTGGTCCAAACTTGGCTGTTTAGAGGCTCCCTCCACCATTAATTGGTCCAAACTGGGCTGGTTAGAGGCTCCCTCCACCATGAATTGGTCCAAACTGGGTTTTTTAGAGGCTCCCTCCACCATGAATTGGTCCAAACTGGGCTGTTTAGAGGCTCCCTCCACCATGAATTGGTCCAAACTGGGGTGGTTAGAGGCTCCCTCCACCATTAATTGGTCCAAACTGGGCTGGTTAGAGGCTCCCTCCACCATTAATTGGTCCAAACTGGGCTGGTTAGAGGCTCCCTCCACCATGAATTTGCCCAAACTGGGCTGGTTAGAGGCTCCCTCCACCATGAATTGGTCCAAACTGGGTTTTTTAGAGGCTCCCTCCACCATGAATTTGCCCAAACTGGGCTGGTTAGAGGCTCCCTCCACCATGAATTGGTCCAAACTGGGGTTTTTAGAGGCTCCCTCCACCATGAATTTGCCCAAACTCTGCTGGTTAGAGGCTCAATCCACCCTGATTTTCAAAACAAATGTTGGTGCCAACCTCAACTTACTACAAGGGCCAAATTCACTGCTGGTGACAAGCTCTCCTCACTGCAAGTGCCAAATACACATGTTTCAAGGTGTTTTCCTACTGTCAGAGAGGTGGTATTGAGTGTGTAAAGTGTGTAGTTGTTAGGCTGTGATGTTGGGGTAATAGAGGGTCTTTGGTGTGTTAGATGCCCCCAGACATGCTTCCCCTGCTGTCCCAGTGTCATTCCAGAGGTGTTGGCATCATTTCCTGGGGTGTCATAGTGGACTTGGTGACCCTCCAGACACGGATTTGGGTTTCCCCCTTAACGAGTATCTGTTCCCCATAGACTATAATGGGGTTCGAAACCCGTTCGAACACACGAACATTGAGCGGCTGTTCGAATCGAATTTCGAACCTCGAACATTTTAGTGTTCGCTCATCTCTAATACTTATCCTAAAAAAAAATGATGGCATTTCCACAGGATAAACCATACTGGAAATGTCTGATAAATGATGGTCCCACCTCTGGAACCTGCACTTATCTCTAAAATAATGGACTCCAATAGATTCTCCAAGAGAATCCTTTCCTCACAACCTCATCTATATTTACAGTAGTCACAACAACAGACAGGACTGGGGATCCCTGTTTGAAAATAGATGCTGAACCTAGAGGTTGGATCCAAATCTATTTTTGGCATATCCCGTGGATGTGCCATAAATGTTTAAAATGGGAACATCCCTTTAACTCCCATGTGATAGTTAAACTGCTATCTGATTAAAGTAATTTCATTTAATGTAACTCAATATCTTGCACTGTCACTTCTAGCACATTGATAGGCAGATTGGTAATATTGCCATACAGTAGATATGCTCATAGCAGATTTCACTATAATTAGTAGATTATATTCCGAGAATGCAATTCCCTAAGCATACCTTAAAACACAGAAAAACTTTCTAGCTTCTGAAATAACTACTTCCCTGCCAACCGTATGTCCTTGCCACACCCCATTTTTAGGAAAATGAGGAGACTCAGAGTTTAAAAATTCACAATTTTTTTTTTGCACAAAACCTACATACGAAAACTAACAAACAAGGCATAATAAATCTGGGTCATTGTTCCCGGTGCTTGTGATACTTTAAAAAAAAAAAACACATATAGTGGTTTGAAGGAAGTATTGCATATGGCCAGGACAGCATCTGGTCATTCTTACGTGGCTAAGAACACCCTTGTGAACTTGTAATGAAAGAACAATCATTCTTTGCAGCTCTTGATACACACAATAAAAATTTGCTGAAATTCCACCTTATATATGGTTGACCATCTTTATGAGCAGCAGAATGTGGTCTATGATTATTGCATGCATAAGGGGAGTTTGTTGCCTCCTGAGTCCCTATGAGGGGGCTACTACACTTGTCACTAGAGGAAACTGTGGCATTATTAATGTCAACCCCTGTTATTTAATTAGAGTAAACTCATGCACTCATGCAGCAAGAGATGGAAAACCAACAACAGCTTCCACATCATGCTTGTCAAAATGTTGACGGAAGTTTGTCGTCTGTTCTTCCAACACGAAGGAGGGTCATTCAGAAGTCATTGGGGGTTCCAACTTCCCCTTCAACAAATTCTTAAACTTCATTTCCTGAGAGCTCCAGGGACGGAATGAGTTCCACACCAGAACCTCCACCAAATCATGGGGCTGGAAATGCACCTCATTTGTATTGGCAAGCTAGCAGGCAAAGGCAGCAAGCAGTACTCAAATTAATTAGTTTGGGGGGACTGAGTCACACTGCTGAAAACATCAAAGATGCGATAATTGCTGAAACCAAGTTATGGTTTGGTCCGCTAGACCTCAAAATAGGCAACGTGGTCTGCGACAATGGTAGAAATTTAGTGGCGGCCCTGAATTTGTTCCCATTCATGCATATACCTTGCCTTGCTCATTATTATTATTATTATTATGTCTTCCTCTACCACACCTCCCGGTGATCATAGGAGGGGAAAAAGATCTTCAAAGAGAAGACATCTGGCGTGCATTGACTGTGAGATTCCACTACCTGATGGTAGGTTGTGGTTATTCTCCGTTTTAAAAAGTTTCTCAGTAGGCATTTCTAACGTCAATTTTGCCTCTATGCTATGACTGGTAGCGCTGCCGTCAATGTAGAGGTCCTCCTCTGGAGGAGCCCATATGGTGGTATGGGTCAAGGCCGCTCTCTGTGGCCAGTCCTCCCTTAGGAGGACGACTTTTCAAGTTTTCCGTGGCATGGCAGCAGCACATAGTGGATCCGTGGGTACTTCAGGTAATTCAAAGAGGGTACGCAAAAGAATTCACCCAACCTCCTGGTGACCGGTTCGTCATCACCCGGGCTTTACCATCACAACAACAGTCTTGCCTAGAAACATCCATGGCAGAGTACATCTCGAAGGGAGCCCTAGATAGGGTCCCTTCCTCAGAAGAAAGTCAAGGAGTTTATTCACCCGTTTTTTTTGGTTCCAAAGTCCTCAGGAGGTTGGCGCATGATCATAGATCTGCGGTTTCTCAACCGTTATATCAAGAAAAAGCCGTTCAGGATGGAGTTCATAGACTCAGTAACCACTTTTCTATTGTGCAACGAGGTCATGGTCACCCTAGACCTGAAAGATGCCTAATTACAGATTCCCATCTAACCGCCACACAAGAAGTACCAGTGTATGGCCGTTTTCATGGCTGGCCACAGAGAGCATTTTCAATTCACCGCACTGCCTTTCGGCATTTCATCAGCCCTGTACGTCTTTACCAAGATGGTCGCACCTGTTGCTGCTGTGCTCAGATTGCAAGGCCTATTCGTAGTTCCCTACCTCGACGACTGGCTCATAAAAGCTCAGTCTACTTCAATTCTCCATTATCACCTCCAGATAGCCATCTCCTTCCTCCAAGAGTTGGTTTGGCTAATCAACTGGGAGAAGTCAGAAATTGTGCCATCCACCAGGAAGAAATTCCTCGGGTTCATTCTGGAGTCACAAAAGATGCAGATTTTTCTTACCCAACCAAGGAGAGCAAAAATAGAAGCTTCCGCCCGATGCCTTCTCCGAACCCGGCGGATCACTATCTGTACCGCCTTGCGTGTCCTAGGCCTAATGACATCCTCAGCCAAGGCGGTCCCTTGGGCTTTATGGCATTTGCGTCCCCTTCAGATGGAAGTGTTGAGCGCCTGGAACAGGTCTCCATGGGAACTGCACAAGAAAATCTGCCTTTCTCCCAATACCAGTCTTTCCCTCAGATGGTGGAGACACCTGAAAGATGGAAAGTCCTCCGTCCAACCTCGTTGGACCCTGTTGACAACAGATGCATCCCATACAAGATGGGGAGCCCACCTAAACAACAAAACTGTTCAGGGACAGTGGAGGAATCCGGAGGAGGGAACTTTCAACTTAAAAGAGCTGAAAGCAGTCTGGCACTTATGTACTTCGCCCCCTTTCTCAAAGGGAATGCAGTAAAGGTTCGGTCAGACAACATGACAACAGTAATATATCTGAACAAACAAGGTGGCACCAGAGTTCCAGCCCTCCTGAGAGAGGCGAACTTAATTTTTTCTTGGGAAGAGTAGAACCTGTCCCACTTCTCCGCTGTTCACATCAAAGGCTCCCTGAACATAGTAGCGGATCAGTTGAGCCGGGGTATCCCTGTATCAGGAGAATGGTCTATCAATCAAGACGTATTCCATCAGATCGTCCAGAGATGGGGTCTTCCGGATGTCGACCTTATGGCAACCCGAGTCAATGCCAAGGTGGGGACCTTCTGCTCCCTCTATCAGGAGGACGACCCCTTGGCAGTGGATGCCCTGTCCATCCCGTGGAGGTTCAGGCTGATATACATTTTCCCTCCAATTTCCATCATACCCAAGGTATTGATGAAAATAAGACAGGACCAAGTCTCGGGAATCGCCATAATCCCGTTCTGGCCGAAAAGGACTTGGTTTGCCCAGCTCATGTGGATGAGTCAAGGCGTGTATTGTAGGCTTCCCCCCTCCCAGATCTGGTAACACAAGTAGAGCTGAGATGACACAATCTGAGGAGATTCAACCTGACAGCCTGGAGGTTGACCAGTCCCTATTAAGGAATAGAGGACTGTCTCAAGGCGTCTTGAGGACTCTAGCTAGCGCCAGAGCTGACTCTACTAATAGGAATTACCGTAGGATCGGTAATATTTTCAACACCTGGTGCATAGATCATGAAGTGGACTCCTCCGATCCCCCAGTGAGGGTGATCCTGGACTTTCTTCAGGATGGCCTAGACAGAGGGCTGGCTGCTTCTACTCTGAAGGTACATGTAGCCGCTTTGTCTGCCTATCTAGGGAGGCATTTGTCTCAGTATCCTTAAGTGAGCACCTTTATTAAAGGGGCAACTAGGCTGAGAGCAACAGTAGCTGCTCCTGCCCACCAATGGGAACTTAGCACGGTCCTAACAGCACTTTGTATTGCTCCTTTTGAACCCCTGGAGGAGGTGGATCTGAAATGGCTGACATATAAGGTGACATTCCTCCTCACGATCACTTCGGCGAAGAGGGTGGGAGAGCTTGAAGCATTCTTCTCGGAGGCTCCATATATTGCCTTCTTTGAAGACCGCGTTCAGTTGAGATTTCTACCAGGGTTTAGACCTAAGGTCCCATCTAGAGCAAATATATATAGATCAAAAAAATATAGGTCAACTAATTTGCCTGCCGGTTACTTGCAGCGTACTCGCTCCTTTAGAAAATCAGAAAATCTATTGGTAAATTATGTGGGCAGTCAGAAGGGCTGAAAAGCATCCAAGGCATCTCACGCTGGGTGAAGGAAGCGATAAAAGCTGCATTTTCAAGTCAAGGATTACTTCCACCAACCATTCTAAAAGCCCACTCAATACGTGCAGTGTCGACTTCTTGGGCAGAAAACAAAGCGCTAGCTCTGGATCAGATATGTGCAGCTGCATCTTGGTCCTCTGAATCGACCTTTGTAAACAACTACCGACTAAGTTGACATTCCTCAGAGGCTTCTGCCTTCAGACGTACTGTATTACACTCAGTATGTACCAAAGTCCCACCCTAAGGGGATTACTCGCTATCTCCCCACATTGTGCCGCTGGTACGGATGACAGGGAACAAAGGATTATTAAGATAATCTTGTTTCCCTTAGTCCTAACAGCAGCACAAGATTTCCCCCCCTATTTCATATTTTTTTCCATTGTATGTTGATTATTACTTTAATATTAACACAGGTATCTGTGCCCTCTTAAAGGGAGCAAGCCATGTGAAATTAATACTGGCTAATCAAAATTCCGCCTATCTTACCAGCACACACGGGCAAACAATACCCCACATTGTGCCACTATTAGGACTAAGGGAAACAAGATTATCTTCATAATCCTTTGTTCCCAGCAGACAACTTTCGTCTGCTGAGCATTTTGGTAAATGCTCAGTACTGGGCTGGATTTTTAGGAATGACAAGTAGGATTGGTAGTGGGACCTGTCATTCCACCCCCCTCCAGTCCACACTTTGGGGATGTTCCAGCAGTGACTCAGCTGCAGAGAGTCTCCTCGTCAAGGAGGCTTAAGAAGCCAGCTCCAGCAGCAACACTTTGGCAGAGCTTGGCTGGAGAGCTGACAGAGAGGTCATATTTTTGGAGCTGAGTCCTGAATTATTCTACTGGCTTTTTTTGGATTTCTGTTACTCTAGGTAAGGTAACCTATTCTATGTTTAGTTACAGCCTAGATGGGCAGGTATTTATTTTTGTATTGTTTTCTTTTGTTGCTGCACTACCGTTTTGAGTAAAAAAAAAAATTAAAAAAAATTCTGGCCGAATATCACATCCACAGGCATGTTTTCCCAAATAAGACAAGTTTTCAAACTGGCTGTTTCTTATCACCTGCTCCCATCCGTTTACCTTCAGCCATATCTAATGCTGTAACATTGACAGTACTAAGGCTATGTTTGTATTAGAGATCTAGAAAGGAGTTAGATAGAATCCTATGAGCCCCCAGAGTGTCATGCAGGGGCGTAACTTGAGGGGGTGCAGAGGGCGCTAGCAGTGATCAAATTTGGTTAAGGTTTATGTCAATCTGTCACTTTGTAATTAGTAAACTTGTCTAGCCTTTATTCTACTTATTTTAGCATCTATTGTCCCCTGCTCTGTCAGCCATGAGTTTAACAGTTAAAAGCATCTTGCAGAAATGTCGCCACAGCTTGTAGGTGGTCCTGGAACACTTCTTGGTGACACAGAGGATATAACTGCCATTGCACTTTCATTTGCATAAACAAATGTAACAGTTTTTGAAACATACTTTTCTGTTCTGAATGAATTTTCATGTGTTGTTGCAAAAGCAAAATGCTAAAAAAAAATCTATAAATAATGTAGAATGTATTATTTTGAAGTTATCACTAATGCTGGTAACATGTACTGCATATAATTTATGTCACTGAGATATGGAATGTGGCAGCCTCCTAAAGGGATCATGTGTGATTAGTTGAATGAACTGGAATCCCTCCCACGAGAATGTTTTAAGCATTCTTTTAATATAGTGGTTTGGCCACACACAACTCCACAAGAAAGCTGCCAAGACATTTGCAAATAATTTAATAAAATATTGTAGAATTATAAACAGTGAATTGCACATCTATCTATCTATTTTATATTCTGTATGCCTTCCATATGTATATTCATCATCATCATCATCATCATCATCATTCGATCTTTATTTTTCCAGTCCTGGTATTAATGTTAACATTTTTACTTTTAAAGTGAAGATGCCATTTCTAAGTGGGTCCTGATATCATGTAGTGCTAACACAGAGGTAAGTAAAACAATCCTTACGAGGTGGATACTGTGTAATAAATAAATAAATAAATAAATAAATAAATAAATAAATACATACATAAATAAATAATATATCCATCTTGACTCTAAATATGGTATGACAATGAGAAAAAAATCATATCATTGACCACCATCATTAGTAATTTAATATAGTATGTTGCTCAGTAAGTCCCCCCAAATAATTACGTAAATATTATATGTAACTTGTACAACTTGTTTTTCAAACATAACATCTATTTTGTGGGATCTACTAAATTTGATCATTTTGCAATTTGCAGGGCCATAAGACTATGGAACTTTCCTGATGAATGTTGTGAACTCCATAATCTTACTAAATTATGAAAACCATTTGACTCGTATCGCATTTGTACAAATTTGCAGATCTTATGGTCAAATTTTTTTGGCATTCCAGAAGATATGTGTTCACAATTTCCTTTACAACACTCCCGACTGCCAAAGCATTTCAACAACTCCCACAAGCTTGATGTATGGGGACTATGCAGTTGCAAAAAATTTAGAGTCCTAATGTCAACTCCATCAAACACCTTTGGGATGAATTAAAATGGAACAAGTGAGTCAGACCTTCTCATCTAATATCTGTTTTTACTCTTACAAGTGTTCTTTTGGGAGAATGAGCAAAAACTCTCACAAATACACTCCATAATCTTGCAACTATTTTGACTGCAAAAGGGAGAAACTCTCCATATATAGTGTGAGAAGGTGACAGGCACAGTGCTGGAGTGCCGGTATATCTCCCCCAGATTCCTGATGTATGTGTGGTTCAGTGCGAGTCTTGAATAGTCTTCAGTCCAGGTGTAGGTCCTAGGCTCATTACTGGGCCATAAAAGGCTGCAGAGCCTGCACTTCAGAGCAGATCCAGGGCAGAGAGGAGGCGTCTGGGTCTGTTCTGACACTATGTTGCGTTTTTTTGCTCATTTGTGTGGCTGGTAGTAAGCCATCTGTACTGTTAGTACTTATTGTCTAGTTAGTGCTCAGACAAGCAGGGTTTTGTTTCACATTCTTTTGCCTGAAGTTAAGGCTGTATTTTATTTAGCTCCTTTTGTGCCTTAAGTAATTATATTGATTGCAGTTAAAAAAAAAGTGCTAAAGCTGTTTGTTACAGTTTTTGTGTCCCTGTCTCTGGTTGGGTCTGCACCATTGCTGCTACCGAGCTACCTTCCCCACAATAGGTATAATGTATAGGTGCCGAAATACATTTGTCCATAGTGTATATGCACATGTGCATAAGTATGAGTGTATCTGTTGCAATGGTTGGGGATGGGGGTATTAAAAATATAGTAAGAGGCTCATGCTCGTTATGCCCATGCATATGTATCTACCATAATTGGTGGCACAGTTTAAACAATAAAAAGTGTGCACAATATCATTGGTACAAAGTCGCAGGCTATACAAGTAAACTGCTTTAGGTTTCCTATGGCCCCATAACAGAAATGTGGTTCTGAATGAGATGTACATTCCAGCACAGTATTTGTTCTCTTTGAAGTTTAGAATAACATTGACCTGACTGCTGATGACTCAAGAAACAAATGAATCAGTTTATTGCACGGGAGTGTTTTACAGGCTTTATACTAAGTGTAGGAGTCTTGTGCTGTATAGGGATCATGATCACAGATAATCAAAAGAGACATTCATATGGTCTAGCTAAAAGAAAACAGACTGATAGAAGATAAAATGACCGCCGCTATATATCAGCATTAGTGTATAATCCTACTTTTTCAATTCATATGTAAAACATCTAGTATTAGATTTACCAAATGGCACTTCAATGGATAGACATTGTTGTTGTCTTTCATTTCTAAATAATAGAGATGAGCGAACAGTAAAATGTTCGAGATTCGATATTCGTTATGAAGAGCATCTCAATATGCGACTATTCGAGAAAATATCGAACCCCATTATAATCTATGGGAGAAAATGCTTTGCTACAGGGGATCCTACCATTCGACTCAGGAGAGTCACCAAGTCCACTATCACACCCCAGGAAATGATGCCAACACCCTGGAAAGCAACTGGGACAGCAGGGGAAGCATGTCTGGGGGCATCAAGTACCTTTATTATGTCAGGATCCCCTGTCAGCTTGCGATATGCCGGAGCGGACTTTTTCCCATAGGAATGCATTGACCAGCGTTGATTGGCCAGTCTACGACATTCGGTCAATCAACACTGGTTCTGCCTGAGGAGGCGGAGTCTAAGAGCCGTCCACAGCAGTTTCCATTCTGGTCCGATTTTAGACTCCGCCTCCTCCGGCAGAACCAGCGTTGATTGGCCGAATGCTGTAAGACTGGCCAATCAACGCTGGTCAATGCATACCTATGGCGAAATGAAGCAGAGCCAGCCATGCGCTCAGCTTGGCTATTCCTCCTGTCACACACATCTCTGGTGTAACATAGCTCAGCACACTCTCAGCTCTGCTACATCTCTACACTCTGTAGAGATGTAGTAGAGTTGAGTGTGCGCTGAGCTCTGCTACACATGAGGTGTGTGTGACAGGAGGAGTAGATGGAGGGTTGGTTGGGTGTAGTGCAAAGCTGCTACACCAGAGATGTAGCAGAGCTGGCCGATGTTAGCAGAGCTGAGTGTGTTAGTCTGCTGCATATCTGCCAGCTCTCCTACATCTACATCTCCTACACACTCAGCTCACCTACATTGGACACTATACGCTCAGTTTATCAGTATACCAAGCTGAGTTTGTAGTATCGGACACTACTGTTTGTTGATTAAGCAGAGCTGGGATTGTAATGACTATCCTATTCACTACACAGCATGTACCCCACGCAGTGTAGTGATTAATCACTACACAGCATGGGGTACATGCTGTGTAGTGAATAGGATAATCTCCCACACTGCACACTCAGCTGGCTATTCCTTAGTAGTACTAACACACTCAGCTCAGCTATTCCTTTAGTAGTTCCGAGCCATAGGAATGCATTGACCAGCGTTGATTGGCCACTGTACGGGCATTCGGCCAATCAACGCTGGTCAATGCATCCCTATGGGAAAAAGTCAGCTCGCGCATATCGCAAGATGACAGGGATCCCGACCAGATAGAGCCCCAAAGAGCTAGGCGAGTGACATTCCCCCCTAAATAAAGGTTATCCATAGCTAACCTTGCGTGTAGATATGTCCCTGTCTCACAGTCACATAGTTCACTGCTCCAAATTAAACGAATGGTAAATTCACCATTCATCTAAATTGGAGGTCACATGTTTTCGGCAGCCAATGGGTTTTTTCAATTTTTTCACTGCCTCCATTGTCGTAGTTCCTGTCCCACCTCCCCTGCGCAGTTATTGGTGCAAAAAACGTGCCAGGGAAGGTGGGAGGGGAATCGAATTTTTAGTGAGTTTGCCACCTGGTGTTCGATTGGAATCGAACACCTCGAACGGCCTGATATTCGATCGAATATCAATTCGATCGAACGCCATTCGCTCATTTCTACTAAATAATTTTCATTACAATATTGATAATGGTTCATGTATCATTTTTTTAGAGGTTTCACAATTTAGGCTTGTAGTTACAGAATGGGAACCTTTGCTACTCTGGCTTGTGATGTGAGGTGCATGGCTGTGGTTACCACACTATCATTGGAATGTGCCTTGCAGTTATGTCACTATGACACAACACAACCTCTAATTTACCTTAATACCAACTGACCTCCAAACTAACCAACTACTGAAAACCCAATGACAATGGAGTCATAAAAATCAATCAAGATATTAAATAGAAATTCAGACAAATACTGAACGGGTAAGGGCCTAGATGGTGTCACACCACCAAACAGAAAACATAGAGAGGTATAGAATGGGAATAAACAAGTTTGGGCTTCAGAAAACACCTGCCACCTCCTCTTCTCAACAGGGAACGTTGCAGCCAGCCACACATTCTTCTCTGCAGTGGCTGCTTAAAGGAAATGTGTTGCCAATTTTATTTTATTTATTAGAAACAGACTGTGAAATATGTTTTTCCTTTGTTATCTGTTTTTATTTTCTGATTGTAGATTTTCTTATTCCATTTTCTGTATATCATTATGGGGAATGCCATTTTACCTGAGGTTCTCCTCTGCTAGCATTTACTGATATGCTTTACAACATAGTCATGGCCCTAGGCAGGCATAGGATAGGCCATCAATATTAGAAACTGGACAATCCCTCTAAGATAAAATGTATTGTTACAGAATGATAAGTCAAATAGACAGTCAACCATAAAATGGGATGAGTCCATGAGAGGGGCACTCTGTAAGCAGCTTCATACTCCAGCATGTAGAACGAAGTCTTAAAGAGGACCTTTTATCAGATTGGGCACAGGCAGTTCCATATACTGCTGGAAAGCTGACAATGCGCTGAATCCAGCGCACTGTTGGCTGTCCCGATCTGTGCCCTGGGTAAAGCGCTATCAGTCCCGGTACCATAGCGCTTTACAGTCAGAAGGGCATTCCTGACACTTAGCCAGGGACGCCCTTCTGCCCAGCAGCGCCTATCCCGCTGTGCTGTTTGAGCGGGGAGGAACGCCCCCTCCCCTCCTGATAATACTTGTCTATGGACGAGCTATGTGAGCAGAGGTAGGGGGCGTTCCTCCCCGCTCCAGAGTACAGCGCAATAGGCGCTGCTGGGCAGAAGGGCGTCCCTGGCTAAGTGTCAGAAACGCCCTTCTGACTGTAAAGCGCTACGGTACCGGGACTGATAGCGCTTTACCCAGGGCACAGATCGGGAAAGCCGACAGTGTGCTGAATTCAGTGCACTGTCAGCTTTCCAGCAGTATATAGAACTGCCTGTGCCCAATCTGATGAAAGGTCCTCTTTAAATGTAATAAAACAGATAGAAAGGGGTTGAGTTAATGACGAAGAGTTGTCTTCATGTAAGTACTATTTCATGTATGTTAGAAGTGGATCAATCTTCATGTCTTAGTCAATGTGTAGTAGTACGAGAAGCAGTTGCTAAGATGAGGCCCAGGTAGGAATATAGTGTACATAATTTATTAATAAATGCAGATCTTTAAAATGGATAAAGAGACCACACACAGACGGTCTTGCATATATCATCAGTTCAGGTAATAGTGAGCTCAGATTTTTTCATTGGAAAACAATTTGGTGTGTAAAGTGTTAAACATGTGCTCTCGCATTCCATGTTTCCAGTGCTTAACAAAAAACACATGAGATCTGAAATGTGTCAAAGAATAGTTTTCTGGCAAGATCCCAGTGGCAAAGTTTCCTTTTCTTTATAGCCAAATCTTGCCTTCTTTACCACATCTAATTGAATGTTTTAGAGGCACATTAATTGTAGGGGACGTAATATATTTTACCGACCATATTTTCCAAATCTGGTGCATTCAAGTTGGAAAAGAGATCAAGGATAGTTTAAGGCATAGTAGTGTCGTAGTAGTAGTGTTTTCTATGACTCAAGATTATATAAATAGCTAATGTTTGGTACATTACTTACTTGGTAACTTTGTATTAATAACTTCCTTGTCAGACATTATTTGTTCGTTTCAAGAATGAGACTCTTTTTAGTCATAATTTAAAAAAAAGAAATTGTCCTGGCTTTCATACAGTAAATTTCCATTTGCCTGGTGATTTAGCTCCAACAATAAGTCACAAAAGGGTTGCCCTTTGTAAATGAATCACCTTCATGGATGTGCTTCCACATTCAGACATTTGATGCAAAAACCATTGGAGAAAGAGGGGAAATACTGTCTCTTTGTATGTTCTGTCCCTGTATCATATCCACCTGGTTTTGTCTTAACAAAACTCCAAAATGCTTTTTTTGTTGCAGATGTTATTGTGGTTTTTTGAGTCAAAGCCTGGAGTGGATTGAGTAGAAGGGAAAGGTATAAGGGCTTCTTTAGATTTCCATTCCTAGACGGAGACCTGGAGAGGCGTACAAGCCACAGTGTCTTGCAACCACTGTGAAATTTGGTGGAGGATCTGTGATTATCTGGAGATGCTTCAGCAAGGCTGGAATTGGGCAGGTTAATCTTTGTGAAGGACATATGAATCAAGCTACATACAAGGTTATCCTGGAAAAACACTTGCTTCCTTCTGCTCAGTTAAAGTTCCCCAACTCTGAGGATTGTTTTTTTCCAGCAGGACAATGTGCCATGCCATACAGCTAGGTCAATCAATATGTGGATGAAGGAGTGCCACATCAAGATCCTGTCATTGCCAGCCCAATTTCTAGACCAGAACTCCATTGAAAACCTCTGGAATATAATCAAGAGGAAGATGGATAGTCAAAGCCATCAAACAAAGAAGAACTGATTAAATTTTGTGTCAGAAGCAGCATAAGGTTACCCAAAAGCAGTGTGAAAGACTGGTGGAAAGCATGCCAAGACGCATGAACGCTGAGATAAAAATCATGGTTATTCCACCAAATATTGATTTCTGAATTGTTCCTGAGTTAAAACATTAGTATTGTTGTTTCTAAATGAATATGAACTTGTTTTCTTTGTATTATTTGAGATCTGACAGTACTACTTCTTTTTTATTATTTTGACGATTTCTCATTTGCTGCAAATAAATACAATTTTTTTTGCTTTGAATTTCAGAGACATGTTGTCAGTAGTTTATATTTATAAAAGAACAATGCACATTTTACTCAAAAATCTACCAATGAAGAGAAAAATTAGAGAAACTGAAAATGTTGCAGCAGTCTCTTAATTTAATGCCTCAAGATACTCACTAGGCTGGAAACACTATGAAACTATATCTAATTTCTATACTCAATCCACTGTCTAGCAGTAAAACAATTGTTGAAAATATAATATCATGGTTACTCTCTTCATAAATTAAAGGGGCTCTAGCAGTAGCAGCATGCTACTGTGCATGCACCCGCGCCATTTTTTATCAATGTCAGTTCGCAAGTTAGAAGAGACCCGAGGACATCAATGGAAGAGGAGGTGTGGCTGAAGATGACGTCAGACCCTGAATGCCCACCCCCCGTGCACGTTCGGTAAGATGAACATATTCTGTTTTAGGGTTTTATTTTAAAACGGGGGGTACCTTAATATAACTTTAGCAGTGCCTGAATGGCCTTTTTAAAGGCTATTCACGCATATGTGGGGCTCTATCAGCATGATTTTGCTGATAGAGCCCCTTTAACATCTGAAAAAAGATGGAATATAATATGGAAGATTACAACAATACCTTGTGTATTGTCTCAGGATCTTTAGGTTCCTCTTGCACTGGCTTATTTCAGTGTTCACAAGCCTATTCTTACGCATCCACATAATAGGAGAATACCAAGGAGGAAAACACTTACATAGTGAGAACGTCTGATAACTACAATTGAAGACCACTTGCCTATGCCAGAATCCTGCTAGAGCAATGCTCTTTGGAGATACACAGTGCCGCACCTCCCATGAGGTGACCTGAAGCGAGCGCTTCAGGCGGCACTATGCCAGGGCCTCAGGGAGGGCGGCATTTTTGCTAACCTAAGCCAGTCCAGGACAAGCTGTCCTGGACTGGCTTATCACCGAGCGGTGGTTTGGGGAGGCCGCTGGAGCAGCGTAGCTCCAGCAGCCTCCTCTCACGCTCAGGCAGAGAGCAGGCAGTCTCGGCCTACTCTCTGCCGGCGAACGGGGTTAAGCCCCGCCCCCTTCACGCGGCCACGATCTGCCCGGCCACGCCCCTGATCCGCCAGGCCACGCCCCCGATACGCCCCCTTCTCCCGGCGGGGGGGGGAGGGGCGGCTTTCTGCAGTTAGCCTCGGGCGGCGAAAGGAGCAGGCTCACCCCTGGAGATACATTATATAAAAACAATGTTACTCAAAACTGCCCTAAGACATCCACTCATATGAATGACACAGAGTTGGGTCCTCTGAGTGGGGCTTGCATCTGTTTACTGGAGTGAATCTTACTCTGAGCCATGTATTATTTTGTATAATTTTATATTATCAGTTAATGCTGCATGCTGTACGGTTGGGTCACTATTAGAGATGAGCGAGTAGTACTCGATCGATTAGGTATTCGATCAAATACTACGGTATTCGAAATACTCGTACTCGATCGAGTACCACTCGCTGTTCGAATGTAAAAGTTCGATGCAGAACCAGCATTGATTGGCTGAATGCTATACAGTTGGCCAATCAATGCTAGTACTTCTCCTACCTTTAGAAGCCTTATCTGTGCATCTTCCCCGCGGCGTCTTCCGGCTCTTCATTCACTCTGCCAGGCATCGGGCCTGGGCAGAGCCGACTGCACATGTCCGCTTGTAGTGCGGGCATATGCAGTCGGCTTTGCCCAGGCCCGATGCCTGGCAAAGTGAATGAAGAGGCGGAAGACGCCGCGGGGACGCTGCAAGAAGACTGCACGGAGGATCCAGCCCGACCCTCACTCGTGGACTTGGTAAGTATAATTTGAGTGAACGTTGCCTACCCCTGAAACGAGCATTCTCCCCCCATAGACTATAATAGGGTTTGATATTCGATTCAAGTAGTCGAATATTGAGGGGCTACTCGAAACGAATATTGAACCTCAAACATTTTACTGTTCGCTCATCTCTAGTCACTATATCACTTTTAGGTTTAGTTTATCGGTAAACCAGAGGGACCAAACAGATTTTGTGACTTTAAGCTTACTATTGGATTATGGGATTATCCTTAGTCATACCCCCCTTATTTAGTAATCCCTAATGACGGAGATGGTATTGCCAAAATCTTAACACAAGAAACATAGGTGTCACCATAAAAATCAGAGGTCACATGTAACATGATGAAAAGTTACGTGACCAAAAAGAAATACCCTTGTTGATATTATATAAGTGTGTTTTCTCTCAGTATATGGAAATGCTATTTCAAGTTAAAGAGCAAGAATTGGAAGTTTGAACCAGCCATTTTAGGATTCTCGACCCAAATATGCACAGGGTCCAAAGAAGAATGGTTTTCTTCTAAAATGAATGTACTAAATGGTTAATCCGCATACTGTATTTATAGTATGAAGTCACCTCTACGTTTTTTCTTATCGTGTTATCACTGCCAGTGTTTCTGCTTTTTCTTCATTTCATCACACCATTTTTAAGGTTTGGCTGAACGTTACATTTCCACAACATCCTGGCAAATATATTCTTATTTAAAAGCAAATCCTAAGCCAATATTAACTTGAAGATAGTGACATTTTCTGGCAGCTTTCATTTCCCATAAATAGGACTGCTTTCATTGAAATTATTTGGATCACAGAATATGTGGAGTAAAATCTTGAAGCTTACAGCTAAAACATATGAAAATCAATTCAAGAGCAGTTAGTGGAACATAAAGGATTGAAGAAACAAACTTGTGGACTATTTCACTCTGTTTTGGAATATGCTTGAAATAAATATATTTGACCTTATATGATCTTATTTCATTCTAATGTTTTAGCACTCAAGTATATGTGAGAAGAGAAAAGACACATGTTGATTATAAGTTGTAGAAAATCAAAGTCCAATATGGAAATATAGACAGACACCCAGCAGGCAGCAATGTACTGCAGACACCGCTCTGTTGTAGCCAGCATTGACGTTTTTAGAAATTTAAGCTACAGTCGTTCTTTGTGTGGTTGGTCCATACAGGGTAGCCTTCATTTCCTACATACATCAATGAACCTTAGGCACCCGTTACCATGCAGCCACTTCACCTTGACGGTTTTTGGAATGTACTAACCACTGCAGAACGAAAACATCCCACTAGATCTGACAATTTGGAGATGATCTGACCCAAAGCCGAGATAATTGTAAATTTGCACATTTTTCGTCCATCCCTAAATATTCCACCCGTAACAGGAGCCACTGTAAGAAGCCATGCAATTTTATTTTATCTGTCAGTGGTTTTAATGTTATGAATGATTTCTTTTTAATGGTACATAAAACATGTGCTTGCTGGCATACAATACCAGTATCAGTTGCCACCCAATGAGTATCAGTAGCAAATGGTAAAAGTTGTTGCAGCAGTCACTTCATTTACATCACAGCCATGACTACAATAGAGCATTAGATTACACTGCTCATCCATCATTACATCCATTACTGACAACATATGTCACAACTATTCTGGTTTCTGCACTAAGCTAGTCGACTCTCCCATAGTCCTCAATGAGTTGCTTCTTATGGTCATGGGACTGCTGTAAAGCATATTACTAAATGCTATTTAGAGAGGAGAAGCTCAGGCAAGATGGGAGTCTTCATAATTAGCTACATAAAATAGAATAAGAAAATTTACAGACAATAAAAACAGATTAGAAAAAGAGATATATTTCACTTACTGGCTTTAAAGGAGTTTTCCCATCTCAGTGTTTCAGTAGTATGCCAGCAGTCTCTTCTTCTCACGTTCGGTATTTCTCCTCCCCTCCCTCTTGTTGAACCGGCCTGAGAAGTCTGACACCACTTATGCTGATCAGATAACATGCAGATGCTTGTAGAGAATGGACTCAGTGTTATCTTTGTGTTTACATAGAGAGATACCAGACTTTATCAGCAAAGTGCAATTATCTGAATGGATTGTCCTGCTGATCACTGAGTAAGTGACGTCACTTGTCCTATCTCTTCTTCTTATGGTAGAGTTGGAAGGGACCTCAAGGGCCATCGGGTCCAACCCCCTGCGAGTGCAGGTCTTCCTAAATCATCCCAGCTATATGTTTATCCAGATTCCGCTTGAAGATTTCCATTGATGGAGCGCCCACCAACTCCCGTGGCAGCCTATTCCACTCTCTCACTACCCTCACTGTCAGAAAGTTTTTCCTAATGTCTAATCTGTATCTCTTTCCCTTTAGTTTCATCCCATTGCTTCTTGTACTTCCTTGTGCTAATGAGAATAGGGTAGATCCCTCTGCACTGTGACTACCTTTCAGATATTTGTAGACTGCTATTAAATCTCCCCTCAGCCTTCTCTTCTGCAAAATAAACAGTCCCAGTTCTTTTAGCCGCTCCTCATAGGACATGGTTTGCAGACCTTCCACCATTTTGGTTGCTCTTCTCTGGACTTGCTCCAATATATCGATGTCTTTCTTGAATTGAGGCGCCCAGAACTGTACACAGTATTCCAGGTGTGGTCTGACCAGGGAAGAGTACATCGGAATAATGACCTCTCTTGATCTAGATTCAATGCTTGTCTTAATACATCCCAGAATTTTATTAGCCTTTTTTGCAGCAGCACCGCACTGTTGGCTCATGTTGAATTTGTGATCTACTATTATGCCCAAGTCCTTTTCCCCTATGCTATCACTTAGTTCTATTCCTCCCATACTATATATGTTTTTTACATTTCTGTTACCCAGATGTAGAACTTTGCATTTGTCCCTGTTAAATACCATTTTGTTCGCCTCAGCCCATTGTTCCAGTATGTCTAAGTCCTTTTGAATACACTCTCTCTCCTCTCTAGTGTTGGCTATTCCTCCTATCTTCGTATCATCTGCAAATTTTATGAGTTCCCCAATAATTCCATCGTCCAGATCATTTATAAATGATCATTTATATTTATGGTCTCCTTCACTTTTCTTTTGCTTTTAACATATCCCCAAAATCCTTTTACCTTACTCTTTGCCTCTTTTGCAAGCTTCAATTCGTGTTCAGCCTTAGCTCCTTTGATGCTTGTCTTGCAGAGTCTGCAGACTGCTGTGTACCCTTCCTTAGGTATAGTTCCCATCTTCCACTTTTTGTATGTTTCCTTTTTCCTTTTTAGCAGGTTATGTAATTTTTTGGTCATCCATCCTGATATTTTTAGGTGCTTCCCATTTTTCTTCCTTCTAGGTATTGTTAGTTCCTGTGCTTTAATGATTTCCCTACGGAAGATTTCCCACCCTTCATGTGCATTTTTGTGCTTAAGAATTTTGCACCATGGAATTCTGCTAACCCTTGCCTTCAGGCTCTTGAAGTCTGCCCTGCTAAAGTCGAGTCTTGAAGTCTGTGTCTTCTCAGGTCTTCTTCTTCTTCTTGCAACCCCAAACTCAAGTATAGCATGATCGCTGAATCCCAGTGTCCCTGCTACCCGTAGTCCCTCAACCATGTGCTCTTTGTTGGTTAGGACTAGGTCCAAAATGGATGTTCCTCTCATGTTTTCTTCTACTAGCTGAGCAATGAAGTTGTCTGCTAGAGAGGATAAAAATTTGATGGAGCCTTTACTCTTGGCTGTGTGGGTTTCCCAATGAATGTCAGGGTAATTGAAGTCTCCCATGATCACTATTTCATGTTTCTTTGAGAGCGTGGTCATTTGCTGTGAAAAAATCTCATCCATGTCTTCTGTCTGTCCTGGTGGTCCGTAATAAACGCCTAGTATGATGTCCTTATCATTGTTTTTCCCTTGAATTACTACCCAAATAATTTCCAGTAGATTATCATTCTGTAAAACTGTAATTTCTGTGGAGATGTGTTCTTTTTTAACATACAATGCAACTCCACCCCCTCTTTTATTAGTTCTATTCTTTTTGAATAAGTTGTATCCTTCCATCTGTATGTTCCAATCATGCATGTCGTTCCACCAGGTTTCTGTGATGCCGATGACGTCATAGTTTTCCTTGTGTATCATCAGCTCTAGTTCTCCTTGTTTGTTTCCCATACTTTGTGCGTTTGTGTAAAAACATTTCAGATTGTGCTCTGTTGCATCCTTTTTCGTAATTTCCTTCTGAGTATCCTGTCTTGGGTCCTCTTTACCACATCTAGTAACCTTGTTTAGTATGTCTTTTAGCTGCATGTTCTTGTCTTTCTTTTTTCTTCCCATCCCCTCTTCTTTTAGTTTAAAGCCCTTCTGATGAGTGTGGCAAGTCTTCTGGCAAATATGTTTTTCCCAGGTTTTGTGAGATGTATCCCGTCTCTAGCAAGGAGTCCATCGTAGAGGTAATTCACGCCATGGTCCAAAAATCCAAATCCTTGCTCTCGGCACCACCGTCGAAGCCAGGTGTTTACCTCTAGTATTCTATTCCATCTCCTGATGCCATGACCATCAACTGGGAGGATTGATGAGAATACTACCTGCGCATCCAGTTCCTTCACTGTCTTCCCCAAATTTTCAAAGTCTTTATAGATAGTTGGTAAATCATTTTTTGTCGTTTGTACCCACATGTATCAGTAGGAATAGGTAGTCATCCTTGGAGCTGAAGAGGCTTGGTATCCTATCGGCCACATCCTTGATTTTTGCTCCTGGGAGGCAGCATACTTCTCGTGCGGTTAAGTCTGGCCTGCAGACAGCTGCCTCTGTGCCTCTTAGCAGTGAGTCACCCATAACCACTACTCTTCTTTTCTTCCTTGCAACACCATTTCTTGTTGCTCCTGATTGTCTCTGGGTGACTTTTGTTTCTTCTTTTGCTGATAGGTTATTTTTGTCATTTTCATCCGCCTGCATGAGAGTTTCATATCGGTTACTTAGCTGTGTGAGTGGTGATGGCCTTGTGATCCATTTGCATCTCTTGGTCACATGTGTCCAGTTTTCTGCCTCTGTAGGTTCTCTCAAGTATTCTTCCCTTACTGTATTCGGGGGACTTGCATCAGTCTCTGCAACTGTAGGCTCTCTAGCACTTTCATCTCCTACTGTTTTCTGGAGGCTTGCTTCAGCTTCATCAATGAAGACCTCACTTTCTTTGATGCTTCTCAACGTCACTATTCTTTCTTCCAACCTCTGCACTTTTTCTTCTAAAAGGGCCACTAGTTTACATTTCATACAGGTGAAGTTGGCTTTATGGTCCGGCAGATCTGTAAACATATAGCAAGTGTTGCAGCTCACCATGTGGGTTTTCTCCTCTTCCATGTTGCTCATTAAATTTGGATGAATGATCTTGTATATGTTTTTTTTTTTCTCGTCTGACGCCGTCTACGAAGTGTAGAAACCAGCGAGACCCAGCAATTCCCAGCAATCGATAAGATTAAGGCGACTCTTCTCCTCTTCCCAGAATGCACCAGAAATATTCAGATGAGCTTCCAATCCCAGGTCCGTGGTTATAGCAACGCAGTGTAAACAATGGGAAGAATAAGGTCACATAGCAGGAGAACAGAGCAGAATTGCTAAAGCAATATATATAGGAAAAGTCTTCAATTCACATAAGCTAACAGTATAGTATAGATAGAATCCTTGAGATGGGACAACCCCTTTAAATAACTGTAATTACATATGTACAATGTGTATGTTATAAATGTATCATTTACAATAGTTTTTTCCTGCCAAAAATGTCCAATCATAAAAACTAAATATAAGAAGTGATAAGCTAATTGATGACAAGTTATTAAAATTCTAAACATGATGCTCTAAACATGAGTGTTAGGAACCTGATGCAACAACAATGGACAGTTAGTCCTGGGCAACCAGAATCCCCACACACCAAGGCCAAACAGCACAGAGTGTATGATGCTCTCCTAACCAGAGCAGAACCAGAGGTGTATGATGTTCTCCTAACCAGAGGTCTTCACCAGAGCTCCTGATAGTGGAGTTGGACTTGGTAAATTCTGGGACCCAGAACCGCAACTTCCCAGAGGGTTCCATACACTCAGCACACCCCAAGTAGCAGAGGACCCAGAAAAACCTGAAAACACTAACCTCAGAAGATGAAGAAACGGGAGGAGCTGGTCAGCAAGGAGAGTGATGTTCAGAGGAATGCCAAGAAATAGCGGAGGCACCGCAGGAAGGTTGTACAGGCCAAGTCGGTACGCAGGAGGTCTTGCAGGTTCCAGGGATAGCCAAAAAGAAGTCAACAAGCCGAGTCGGTACACAGGAGGTCACAAGGTAGCAGGAGGTTGAATCAAATGAGTAGTGAGAAGAGCCGGGTTATACACAAGAGGTAATGAAGTAGCCAAGCAACAGTCAAGTAGAAGTATTCTGGAGGCAATCTGAGGTCATCCACAGGAGGTCAGAAGGTATCCAAATCAGAAGGTCAAAGGTAGTCTGGAAGGCAAGTGGAGGTCAAACACAGAAGGCCAAAAATGTTGAAAACAGAAGGAGGAGCAGGAGGAACAGGGTCAGAAGGAATCAGGAGTGCAGGGAAAGCTGTAGCCAGAAGAACTGAATAACCAGTGGTCAGGGGTGAACCTACCCCTTTCACCGCCCGAGGCGAACTATGGAAAGCCGCCCCCCCCCCCCCCAGGAGGAGGGGGCGTGGCGGAGCGAAGGGGGCGGGGCTTAGCGCCGTTCGCAGGAAGAGAGCAGGCACGGAGAGGACCTTCTCTCTGCCTGAGCATGAGGGGAGGCTGCTGGAGCTGCTCCAGTAGCCTCCCCAAACCACCGCTCGGTGCTAAGCCAGTCCAGGACAGCTTGTCCTGGACTGGCTTAAATAAGCAAAAATGCCACCCTCCCTGGGGCCCTGACATAGCGCCGCCTGAAGCGGTCGCTTCAGGTCGCCTCATGGGAGGTGCAGCACTGCCAGTGGTGGACCGGAGCCAAAACAAGGCATAAATAGTCTCTGGCCCGCTGCTGACTCCCACTGTCCCCAGAAACAAAGGTTCTGTTTCCGAGAGGAGACTGGAATCCCCCGAAGACTATTGCGGAGGGTCCAGTCCTCCTCCACTAGGGACTGGATGAGCCGACCTGGCGCAGAAGACAGAGCGGGCCAGCAACCTCGGTGTGGCGCAGCCTCTGGCCCGGAGCCCTGATAATGAGTTTATCAGCCCTGCTGAACTAGTAAGTGGAGCAACTAGCACTGAATGTAATTTTAGTTGGTCATTTTGGATAAAGGAAAAATTTTGATGATTTTAAGAGAAATTCATATTGTTTTTTACGCATGGGGAAGTAAACCACTATAATATCCCTAAGGTTGATAAAAACATATAAATAGACTTTGAGGAAGGAGGAAATCCGAAATGCGTCAGTCTGACCCATCATTTCTGTACAATGTGTATACCATCGTCTTTTAATGAGAAGATTTGAATAATAAAGAAGGAGTTCACCATTTTTCCACCACGGCTTTTGCTGGATTTGTTCTTTTATTGTGGATCCTTGATAAAAACATCCCTACAAATAGACAGTAAAGAGTAATTGGTACATAAGTCAGTGGACTATGATCATTTTCATCAATTCAATGAAAGGTTGCCCCAGAAGCATGTCCGCAAATAGAACAGAATTGGACCTGTCCAGAGTTTTGTGCCTGGACTGTCAGCCCGCACATGGGACTGTGTAATACACGTGTGTGGACTAATGGAAATGGATGAGTGAATGTGCTATCGAGGAAAAACCTGACCTAACACTGACCTAATCCACGGTCGTGTGCAAGGAGCCTAAAACTTTGAAAATAAAATAGTGAATAGTCATTCATATATCATACCAGATATCCAATGACCACAGGTACAAATAAAGAAACTGGGAAATAAATAGCCAGTAAAATACCAGTAGAATTTATTATTGTTTCTTATGACTAAATATAAGACATGACTAAATGAGTTTAGCTATAGAGAGGTCAGTCATCATCATTATCACCAAAAGTTAATTCCATGCTAAATTTTTACGCATATGACATATAGTAAATATTCGGTAGTTTCTCCAGGAGCAGATAAATAGCCCATTCAGATGCCTAGGATTCCAGTGGACAGAAGTGGACCACACTAGCCACAGGCGGGTCTTACTATTCTCTATAATATCTACTCTCTTATCTAGCATCGATTACAAAGGCACTGTCTGAGCTGTATATCAGCGGTGATATGAACAGATGTACAGTTTGTTACTTACAACACAGAATCCCTTTATTGCCCTGTAATGCTAGATTCACACTAGCATCAGGTTTCTGTCTTTTGAGTCTGCATGGGTACCCGAAAGACGGAAAACCCATCTGTTTTAAAAAGTGGTGATCGGCAGAATCCTGTGGAACCCATAGTCTATAATGCTGTAATTGGCTGTGAGAAAAGTCCTCCTTGCAAGACTTTTCTCTCTGCCAATTTAAGGTGAAATCCTGGACGGAGAGGAGCTGGTGTGAACCTAGCGCAATATCTTCATGGTGGAATCTTGCTGGAAAGTGAGATTCTGATGGTAACTCTCTTAGTCTGGCTTGATAAACCCTATGTATATCAAATAAGAAAATGAAGCTGTTGTTCCTAAAATTATTAAAGAAAGACTCATCAGGGGACTATAAATTCAGTACAGCTAGTCCTATGTACCAATGTAAGCACATTAATATAGCTGTACAGTCTGAACTAAAAATAATGGTGATAAATAGAGTGCACATAAAGATTGATCTCTATCTTCTAGTAACATAACTGTGTTCTCAGCACAGAATCACGCACACGTTTCCATATATACCCATTACCGAGTAAGTGTAAAACATTTCTTTCACTCACATGCTGGAATATTTTATAATATAGCCTAGAGCTCTCCCTAGTGGGAAAGTTGCAAACTAACACAACAATTTCAATGTAAATTGTATATAGGTGCTGTCCCCAGTAATATTTTACACTAATATCAGTACACCAAATCCTCAATCGGTAGACAGGCCGCTATTTACTGAGAACAACACAGAGACAAATAACTGAACTGATCTTATGATGTAAAGATAACACTTTATAGAACAGATAGAGAAAGTCATATCTGTCCCAATAAATACATGGGAAAGTATTGGGACTAAGTATTTAATCCTCTAAGCATGGTGTTGAATACATAAAAAAAAGACAACAAAGTTTTATTATAATATTTTTTAAGTTTATTTTTAAGCCAAATCACCATTTTTTCGCTGTTTCACCTCTTTTAAATATTTGTATAAAAAGTGATCAAAAAGATAGACATTTGCCAATATACGTAGTATGACCAAGAAGTGCGTCTATCCCTGTGAAAAGAGATGCCTTATGCATGCCTGTACACGAAGATGTAAAAAAATAAAAAATAAAAAAATGAGGGTATCGAAATACTGTAGCGCCAAGAATTTTTTTTGCAAAGTTTGAATTTTTTTTAAGGGGTTAAAACGTAAATGAAACTATATAATCATGCCAGTCTATTAAATACAGCTAATATACCATTTTAGCTGCACAGTGAAAGCCATAAAAATGAAGCCTGTAAGAAAGTCGCACTTTTTCTCCAGTTCTACCCCATTCAGATTTTGTTTTTTCAGCTTCCCAGTACAGAATATTAAATGGTACAGTTGTGAAGTAAAATTTGTCCCGTGAACATTAATCCCTCATATACTGTAGCTCTGTGAATGGAAAAATAAAAGGTTATGGGGTTTGCAATGTGGGGAGTCAAAAACAAAAATTGAAAAATGCCTGCAGTGAGAAGGGGTTAAAAATCCTAAGAATCGCTGAGCAGTCATCAGTATATGGTTATTAATCTCAGCAATAATCCACAACATAAATGTCCAGTTGTGTAGTAGTCTAGTCCTGAATTCAATCGCATTATATAGCTGTATCAGGACGCTACATGGGCAGCTCATGGTTTACATTAAATGACACTTCCTCCACAGGGATTCTACTAATCTTCCAATCTATTTGAGTTGTATTGTTGCTACTGCTGCTAAGGCTGTAATGTCAGAGGTTTATATCTTATTTTTTATTGAATGAGGGGCATTTATGACAGTGACCTCCAGTCGTGCAATGAACATTTTTTGAACGGCCATCACTGAGCCATTTTTAAAGCAGTGAGAGAGAATGGGTATAATCAAACTGACAACTGACAAACAATTGACATGTGAATATACGCATACACTTTCATGGGTTTTAAAACAACCGTCTGGTATATGTTCCAAATATGATTGCCACATAGTTCTTTTTTTTTATGTGAATAAGGATAAAGATGGACCGACATATACGTTTTTTTCACAATTGTTAGGAACGTGAAAAACCAAATGGTCTTGTACACAAGGTCTTACTTATCTTAACTAAAGAGAAATTGGCATTTTCAGTAAAGAAAATTATTGTCAATATTGTATTGAGGTTAACTTTGTATTAAATTATGTTGTAAGATATGAAACAACTAATGCCTCATTCACATTTGCGCCTACTGTCTGTTCATCATGTTTCCGTGGAAATTGCAGAAAACCATATTGGGAATGGTTTGCAAATGGGTTTTTAAAGCAATCCGCAGGTGTCCGTCTGCAGCCTCTTCACCATTTTTTTGGACACAGAGTCCTGCATGTCTGACTTTATGTCCGACCAAAAAAAAGTGGATTCACAGTGGAGAAGCTGCAAACGGACACCTGTGGATTGCTTTAAAAACCCATTGAAGTGAATGGGTTTTTAAGTGCACCGTTTGCAAACCGTTTCCAATTTTGGCAGAAACATGACAGATGGTCAGCAGGCACAAGAGTGAATGAGGCATAAGTGTGACAAACAACTACCAATTAATGCAGGTCGGTTTTCCTCATGTCACCAAAACAACTCTGAACGTGAACGCCACAAAACCTCTGAAGGTGTCCTATGAAATCTGGCACCGATTTCCCAGCAGAACATTGGAATGCCACACTACCGCCACGTCTTGTCCTCTGCACATAGCGAACCCTGATGGCATCAGTGTATATAAATCTGTATACCTGAGTATGTAGAATAAAGACATCTATAGAATCTGACAGTGAATTGTGAACCGTCTGTGCTTCCTGAATCTCCCAGCTGGTGGGGAAGGATATCTATGTCTATTTGTCTATAACAAGCTGTCAAATTGAGGTAGAATTATTAAAACAAATACTTAGGATTCAGAATTCTTCCACAAGGAACAGAAACCCTAGCAGATCAGAAAGTGTTGCTTTTGGAGCACATATTTATAACTGAATTTGATACGGTTTATGCATTTTAACATTATTTATTTTGCTACGTGTGTGTTTTGGAGACAAGGAGTTTGTTGTAATCTTTATAACCCTATTCCAATTAGAAACCAAACACGAAGTGGAAACGTAGCGGGATAAGGAATCGCGTATACATATCCTGGGTATGGTAACCTGCTAGAGCCAAAACAAATCTTTTATGACTGTTAATAAAACAGTATGTATTCATTGTCCGCTCTGCTTTTATTGTAGCACTAGAAACATTTCTTTAGATCTTTGTCAAAGTGCTAGTTATTCAGGAGTATTATTCTCCATGGAGTTAATGATTAAATAATAACATTCACAAAGACTTCTTTAAATACGTCAGACATAACTGGTCATGCACGTTGAATTCATATAATACATTTCCCAGCTCTTTTTACTTTTTTTCATAATTGCTTACATGTGTCTGTCCGTGCACCACCTAATAATATAATAGTAAGGATCAAAACTGAACATTCATAGACGTAGAATGCAGATGTTTCTACAATTAGGTATGAATAGCAGATGTGTTCTCGTTGCAGTGTGTTCAGTGTTACTTCATTTACTGTCCTTGTGTATTAACCTTTTAAATAATATTACATGCTATAGTATGTTGCAATGGACCTAAGACATTTCATTTACATACTGTACTTACACAATCAGTATCAAATCCTAGTCATTGTTTGTTCCTATAGCTATGTCACAGAGTAGTTCAGAAGTGACTAACCTATTAATGAAACATTAACAACATTGTTGTGAACATTTTCAGTACTTGTTTTAGAGTCCTTCAGGCATAGCTCCATGTCATGCGCCAAGGACACTGGTGACCAATAGTGTATTATCATATAGTCGGTATGGATGGGGGTCCCATGAGTGCCCACCAAGTTTGACTTGGCGCTATTCACTGCCTATATGGCTAACTGGTACAGTGGGATATAACACGTTGCCTACAAGGTACAAGAGCTTACAATTTAAAGGTAATTCAGATGTTATCCTACATTGTACTGCACAGTACCTTTTCTTTTTTCATGCACAAACAGCCTTGGTAAAGTACCCCTTATTTTACCCTGCATTAATAGACCCTGCGCAATAACACTGTTTTCTATTCCATTTCTTTTACCCTGCGTAAATAACCACTGAGAAAGACCACTACCCTTATCCTTCTTATATGGGCATCGCACAGTACCATTACCTTTATCCTGCGTATATAGGTATTGCAGAATGTCTCTTCTCTTATCCTCCATATGTGGACAAAGTACAGTACAACACCTGCATATATACAACACACTGACTTTTCTCTTACCCTGTCTATAAGGGTTCTGAACAGTACAATGTCTTTATCATGAATATATTGGCACTACATGTACATGAAACAAAATACTCATGCCCCATGGAAAAATTTTTTCTAGAGTTGCCCTAATTCTGAAAAGGTTGGGAACAGTGTTATAGGATTTTCACGCTCATTACACATATCCTTCCCTCAGTCACAGTTGGCTTGTCCAGCACAACACCCATACTTTACACTTCTGCCCTTGATGTTTCTGAATCACACTGTATAATTACAAAAATACAAATGGACTTTTTGTCTTTTGGAACTTGAATCCCATCATGCATTTTTTCTACCTTCAAGAGTTTTCTTCTGTCCAGATTACGGCTAAGGTTCCACGTAGCAGGCCGCAGCAAAAGGGCGCTGAAGGAAAAGTTGTGATGGCAACTACATGTACAGAAGGTCTGTGGTTATTTCTGAAAGATGTTTGGAACCAGTCTCATGCCGAGTTCCTTAAAAAATTGTGTGTAAGTGTACCTAGAAGAATTGACAATGTGCTGAAGGCAAAGGGTGGCCCCACCAAATGAAGCTTTAATTAGATTTCTCTTTTGTTCATTCACTTTGCAATTCAATTTTTTTACAGCATTTTGTAACATATTCTGTCTAAGACTTTCACTGTACAGTACATCATTATTTTTGTATTATTATTTATTGTCAATCCAGATTGTCTTTACCTCACTGCTGGGCCAACTGATGTCAATGACCGCATGCTTCTGGTATGTAAATCCTTTTCTATTTTTCTTATGACTCTTGTGTGATCAAACGATAGCCACATGTCTGTAGGAAGGAAGTGCCAAAATGCTGTCCATCTAGTTGTATGTAGAAAACATTGCAATTTTAATATTTTCATTAGTATAGATACTAGTAGTTTGTAGATACTGATATTCACATGCACCATATAATCTTCTGACAAGTCAGAAGGGGGTGATAGTCCCTGTTCACACATCAGAAACTGAAGAAGGATTTGAGGTGGATTCCGCTTCGGATTCCTCTTGGTTTTCATGCCCCCGTTTTTCCGCTGCTGACTAAGCCCAGATGAATGGATCTAATCATTAGGGATTCTCGAGCTGTGGACTCCGTAGCTGAAGTAGCCACAGCAGGATTAAGGAGAACACTTATTTTTTCAGTGTTCTGCTGCGAGCTCTACCAAGAAAACAATGTGAGGCAGAATTAATGAGTAGCACAAACCAAGACAGAACAGGGCCATACTTGCTGTATTCAAAGAGTGCTATTGTGTCTAGAAGGTGCATATTCATTTCAACAGGGTAATAAGTGAAGGATATTTTACAACAATAACCTACCAATTTGATATGACGATGGCAATGATAAAGCAAGGCAATGACATGAGTACCATTACCAAAAAATAATATCGCTATTATATTTCCTTCTTCTATACCTCTCATGGTGGTTCTGCTGCAACCAGAATACTCCAGAGAAGAAATTTTATGTGCTTGCGAACCAGATGTTTTCCCCATTCCTTTTCATGCAATTGTCCTAAGAGTAAATTACGCCCATATGTTACATTGCCCAATTAAGGGGGAAATAAACCTTGGTCATTTATAGAGTATATTACCCTTTATATTTTACTGGTTGAAAACCGGACACCTGATTTTATCTCTTTACTCTTTAACATTCATTGAATGGACTGTTCCTCATATTATTATCATTATAATTATTATTATTTAAGCCTGGATTTTACACACAGCATACTACATCTGGCACTACATTCGCCAAGACCATCAACGGCTTCATTGGTCTACAAAGTTGAAAACTATGAAAAGTAAATCTGGTATGTGATATGTATAAACAGCTTCCTAAAAGTGCTTGCTTTATGTACGTGAAACATGACAGGAAATTTAAAAAAAATGTTCAATTATTAACCGGTTATTGCTCCCTTCACAGCTATGAAAATAGCGCTCGGTTTATGGAGAGTCTTCTGGACTTTTACTGGATACACAATACGTGCTCTCTACTCATTGCACAGCATGTGGAGATCTCATTTGTAGAGGAAATCTGCCATTTTGACTACTAACCCCATTTTCTATTAATCTTGATCAGATAGGAATTTGTAGATATTTCTTTGCTCAACATATATTTATATTTCATGAAGGGATCTGTTTGTAACATTGTGACTGCAACAAATTTCAGAGACTATAGTTGTGATGCAAAAAGTATTTAAAGACTATCTAAGGCCTCATTCACACAACGAGCACCGTCAGTCTGCTAGCCATGATTTTCACAGCTAGCATGCTGACCTACACTCACCGGCCACTTTATTAGGTACACCTGTCCAACTGCTCGTTAACACTTAATTTCTAATCAGCCAATCACATGGCGGCAACTCAGTGCATTTAGGCATGTAGACATGGTCAAGACAATCTCCTGCAGCTCAAACCAAGCATCAGTATGGGGAAGAAAGGTGATTTGAGTGCCTTTGAACGTGGCATGGTTGTTGGTGCCAGAAGGGCTGGTCTGAGTATTTCAGAAACTGCTGATCTACTGGGATTTTCACGCACAACCATCTCTAGGGTTTACAGAGAATGGTCCGAAAAAGAAAAAACATCCAGTGAGCGGCAGTTCTGTGGGCGGAAATGCGTTGTTGATGCCAGAGGTCAGAGGAGAATGGCCAGACTGGTTCGAGCTGATAGAAAGGCAACAGTGACTCAAATAGCCACCCGCTACAACCAAGGTAGCCAGAAGAGCATCTCTGAACGCACAGTACGTCGAACTTTGAGGCAGATGGGCTACAGCAGCAGAAGACCACACCGGGTGCCACTCCTTTCAGCTAAGAACAGGAAACTGAGGCTACAATTTGCACAAGCTCATCGAAATTGGACAATTGAAGAGTGGAAAAACGTTGCCTGGTCTGATGAGTCTCGATTTCTGCTGCGACATTCGGATGGTAGGGTCAGAATTTGGCGTCAACAACATGAAAGCATGGATCCATCCTGCCTTGTATCAACGGTTCAGGCTGGTGGTGGTGGTGTCATGGTGTGGGGAATATTTTCTTGGCACTCTTTGGGCCCCTTGGTACCAATTGAGCATCGTTGCAACGCCAAAGCCTACCTGAGTATTGTTGCTGACCATGTCCATCCCTTTATGACCACAATGTACCCAACATCTGATGGCTACTTTCAGCAGGATAATGCGCCATGTCATAAAGCTGGAATCATCTCAGACTGGTTTCTTGAACATGACAATGAGTTCACTGTACTCCAATGGCCTCCACAGTCACCAGATCTCAATCCAATAGAGCATCTTTGGGATGTGGTGGAACGGGAGATTCGCATCATGGATGTGCAGCCGACAAATCTGCGGCAACTGTGTGATGCCATCATGTCAATATGGACCAAAATCTCTGAGGAATGCTTCCAGCACCTTGTTGAATCTATGCCATGAAGAATTGAGGCAGTTCTGAAGGCAAAAGGGGGTCCAACCCGTTACTAGCATGGTGTACCTAATAAAGTGGCCGGTGAGTGTATTTCTATGGCCTCATACAAATGACTGTAGTCCCGTGTAAGGGGCCATGAACAAAACTCCCCAGTGAATGGGGATTTGGAGGCACGGGTCGTACAGTTTATTCATGGCCCTTCGAATCAAACGCAGTCGCCTGCATGTTGCTTTAAAGTACAGAATGGAATTTGAAAAACATGCAATGCATTAAACATCAAATTCAGTCTGCTAAATTCTCTTGACAATGTAACAAAGGAAATAGCAATGGTTGGCAATCTATATACAGGTGCACTTTAACAGTCAATGACATCAGTGCTTGTTTTGCGCTTTTACAGACAAATGACACATAGGCAGTGAAGATAGCTACACACTTACATGAGTTGACGTATAACACGCAACATGTCAATCTCTACTCCTAACAAAACAAATTAACTCATGCATGGGTAAACGGCCTCATGTTTGACTTGCTGATCTGAGATAGGCTCCTCTACCTCACAGTCACATCTGTGACTGTGCCCACACTCTCGGGGCTTCAGGACACTTACTCCAGCTGCCCTGGGCATCACAACCTGTCTCACACAGACCCACAAACTTGGCAAATTAACCAACTTAACCTTTACCAACCAGTCTTGTGTCTGTCCTGGAAACTGAACACTATTCCTGCATGAACTGGGGGGGGGGGGGGGCTACGTACATGGCACTGGCATACTCCTCAGTCGCCAGTAACACCTTGACACTTGCACCAACCTCACCGTTCATTAATACTCTACCAAATAGGCTGATATGCAGTTATCTGTTGTCTGGGTGGACAGTTATCATCCTTCTCTATGAGTTATCACAAATTCTCCTGCAAAAATGTCATATTAAGCAAACATCAACAGGACACCCAACAACAACAATGTAATAGTCTCTATACAACATGGTGTTGCTCCTTCTCTACAATGCCAATGCAGACCTACAAAAACATGCCACACACACACACACACAAAATGGCACATGGCATAACAGTACATCCTCATGGCCCAAGCACTCCATAGACCACACAATGTGACAAGCTATGCTTGGACTCACCAACACTCACTCTTTTAGTATAACTGAGTATCTCTCTATCCTCTGTGGCTTCCATTGACTGGGAATTGTGTCCTCGAGTACCAAGTACAAGCCACCTGTGTTCTCCTTCTAGACGTCTTGGGTACAGCAACTGCTGGCTCCCTTCTGAGGCACATGCTTAACTAGAAGCATGGCCTATCTGATCTGAGGTATATCCTTCCCTCTGTCCTGTGGGAGACAACAGATAATCTCATGTCATCTCTTTATATAACCTCGCGAATGTTTCTTTATAAATGTGCGCCTTCATTATGACTGCCCCATGGAGGGATTTAGGAATAAATATAAGTAGTGATATTTAAAAAGAAAAAAAATATATAATAATAATAACAGATAGATATAGATAGATTCTCTCTATAGATAAATAGATAGATAGATAGATAGATAAATAGATAGATAGATAGATAGATAGATAGATAGATAGATATGACTGTTGAAGAGAAATATCTAATAAAAGTAAAACATTAAATATAGAGTTCACAAACCGTTTATTTATGACATGGTAAAGAGTTTACAGAGTAAAATCCCAATGTTTGCAGATGATACAAAGTTCTGTAAAGTATCAACACAGAGCACAATAGTGTAATATTACAGAGGGATTTATGGAAACTGAAGGCTCAAGGAGAAAAATGGCAGATGACGTTTACTGCGGATAGATGTAAAGTTAAGCCATTGAGCTTAGGAAACAAGCTTTACAATTATATATTAAGTAATACAACAATGGACAGTAATGCAAAACTGGGACTATCATAATTTTGCAGCGGGGTAAAGGTCATCCTCTCCAGTTAGCATCCTTAGTAGAGATGGGCGAACAGTAAAATGTTCGAGATTCAATATTCGTTTTGAGTAGCCCCTCAATATTCGACTACTCGAATCGAATATTGTTCGATCAAATTATACTTACCAAGTCCACGAGTAAGGGTCGGGCTGGATCCTCCGAGCAGTCTTCTCCGTGCAGCGTCCCCGCGGCATCTTCCGGCTCTGAATTCACTCTGCCAGGCATCGGGCCTGGGCAGAGCCGACTGTGCATGCCCACACTACAAGCGGACATGCGCAGTTGGCTCTGCCCAGGCCCGATGCCTGGCAGAGTGAATTCAGAGCTGGAAGACGCCACGGGGAAGCTGCACAGAGAAGACTTCTAAAGGTAGGAGAAGAACCAGCGTTGATTGGCCGACTGTATAGCATTTGGCCAATCAATGCTGGTTCTGCATCAAACTTTTCCAATCGAATAGCGAGTGGTACTCGATCGAGTACGAGTATATTGAATACCGTAATATTCGATTGAATACCTACTCGATCGAATACTACTCGCTCATCTCTAATCCTTAGGTGTGTCACCATACAGTATGCCTACCCAGAATATCTTAGAAAGTCCTGTTTATTGCTTTTACTCACTACCGTCTTGGTGCACTGTATTGGTGTTTGATAATGCTGTGTGCCGATTGTTTTTTCTTATAGGGCGCCCTGTGTTTAAGTTCATAATTCAACTATGCCAAAGACTATTATCATGTAGTCATGAGTATTGAAAAAAATAGGTACTCACTAGTAAGAAAAGTCAGAAACAAAAACATTTACAGTCATAGTGTTCTGAAGAGTCAGTTTGTCACAGCTATAAGAAGTTTTTGAAAAATGATATAGTTTTCCAACATAATAGAGATTTTGTTATGCCAAAACAGCATATTTATCTCTATTAAAGGGTGGCCGGGGTAAAGGAAATGAGCAATATTTAGTCATTTTATTTTATTGGTCCAACCACACCCAAACTATTGTCATAGCTGTTAAAAAGTATGAGTAACCAGGGGTTATAATAACTAAGCAAAAGTTCAATTCACCTCATGGAGAATAGATTCCCAAATTAAAAAAACAAAAATAAAACATAACTTTTGTTCATAATTTTAATACAATCACAATTGAGGTGTCAAATGCCAACTAAAAATGGGAAGAACTCCCAAAGTAGTAACAATGAATATTTCATATAGTGGGAAAATGTCACATATAATGTTAATAAATCCCCCTACTCCCTAAGGCTCAGTGGCTACAATGTGACCGTGATAGCTCAAAGAAGCAATGTAGTCAGTGTAGTCAGTCTGTAGCTAATTAGCCACCAGACTTAGAAAGCCTAGACTATGGTCAGTCACAGCTCATTCAGGGAAGAACAGGGTAATATCCACAAAAAAAAACACAGATAAGCTATCTGTATTCACTGGCTGAGATAAATTCTAAGATAATGATCAGTAAAGGGTAATATACTGTATAGGGCTGTTATATGAAGCTACAATGCATGGAATCTAGGTATATAAACACAGCACAGCAAAACATATCTATCAAAAAATGTGCTGTAATGCTAAATATGAGCTGCTAAAGTTTCTGCATGTCCTGGAGCAAATAAGTTCTATCTAACTCCCCATTACAGCAAGTCCATCTCAGCCAATGACACAGTGATCTCTAACTGATATCTAATACATCTCTGATATCCATTAAATGTCTACTCATTTTCCTTGTTCAATATCTATAACTTGAGAGGAACGAATTGAATCTGATTAAATGGAATTTGATCCAAATTTCAGAAAATATTCAATTCACATCAAATATGGATTCCCTCACTCTTTGTGGTAACAAATCAAATTTCTTTAAAAAATAGCTGCTGCACTTGTTCAGTCATGGTGCAAGGAACTCTGGGAACACAGGATCACCCACAATGCCATGCATGCAGCTAATCAGCTGCCAGCCCTGTGATGTTGCAGTCCTTCAACCCTTTCACTACTGCCTACGGGATCGGGAGAAGATGTTAGCCGTGACTGAAAGTTAACACCCTGCTCCATAACAGGGTGTTAGCTGCATAATAGGGGTTTTAACCCCTTGGATACTGCAGTCATATATGACCGCAGCATCCAAAGGGTTCTGCTATGCCAATGCTCTCATGGCACCCCCTGCTGCATCTACTAGTAGCCCCAAGTACCTGGTTGATCCTGCCCAGAAGTGAAGAAGTCACCCTATGCATCTTCATAGGCTGACTTCTTCATAGGTTGACTTCATGTATTGCAGTTTATAGAAGAAGTCAGCCTATGAAGATGCATAGGGTGACTTCTTCACTTCTGGGCAGGATCAACCAGGTACTTGGGGCTACTAGCTGGGGTTTTTTAAACATGATTCACTGTGAATTAATTCAGATCGAATTGTTTTCGAAATTTTTTTTAAAATTCGCTCATCTCTATCTATAGCAAATTCAGCAGGAGAAGTATGGCTTGTTCGGCGGATAGAATAAATTGCAGTAATAACTGAATTTCCTGCTGGACTCTCAGTTCTTCAGAATAGCTGACGTCAACTAGAAAAACTTCAATTCAATTACAAAATTTGATGAGATCAGACGAGTTATTTTCAGGAGTAAATGGGAAGTAATAATAATAATCTTCACATTAATAATAATAATAATAATAATATGCTAATAATTAACTGACAACTTATTATTACAAATCACACAAAAATGATAGAACCTGCCGTGAGATACTGTATACTGCTTCTGTAGTTCGCAGTTGTCTATGTAAATTCTTAGGTACAAACTTATATTTACAAACACATAGTGACAATATTAATAGATTCATATGACTCACTTCTTTTCTCTTCTATCTCACTTTCACCATTAATAAGAACTATAACTTTTTTATATTACTGAAGATAAACATGATATGTAATATTTCATTAGTAATGGAGTTAGCAGAGGCAGGTGGAGACGGCGCAGAGTGGCATGCTTTAAATAGGGTGGTTAATATTTAGCCCACTGCTATATTTGCATACACACCTTTTTATAGTGCTCTACAGACATATTCTCTCATTCACAGCGAGTCTCGGTTTCATCACAGCCACTGAAAATGGCAGGCGTGAACAAATGTTTGAAATACTCTATGTTCATATTTAACTTTTTATTCTGGGTAAGTTACAATTTACCAAACGATACAGTATGTTTTTTATTTTACACAAATATATAAGCAACATAGAGCTGTACTGTAGTAGATCTATGTTTTTCAATGCATCAAGTATAGTGATACTGCTATATGACATAGAATTTATATACATCAGGATTATTTTGTACTGTAAATGTTCTATTTTGATTAATAACCTTAATATTGGCTTTATGAACTTCTACCTAGAATAGCAGTGAAGATCTTGAGCTTAGATACGTAGTTATATTCTCTCATTGTAAGTGTATGCAGTTATTTGCTGTGTTACATTGAAAGTATCAAGTTATTTTTGCTATAGAATATGTGACAGTACTGTGGGACAAATTAGATTTACTTTTATATGACTTGTTTCATTCTAGCATTGCTTATAGCATGTTGTTGTAGACAAGGATATATGTACCCTAGAGGTGCACTATGTAGATGTTTTGAGGTCACTGGAGAGAAAGGGCATATCCTAGGTTAGCTACAATCTTTATTTTACCTGGTGGTGAGAAGTTTTGCCGGGATTCTCTCTATAATATCAACAAACAAGGATCCAGGGAATTAACATGGAAATCATGTAAAAGGGATGGGGGTAAACACAGGCAATAAATTCTTCTGTCCCAGGTAGTCAGATGGCTAGGAACCTGCTTCTGTGTGTGTCTCTGATTGTAGAGTGGAGTTCTGCTACAGAACAAACATTCCTGGACAGTTTTTGCAGTATGCAGGGTGTTCGAATAGGCCAGTTCTATTATTACAATGACAAACATTTGTAATGCGCTTTTCTCGCCAAGGGACTCCAAGCACAGGGAGCATTGTGGAATAGAGCAGTTGTTCCAGGGGTATAACTTGGGGTGCAGTGGCACCGGGGCCCAGGAGCCTTAGGGGGCCCATAAGCACTGGCATCAGTATTGAGATTGCAGCTTCCATCTTGCCTATAAACCAAGAAGACCCACAGATTATCCTAACCACACTAAGATTGATTAAACTACTTAGTACCCGTAACCATCACTATCAAGACTTCGCTGTAGGGATGAGGTAGGGAGCCCCAGACAAAAGAGTGCAGCAGGGCCCACAAGACTTTAGTTACGCCACTGAGTGGTTCCTAAAGTTTCTGAAGGTGGAATCCATCTTTGGATGAGAATTTTGCTGGGATCCGTCCTCTACTATACTTAGTTACATTTGAAAAATAAATGTCCCTACCTGTATTCTGCTGTAATGTTCATTTTATTCTGCCTTTTAGTATTGTGCTGTTATTTATTCTATTCTACCATCAGAAATTTTGGGGTTCCATACTGGCAAAATTTGTATGCCCCTTCCTTCCCAATGTATCTGACAGTTTCCTGATCTGTGGTCCCTACACAGTATATATAATGTTACCCAAAATTCCCCACGCAGTATAAAATGCTCCACAGTGGCCCCTGATCATATAATGCTCAACAGAGGCCCCCACACAGTATAATGCTCCAGAGTGGCCCCAGACATTATAATGCTTTACATAGGCCCCAACAGTATAATGCTCCACAGTGGCCCCTTGCTGTGATCATTATACTGTCTAAAGCGACTGTGAAGCATTATACTGTGTGAGGGTCACTGTGGAGCATTATACTGTGTGGGGGCTACTACCATCTCAATGGCATGCTGTAAAGACACTGAAGAATGCCACAATGCTGTATGTAACATCCTGGTATTCTTCAGTGTTGTAACGTAGGTGCAGCGCTGCCTAAATGCGGCAGTGGAGACCGGCTTGGACAGAGTAAATTATTGTCTGCTACCTATTGCAAAAATATAGAAGAAAGTAGCAGCTGATTAAAAAAAAAAAAAAAAAAATTAAAAATATGGCGCCCCACACTGGAGTAGAAGATTTAAAGCCTGCCATATAGGGAGAGTTGCTATAAAGGGAGCCAATTTATCTGCCAGCATTTTATTGGCATATGGAGGAAACCCACATACATATGGGAAGAACATACAAAATTCATATAGATGTTGTCCTTGGTCAGATCCAGGGCCCCAGTTCTGCAAGGCAGCCGTGCTAACTAGTGAGTCACCATGCTGCAATGCTATTAAGGCGTACCATTGTCATAAAGGGGTGTGGTTTAGGTAGGTGGTGCATGTAAAGTAACATCCACATGAATACAAAACTCTAGGAAAATTGCCTAAGGCACCACACTACCTCCCTTTGCATGTCATTTGGTGTATTATCTATAAAGTAGCGAAACCACACATGCCTGGTCTTTCATGTGATGTATAATAATGTAATTCTTCAAACCAGCTCACCTTCTTACATGGCTCAAATAGTTAGTTTTGATGCTTACATGTATACGGAAGGTACTTTGACACTCTAACCAGCCCCATTCATGGCAAACTTTCCCTGCTGTTTGCGAGACATGGACCAAGTGGTCTAGTTGTCACAGTTTGACCCATGTCAAAGTTGCTCAGATACTTACACCTACCTGTTATATTGTCAATTATGACCTTTATCATAGGGCATAATAATAAATTCCTTCCTTTCCAACATATTTGTATCTATTCACAGGGATTTTAAATACTTTAACATATTTTTTCCTTCCTTTTTGGGGGGCAAGGTGGGTGTACATGGTCTCTCAGTTATTGCACTTGCATGGAAATAAGTGAACAAATGTACATTTACTAATGAATAAATTTAGATTTATTATAGATTATTAGATTTTTTAATGGAATATAGAACCACACCCTGTAGATTGTGAACACATATTAGTCTATTTCTAATCACTAGTAAATAAAAGATAAGGTTAACATGCATTTCTGGCAGGGAAATAACTTTGTCTCAGCTGCCTACTTTTAACCTCTGTAGTAGGATAGACAATAAAAGCATTATCATTGTGCCATATGGTAATCTTGCTGCTGAGTCCACTTACTCTTGTTATAATGCGTAATATTTCATTATTCAAATGAACTAATATTGCCCCCAGTTTAATGCCCCTCTCCAGCTGCCCCACAGTTTAAAGTCCCTCTTATACCAAACAAAATAAGAAAAAACAGATACTCACCTCTCCTCGCTCCCGTGCTGTTCGGGTCCAATGTCTTCAGGGACCAGATCAGCATCAGAGCAGGCGTGATATAAGTGACGTCATCACGTTGTGCCTGCAGCTCGCAGGGAAGAGACGGGATGAATGGTGAAGCAGGGAGCAGACAACTCCCTGCTCATTGGTATGCAATTCATTGGCGTCCTAAGGACACCAAAGTGCTGAAGTTGGGACAGCCAGGATCAGTGGTACAGCAAATGTAGGAGTGTTCCAAGGAAGCCCCAGTTCATCCTATATTTAAAGTGGCCAACCTCAAACCATTATTCTTATCAAACTTAGGCATGTAACGTAAAAGTCTTAAGTGCCATTCATGAGTCAACACAATGTACAAAAGCAAACATAGGTCTTCCATGCACAAAATGCATGGCAATTACAAAAGATATTAGAGAGATTGATAACAGTGTACTTTGGCCTTGCAAGGAGTGGCAGGTTTAGCAATACCTTATATATCTGATAAGACAATCCCTTTTCCAAATGACAGAGTAGACTGTTACAGAGAGTTGGGCTCTTGTTCTGGAGGGCCTAATTCATCTGCAAGTCACACATACAGTTGATTTCACTGGGCGATATCGGCACTGTGTATAGTTTGTCCTTTGGGGAAATACCACCTATTCTCCCCCTGATAACAGCGGATCACGAGGAGTGTCTGCCTTGTAAACTAAAAGGGTTTGTGTCAACTAGAGCTGTTTGTGCTCTTATTCCACTCTTTTTCTGAGACAGCTACAGTACCATTGCAAGCCATATAAACTCTTATGAAGCTGTTTTTGTCATTTGGTCACCTTAATATGCTTTTTTCAGATTTCATACACTCTGATAGAATTTTCTAACCAATGTTGTTGGGAAATGTTAGTAGACTGACAAGCAATAGAATCAATAGAAATCAATATCACTGGTGGCCTGAGATATGAAGGCCGCAAATGAGAAGCAAAACATATAACTTTTGACATACAAACATTGCAGATTTTTTGACACACACCCTGAACAGGCTTAATACCTAAATATTAATAAATACTAGAGATGGGCGAATCTTCAAAGATTTGTTTTGTTTCGAGGGTCTCGAGACCCTGATTTGTTTTGGTTCGAACAATGGGACTGTTAGCCAGTAACAATGTCCATTATACCATTCTGTAAAGAAAAGTGCATTCATATTTTTTCTTTTTACTGCTGTGGCAGCATTCAGACATAATAGTTTCTAGTACTGATACTGGTTATACTTACATATAAAAGCTTACATTCCAGCTTGAGGTTTATTAGCTTTTATCAATGCATGGTTCATAGTGCAGGGTAAAGGTGAAACAAGAACGAACAACTAAGACTATATAGTATGAAAGCATGAAAGGGACTGACATGTTGTGAACTGTAAATCTGTAATGTATAGAATTTCCTTCTGAAAGCAGAACACCCAAACACCTTGTCTGGAATATACTAAAAAAAAGGAATTCTTTAACAAATTCTTTCAAATTACGTTACATTTATTTCATATTGTGAAAGTAAATCTGTGCATACTGCAATATTGTTTGGATGATATGGCCAATGCTATCACAGGACTGCTTGTCCTTATATCCAGTACCCTGTCACCTAATTTGCAATATAGTCTCTGACAACCTTGTAATCCAGCCTACACTGGACACTAACTCTTCCATCATAAATTACACATACGCCTTTGCAAATACTTAGATTGTATTATGGTTTATAAAACAAACCAGTAACTGCTAAAACTTGCCGGATTCGTGCTGTGATATCATTGATGCCATTTCTTACTGCCATTTTTTTTATTTTACAGCATTTAAACAAGAAATTTTGGTTATAGTTAAACTCAAAGATATATAAAAAAATCTCCCCCACAAGTATAAAACAGGGCTGTAAAGTTAGTAAGCCAAACCTGCAACTCTGATTCATCTATTTTTCCACATTCTGCCTCTCACATGATTTGACTCTGTTTGATACATTCTCATCAACAGAAAAGCCACTCATGGATAGGATAATAAGAAGCCCTAGCCTAAATTCACACAACCGTGGTGCAAAATGAACATGAAAAAATTCCATTTTTCACAGCTGTTTTGCATGGAGCAAAAACAGAGCATGACCTATATTTTGACAGTCTGTGACAATGGACTTGAAATTAATGTGACCGTGTGACAGCCATTAAAAAAACTTGCTGTCACATGGCCAATTTTCACTGTTGTGTGAATATAGGGTAAGAAGCAGAGATACTTTCCCATCAATCTATTCTGGATAATGTGGTAAGTAATGGTGACAGAATAGCGACAGCTGACGTCATCAACAATGTCCATAAACTGTGCTCAAAGAAGTAAATATCAGGTAGAGATAGAAATCCTCATTACACAGGATTCCATTTCCCACATTCACTGTACTATGGCGGATGTCAACTGTTTCAATATGGCGTTCACTCAAGAGCTGTGTTATATAGCAGAGATATGGTCGTAAAAAAAGCGATTGGAGCTTGCTCCAATTGTGGGTATTAATCCTTTCCCACTGGCCCCCAAAGATAAAAGAAAAGGTATATAGGGACAGGGTCAAGCCCCCTAAGGGGAAGCTTGAAATTTATATATATACTAGCTGGTACCCGCGACTTCGTCTGCGGTGATTGTAGAAGTGGGTATATACAGGCGCGGGTAAGGTTTTCGTAGTGTGTATAAGGTATGGGATATGAAATGTAAGTTTGTATCTTGTTTTTAATGTAATTCAGAGAATACGTGAGACTTTTGTGATGAATGTAATATGTATTAGAGCTGCTATACGGTGTTGTGAGAAACTTTACATAGTGACTTTGGGACAGAGGTATTTGAAGTTAACCCTTTCCCGCCGATGGCATTTTTTGATTTTCGTTTCTGACTCCCCTCCTTCTAAACCCCATAACTTTTTTATTTCTCTGCTCCCAGAGCCATATGAGGTCTTAATTTTTGCGGGACAAATTTTTCTTCATGATGCCACCATTACTTATTCTATATAATGTACTGGTGAAGCAGGGAAAAAATTCAAAATGGGGTGGATTTCAAGAAAAAAATGCATTTCTGCGACATTCTTACGGGCTTTGGTTTTACGGCGTTCACTGTGCAACCAAAATGACATGTCCCCTGTATTCTGTGTTTCGTTACGATTCCGGGGATACCAAATTTATATGGTTTTAGTTACATTTTGACCCCTTAAAAACAAATCCAAAACTGTTAAAAAATTTTTTTTTGAAAAGTCGCCATATTCCGACGGCCGTAACTTTTTTATACATGCATGTACGGGGATGTATATGGCGTCTTTTTTTGCGGGGCCGGGTGTACTTTGTAGTTCTACCATTTTCAGGAAATGTTATTGCTTTGATCACTTTTTATTCAAATTTTTATCAGAATCAAAACAGTGAAAAAACGGCGGTTTGGCACTTTTGATCATTTTTCCCACTACGGCATTTACCGAACAGGAAAAATATTTGTATAGCTTTGTAGAGCGGGCGATTTTGGACGCGGGCATACCTAACATGTATGTGTTTCACAGTTTTTAACTACTTTTATATGTGTTCTAGGGAAAGGGGGGTGATTTGAATTTTTAATCCTTTTTTTTTTGTTTTTAATATTTTTTTAACTTTTTTTAAACTTTTTTTTTGCATTTATTAGACCACCTAGGGGTATTGACATGGGTGGGTGGTGTCGCGGATTGTCAGTGCGGTGGGGGTTGGCAAACATGGCTGCTCCGGAGCGTTAAAGAGGTAGCCTCCTGGAGTATCGTTAAGGTGAGGGGCAAAGTGGTAAAGTATATGTATATGAGATTGTGTGGGGTTAGGGGCTAGGCTGTAGAGGGCAATGTGAATTTTGTGGCTTGCTATGGTCCAAAGTGTGTGAGATTGCAGAGATGGTGATGTGAGTTTGGGGTTTGTGGGGGTCCTGGGAAAAACGTATGTGCGCTATTGTGACGAAAAGTAGCCTATTGCGCAATGGGGTATATTAACTATGTTTGTGGAAAATTTCAGCCAAATCGGTCGAGCGGGTTTTGCGTGATTGACTAACAAACATCCAAACACACAAACTCACAAACATCCAAACTCACAAACTTTCACATTTATAATATTAATAGGATATATATATATATACAGTGGGGCAAAAAAGTATTTAGTCGGGGGCGTGGCTTGACTGCAGAGGTGAGCGGACGTGTCTGTCTGCAGCTCCGATAATACCGGGGCAAATCTATCAACATCGACCTCAGTACGGCCACTATCCACAAGACCTTCCTTCAAGGGTACCCCCCCAAGTACTTACGATCCATCTTTGGAGCTGGTGGGAACGATCCACAGCATCTTTTTTGAGAGCAGTGACTGCGGCCTACCTCCCCTTGCTGAAGCCGTCCGCCATCTTGCCGCCGGAGCTGGGGGAACTAGGTCAGACCTACGTGCTACAGGACAGGAGCATCCACAGCTGGAGACATCCTCTAGCGGGCGAGGGGTCCAGACGGGGGACAAAACATTAGAGCCTGAAGCCGGCGGATCGCTTATCACTTGTACAGGAGCTGTATTGCACATTAGTCGGACGGGAGCTACTTCCGGCGGGAATTCCCCACTGCCTTGCATCGCAGGGAAGTTTCACAGAAGGAGGATTCATTCTTCTCCGTGCCTTGGACTATCAAGCCGACCAGCAGTGACCCTTTGAACTCCAGCATTGCTGGCTACAGGACGGGACCGAGGTGCGGACACTACAGCACAGCTAAGTACACAGTTCTCCCTCTCCATTCCCACCTCTTCCCTCCCCGCTGAGATTAACAACCCACCATTTTGTCAAACAGCAAAGGATTTATAGCTCACTGGGAGGAGCAGGCAGCAGTGTATATCTTTCTGTCTACTGTCTTCAGTCCCGAACGGCAGGGAAGGTAGAGTGACGAGCTCCTACGCAAACATCAGGGGAGCTCCTCTGCCCTCCCTGTCCTTTCTCACATTTCGAGTGTAAAGACTTTTGAGTCGGGATGCGGGGATAAGCCTTAGACTGTAGCTGTGTGCTTCCCCTACACCTTTTCTTTAGCTTGCTGGTTTTTGAGATGGTTAAGATTGGAAGAGACAGAGCAACTGAGACTCCTGTGCAACAAAAACTCTCTGACCCTCAAACAGAGATGCAAAAATTTCTGAAGAAATCTGCCCAGCGCTCCCTGAATACAGGCAGAGCACCTTCAGAGGGCAATAACACCTTAGGAGGGGAGGGAGTGGACTCTGATAATGAGGACTCTATGATAGACTCTAATCCTACGGTTATTACTAGATCCTTTCTCAAGAAAACATTGTCGCAGGCTTTAGCGCCAGTACTCTCAGAGATAGCAGAAATGCGTGCTGATCTGAAAGCTATGGGAAAAAGAGTTGATGCCCTCGAGTCTAAACAAGCTAAGACCCAAAATTGCACCTCTGCCCTTTCCAACAGAATTGACTCACACTCTGAACATTTTAATAAGACTTACTTACTCTTGGAGGATTTGGAAAACAGAAATAGGCGTAGAAACGTGCGAATCAGGGGGCTCCCTGAAAAATATCTTCCTGAAATGTTACCAGAAGTGGCTTCCTCGATTTTTAAGACATTATTAGGAGAGGAAAGGGCGGGAAAAATAGAAATAGAGAGGATTCACAGGGCAATCCGCCCTAAGCCAGATAATGGAGACCCCCCAAGAGATGTAATTTGTGGTCTTCTATCCTCGGCCCACACTTCAGAGATACTTAGGGCGGCGAGAGATAAAAAAGACCTGGCACATGAGGATGCACATTTGCAAATTTTTCAGGACCTAGCCCCAGCAACATTGCAAAAAAGAAGAGTCATGCGCCCCCTGTTGGACGTTTTAAGAGCACATAATATTCAATATGCATGGCTATTCCCGTTTGGCCTTTCTATCATAAAAAATGGAAGAAGACTAAACGTATTCACGCCGAGAGACCTTGATGCTATTTGGGACGTACTTAATATCCCCCCGGTCCCAGTTCCATCGTGGCTTCCAATGCAGGAGGACCTTCCAGATGCTACATCAACAAGGGCTGGTGCCCCATGCACACCAGGACGTTTTCGGTCTCCTAGAGCCAAAAAACACCAGATGCGCACCCCTGAAAGTAAACAGAGAGACCGGCAACTATCATTTAATGATGCTTGAGAACTCTAAGCGATAGTTGTCTCTCAGTTTGCCCACGGTTTGTTCTCATGTGATTACACAAATCCTCTAATGCCGGTTAATAAGAATTGTTTAAGCGTATAGATACCTTGTTTTTCAATATCTACAGAGTGTTGATATTCCTTTGTCTTTCAGTGCTTCTCTTGATCACCTTCCCCCCCTCTTACAGCGTGCATTCATGATACACTTATACGGTAGGAAGGTGTTTCTAACTTCACTAAGCTCGCTTATCATTATTTGAAGGTGTGGGAGTCGCGCACAGTGCGACCCTGATCTTAACTAACTTTGTTACCTCTTTTGGACTAGTTAAACCTGTTTGACCTGTTATTGCACTTTATTGAATTCTATAACATTGTCAGATTTATCATAATATAGCCGTTAAAAGATAGTGTTGACGATTGAACACTCTTGTTTGCGAGTGCATTGTTTACCCATACTGCTCCATTGAAATTTGTTTTCTTTTGTCTCGCCTTTATCTATCCCTTTTTTTTTTTTTTTTTTTTTTTTTTTTTTCCTTTTCTCCCTCCTCCTTTTGTTCTCTTACCCATCTTGGCACGTTCATTTCCCCACCCCCTTCTCCTCATTTTCTAGGTGTACACACAGATACTTATTTAACCTAGCCGACTGCCATAGAAGTTAAATCTAAACTTCCGCCTCTACCATGCAGTCCTCTCTAGAGGCTGAACTGACTTGCCTGACACTGAACGCCAATGGCCTCAATTCTCCTAATAAACGGCATCACATATTCCAGTTACTACATAAATGGAATGCGGACATTGTATTCCTGCAAGAGACACATTTTAAATCTGCAAGAATCCCCAGGCTACCGACAAAACATTTTTCGCAGAATTTCCACTCAGCCCACCCCAACTCTGCGTCCAGAGGCGTGTCGATATTGATAAACTCTGCTACACCGTTTATATGTAAACAGCAATACTCAGACCCAGAGGGCCGAGCAATCTTTGTCAAGGGAACTATCGCTTCGGTGTCGTATACTTTTGCTTCATTATATGCCCCGAATAAGAATCAGACGTCATGGCTAGTAAAAACCCTACAAGCACTCTCCCTGTTTAGCGAAGGTCTCATAATCTTAGGTGGGGACTTAAACGTTGCTCTGCATCACAATTTAGACTCTACAGCTACCAAACCTTTGCTTTCTCAAAGATCTATCAGCGCTATTTCCAGGGCCCTGCAGGATTTGCATTTGGTGGACTCATGGAGATGTCTCAATCCCAGTAGCAGAGACTACACCTTTTACTCACCTACAGGGCAGACGTACCACAGATTGGACTATCTCTTCATCTCCAAAGAGCTTCTCCCGCTTTCCTCAAGAGCTAAAATAGGATCTATCACAGTGTCAGACCACTCCCCTGTCTCGCTTAATATCAAGCTTCGTCAAGTACCGAAGGGGAACTGGTCCTGGCGCCTCAACGAGTCTCTGCTAGATTCCCAGGAACATGTTGACTTCCTCAGCAAACACCTGAGAGAATATTTTGATATAAATGTCTCACCTGACGTCTCCTCCCCGATAACTTGGGAAGCCCACAAGGCATTTATAAGAGGCATCCTAATCTCCTTAGCGGTGAAGGTAAAGAAGGCCCGTCAACTCCTTCTAGATGACACTCTCATTAGGATTGCTAAACTGGAAAGACTCCATAAACGCTCGTTAGCTGCCTCAACCCTATCAGAGCTGGTGACCCAGAGAGAGAAACTTCTAGACATCCTAAATTTGAGAGCTGCTAAGCACCACCTCCAACACCGAAAAATGCTTTACGCCCATGGCAACAAAGGAGGTAGGCTTATGTCTGCGCTCATCCACAAAGCCAAGAGCAAATCTTACATCGCACAGATACGCTCCAAATCCGGTTTAATGCTGAGCAAGACGCCAGATATAGCCGAAGAATTTGTCCAGTTCTACTCGGACCTATACAATCTTGAACAGCACCCTCCTCTGGGGATAACGGGGAATCGTTTGACGCAGATAAACAACTTTCTAAGCGAGCTCTCGTTACCTAGAATCTCTGAGGACGACGCGATGACACTCATGGACCCGATCTCTCATGAAGAGTTGATTGATGTTATTAACAGTTTTCCGGCTGGAAAAAGCCCTGGACCAGATGGGTTGCCACTTATATATTACAAGAAATTTCAGTCCATTCTTATCACCCATTTGGCCTCGATGTGCAATGCACTACTTCGGGGTGACAAGCTCCCTACCCAAACGCAGGAGGCATATATCACGCTGATTCCCAAGGAGGGGAGAGATCTTGCGTCATGTGGAAACTACAGACCAATTTCGCTTCTCAATCTCGACCTAAAGATATGGGCCAAAGTATTAGCTACCAGAATGAAAGCTCTGATACCTGACTTGGTGGGCTCAGAACAATCTGGCTTTGTGACAGGTCGAGAGGGGAAGGATAATACGGCGCGCCTACTCCCCCTGATTTTTGAAGCCAAGAAGAAGAAATCACCGCTTCTACTCCTTGGAGTAGATGCGGAAAAAGCTTTCGACAGAGTGAGTTGGGTCTTTATGCGAGCCTCCCTTCTGAGATATGGCTTCCCTCCACCATTTGTTGAAGCCATCTTCACTTTATATTCCAACCCACATGCTCGCCTCAGGATTAATAGCACTTTGTCAGCTTCTTTCCAGATTGCAAATGGGACTAGACAAGGGTGCCCTCTCTCGCCCACGCTATTTATTCTAGTCCTGGAAACGCTTCTGCAGAGGGTTAGACAAGACCCAAGAATCCAGGGCATGAAGTCGGGAGACTTGGTGACATCCTCGATAGCCTTTGCCGATGACGTGCTTTTTGTCCTTTCCAATCCTGAGGAGGCCTTACCAGCTCTGGTCGCAATATTACAGGAATATGGAACGATATCTGGCTACAAGGCGAATTTAGACAAATCAGAAATCCTGAACATCTCTATACCTCGTGGGAGACTAGACGCACTGAAGCGCGACTCTCCCTTCAGATGGGCGACCAATTCAGTGAAATATCTGGGCATTCATCTCACCCCTAAAATAGAAGATCTTTACGCAAAAAATTTTCTTCCCCTACTTGGAACCCTCAAAAAGGAATTAGAATCGTATCAGTCCTTACCACTCTCCTGGTTCGGCCGCAAGAACCTAATACAGACCTATATTATTCCTAAGGTGCTGTATAAAATGAACATGTTGCCAATTTATCTACCCAATGTCTTCTTCAGTTTACTCAGACGGCTTTTTTCGAACTTTATCTGGAACCACAAGCCCCCCAGAATAGCCTGGTCGCTACTTGTCAAACACAGAAGTCAGGGTGGGATTGGCCTACCAGACGCACACCTCCATTATCGAGCGGTCCAACTAAGCTGGTGGTCGCATATCATGTTTCCTATAAAACCTAGCTCTTGCCAGGTCCCGCTAGCCTTGATGAGAGACCTTTGGCTTCCAGGAAGTTCCAGGAGGCACCCAGATGCTTCAAATCCTCTCTGGAAAGGGGCCCTAGAAACTTGGAAATCTCTTAGACAAACTCTTGCTCCGGATCCGTCGCCCCTTATGCCGATCTATCTCATTCCAACGTACCTAGATGGGCATCGTAGCCAGAGTGCCTCGTTGTGGCGCCCTCTCGACAAGTCGCGATTGAGAGATCTTTGGGATGACACTAAGCGAGAGTTCCTAACAGATCCCTCCGAACTTCTACCGAACACATCCATATCCTTCCTCCACAAAGAGCATATTAAGCACTACCTATCCAAGCTAGAAAGGGATCCGGACCTAAGAACTGAGTCGACTCCATTTGAGAAAGTGTTATTATCGCAGACCAGAATGCTGAGGAAGATCTCGTCCCTTCTCCACAGGTTCATAGCTCCACGTTCCAGCTATAAACCGGCCTATGTCACTAGCTGGGAGAAGGAATTAAACATTTGCCTATCGCAAGAAGAAGTAGACCAAGTCTTGAAAGCGTCCCAAGGATTCTCCGCCTGTATGAGAATTAGAGAAAACAATTTTAAACTCTTGGCCAGATGGTATAAAACCCCACAATGGTTGGCTCAAAGAGGAGTCATCACCGACCCTAAATGCTGGCGATGTCTTTCTCACGAAGGATCATACCTACATATTTGGTGGGATTGCCCAGTTATTGCTCCCTTCTGGAGAGAGGTCGAGACTCGAATTGCCCAGGTTATAGGCTCTCCTGTCGGCCTGTCCCCCAAAACTATCTTTCTTTCATTACCGACTGCCACCTATAAGCCTCAGAAAGACTTACTGGTCACCCATTTGCTAGCTGCAGCGAAACTCCTAATTCCACGATTCTGGTTGCAGACGACTGCCCCACCCCTGACACTCTGGGAAAATACGGTCCAGGAGATTTCGAGATTTGAAGAACTACTTAGCTGGTCGTCAAGGTCTCATGATAAATTTTTACAATACTGGAATCCTTGGATCAACTACTGGAGAACAAATCACCCATAACGACTCCTCTGGCGCATAAATAGGTAGATAACTATCCGCCCCCCCCATTAAGGCAGTACACCTTTACTTCCTTTCCCACCCCCCCAATACCTCTCTTATTAACAATCTCTCTTCCCTCCCCCTCTTCCCTCTTAAGCCTCATCTATCTTATGTGCAGATGTCACATATAGTGCTTTTGTAGTTGTTTAGTAAATAATAGATGGTTTGAATTCACGTATGCTGAACATTGGCCTGACAGAATGGGCTGTTGTTATGATTTTGTACTCAATAGTATAAAGTTGATTTGATTTATTGTGTCTATATCCCCTCCCCTTTCTTTTTTCTGTATCCCCGCAAATACTTTTTGAAAATCCAATAAAAATTGTTGAATTAAAAAAAAAAGTATTTAGTCAGTCACCAATAGTGCAAGTTCCACCACTTAAAAAGATGAGAGGCGTCTGTAATTTACATCATAGGTAGACCTCAACTATGAGAGACAAAATGAGAAAACAAATCCAGAAAATCACATTGTCTGATTTTGTAAGAATTTATTTGCAAATTATGGTGGAAAATAAGTATTTGGCCAGTAACAAAATTTCATCTCAATACTTTGTTATATATCCTTTGTTGGCAATGACAGAGGTCAAACGTTTTCTGTAAGTCTTCACAAGGTTGGCACACACTGTTGTTGGTATGTTGGCCCATTCCTCCATGCAGATCTCCTCTAGAGCAGTGATGTTTTGGGGCTGTCGCTTGGCAACACGGACTTTCAACTCCCTCCAAAGGTTTTGGATAGGGTTGAGATCTGGAGACTGGCTAGGCCACTCCAGGACCTTGAAATGCTTCTTACAAAGCCACTCCTTCGTTGCCCTGGCGGTGTGCTTTGGATCATTGTCATGTTGAAAGACCCAGCCTCGTTTCATCTTCAATGCTCTTGCTGATGGAAAGATGTTTGCACTCAAAATCTCACGATACATGGCCCCATTCATTCTTTCATGTACCCGGATCAGTCGTCCTGGCCCCTTTGCAGAGAAACAGCCCCAAAGCATGTTGTTTCCACCCCCATGCTTTACAGTAGGTACAGTGTTTGATGGATGCAACTCAGTATTCTTTTTCCTCCAAACACGAAAAGTTGTGTTTCTACCAATCAGTTCCAGTTTGGTTTCATCAGACCATAGGACATTCTCCCAATACTCTTCTGGATCATCCAAATGCTCTCTAGCAAACTTCAGACGGGCCCAGACATGTACTGGCTTAAGCAGTGGGACACGTCTGGCACTGCAGGATCTGAGTCCCTGGCGGCGTAGTGTGTTACTGATGGTAGGCTTTGTTACATTGGTCCCAGCTTTCTGCAGTTCATTCACTAGGTCCCCCTGCATTGTTCTGGGATTTTTGCTCACCGTTCTTGTGATCATTTTGACCCCACGGGGTGAGACTTTGCGTGGAGCCCCAGATCGAGGGAGATTATCAGTGGTCTTGTATGTCTTCCATTTTCTAATTATTGCTCCCACAGTTGAGTTCTTCAATCCAAGCTGGTTGCCTATTACAGATTCAGTCTTCCCAGCCTGGTGCAGGGCTACATTTTTGTTTCTGGTGTCCTTTGACAGCTCTTTAGTCTTCACGATAGTGGAGTTTGGAGTCTGACTGTTTGAGGGTGTGCACAGGTGTCTTTTTATACTGATAACAAGTTTAAACAGGTGCCATTACTACAGGTAATGAGTGGAGAAAAGAGGAGACTCTTAAAGAAGAAGTTACAGGTCTGTGAGAGCCAGAAATCTTGATTGCTTGTAGGTGACCAAATACTTATTTTCCACCATAATTTGCAAATAGATTCTTACAAAATCAGACAATGTGATTTTCTGGATTTGTTTTCTCATTTTGTCTCTCATAGTTGAGGTCTACCTATGATGTAAATTACAGATGCCTCTCACCTTTTTAAGTGGTAGAACTTGCACTATTAGTGACTGACTAAATACTTTTTTGCCCCACTGTATATACATATATATATATATATATATATATATATATATATATATATATATATATATATACACACACACACAGAAACATTAAAAAGGTACATGTCTCAGAATATGGTAACTTAAACTTTGATTTTCTGTCAGCATTTGTGTCATTAAAACATTGTTATATACTGTACAGTCAACACCATTAAAGCGAAGCCCGTGGGAAAGTCACGCAAACAGTTTTTTTTATAATTTCACCCCATTCAGAATTTTTTCCCAGTATGATTTTTTCTGCAAAAATTAAACCTTCATACAACTCTGAACAGCAAAAGAAAAAGTTATGGCTTTTGGAAGGCAGAGAGATAAAAAAATGAGAATGGTAAAATGGGTGTGTCAGGAAGAGGTTAAGCATTAATCATTGTATAAATGACTCACCCTAACTGAGCAATTCTGACTCCAACCCCCCATCACTGGTAAAGTGAGTGTATTGTTAGAGATGATGACCTTTACCCCTGTTATTTAGATACAATAGGTCCTATTCAGGATAAGTGCTCTCTATACTCTATACTCATTGCTTCCTAAAATACCCTAAAATATCACATCTTGTATCGATTAATACTGACATTTGGGTAGGTCAGTATGAGGAGGGTTTACGCTATCCCTTATGCACAATATATGAGCTAAGTGTCTGCTCAGAGGGCTCCTGTTTCACTCTGGATCAATGGAGGAACAGACATGCATGTCAGTTGTGATACATTCATTTGTATGGAACTGGTGGTGATAGAATGTCAGCAAATGGAAGTATCCTATTAATATTATAAATGTGAAAGTTTGTGGGTTTGTGAGTTTTGGATGTTCGGATGTTTGTTCCTCAATCACGCAAAACCCGCTCGACCGATTTGGCTGAAAGTTTCCACAAACATAGTTAATACACCCGATTGCGCAATAGGCTACTTTTCGTCACAATAGCGCACATACGTTTGTGCCAGGACCCCCACAAAACCCAAACTCACACCACCATCTCTGCAATCTCACACACTTTGGACCATAGCAAGCCACAAAATTCATATTGCCCTCTACAGCCTCGCCCCTAACCCCACACAATCACATATACATAGACTTTACCACTTTGCCCCTCACCTTAACGATACTCCAGGAGGCGCTCTATAACGCTCCGGAGCAGCCATGTTTGCCGACCCCCACCGCTCTGACAATCCGCAACACCGCCCAACCATGTCAATACCCCTAGGCGGTCTAATAAATGCAAAAAAAAAAAAAAGTTTAAAAAAAAGTTAAAAAAAATAAAAACAAATAAAAAGGATTAAAAATTCAAATCACCCCCCTTTCCCTAGAACACATATAAAAGTAGTTAAAAACTGTGAACCACATACATGTTAGGTATCCCCACGTCCGAAATCGCCCGCTCTACAAAGCTATACAAATATTTTTCCTGTTCGGTAAACGCTGTAGCGGGAAAAATGGTCAAAAGTGCCAAACCGCCGTTTTTTCACTGTTTTGATTCTGATAAAAATTTGAATAAAAAGTGATCAAAGCAATAACATTTCCCGAAAATGGTAGAACTACAAAGTACACCCAGTCCCGCAAAAAAAGACGCCCTATACATCCCCGTACACGCACGTATAAAAAAATTACGGCTGTCGGAATATGGCGACTTTTCAAAAAAAAAAATTAACATAGTTTTAGATTTTTTAAAGGGGTCAAAATGTAACTAAAACCATATAAATTTGGTATCCCCGGAATCGTAACGAAACACAGAATACAGGGGACAGGTCAATTTGGTTGCACAGTGAACGCCGTAAAACCAAAGCCCGTAAGAAAGTCGCAGAAATGCATTTTTTCTTCAAATCCACCCCATTCTGAATTTTTCCCTGCTTCCCAGTACATTATATAGAATAAATAATGGCGGCATCATGAAGAAAAATTTGTCCCAGGAAAATTAAGACCTCATATGACTCTGGGAGCGGAGAAATAAAAAAGTTATGGGGTTTAGAAGGAGGGGAGTCAAAAACGAAAAACCAAAATCAAAAAATGCCATCGGCGGGAAGGGGTTAACTTCAAATACTTCTGTCCCAAAGTCACTATGTAAAGTTTCTCACAACACCGTATATATAGCAGCTCAAATACAAAGTAACTTCAACACAAAAGTCTCACGTATTCTCTGAATTACAGCAAAAACAAGATACAAACTTACTAGAGATGAGCGAACAGTGTTCTATCGAACTCATGTTCGATCGGATATTAGGCTGTTCGGCATGTTCGAATCGAATCGAACACCGCGTGGTAAAGTGCGCCATTACTCGATTCCCCTCCCACCTTCCCTGGCGCCTTTTTTGCTCCAATAACAGCGCAGGGTAGGTGGGACAGGAACTACGACACCGGTGACGTTGAAAAAAGTAGGCAAAACCCATTGGCTGCCGAAAACATGTGACCTCTAATTTAAAAGAACAGCGACGCCCAGCTTCGCGTCATTCTGAGCTTGCAATTCACCGAGGACGGAGGTTTCCGTCCAGCTAGCTAGGGCTTAGATTCTGGGTAGGCAGGGACAGGCTAGGATAGGAAGGAGAAGACAACCAACAGCTCTTGTAAGAGCTAAATTCCAGGGAGAAGCTTGTCAGTGTAACGTGGCACTGACGGGCTCAATCGCCGCAACCCAGCTTTCCCAGGATCCTGAATGGAATACACTGTCAGTGTATTCCCGTATACCCGATATATACCCCGATACCCGTTCCAACGGTGTGCCCCCCCCACCTTCACCCCAGAAATACCCTGCAAGTCCCCTAGCAATAGAATTGGGGCTATATACACCCACAATTTTTACTACTGGTATACAGTGCCATTGTCTGACTGGGAATTCAAAGAATATATTGGGAATACAAATACCCTCATTTCTTGCTACTGCCATATAGTGCCAGTGTCTGACTGGGAATTCAAAGAATATATTGGGGTTACGTGCACCCACAATTTTTACTACTGGTATACAGTGCCATTGTCTGACTGGGAATTCAAAGAATATATTGGGGTTATAAATACCCTCATTTCTTGCTACTGCCATATAGTGCCAGTTTCTGACTGGTAATTCAAAGAATATATTGGGGTTACGTGCACCCACAATTTTTACTACTGGTATACAGTGCCATTGTCTGACTGGGAATTCAAAGAATATATTGGGAATACAAATACCCTCATTTCTTGCTACTGCCATATAGTGCCAGTGTCTGACTGGGAATTCAAAGAATATATTGGGGTTACGTGCACCCACAATTTTTACTACTGGTATACAGTGCCATTGTCTGACTGGGAATTCAAAGAATATATTGGGGTTATAAATACCCTCATTTCTTGCTACTGCCATATAGTGCCAGTTTCTGACTGGTAATTCAAAGAATATATTGGGGTTACGTGCACCCACAATTTTTACTACTGGTATACAGTGCCATTGTCTGACTGGGAATTCAAAGAATATATTGGGAATACAAATACCCTCATTTCTTGCTACTGCCATATAGTGCCAGTTTCTGACTGGGAATTCAAAGAATATATTGGGGTTACGTGCACCCACAATTTTTACTACTGGTATACAGTGCCATTGTCTGACTGGGAATTCAAAGAGTATATTGGGAATACAAATACCCTCATTTCTTGCTACTGCCATATAGTGCCAGTTTCTGACTGGTAATTCAAAGAATATATTGGGGTTACGTGCACCCACAATTTTTACTACTGGTATACAGTGCCATTGTCTGACTGGGAATTCAAAGAATATATTGGGGTTATAAATACCCTCATTTCTTGCTACTGCCATATAGTGCCAGTTTCTGACTGGTAATTCAAAGAATATATTGGGGTTACGTGCACCCACAATTTTTACTACTGGTATACAGTGCCATTGTCTGACTGGGAATTCAAAGAATATATTGGGAATACAAATACCCTCATTTCTTGCTACTGCCATATAGTGCCAGTTTCTGACTGGGAATTCAAAGAATATATTGGGGTTACGTGCACCCACAATTTTTACTACTGGTATACAGTGCCATTGTCTGACTGGGAATTCAAAGAATATATTGGGAATACAAATACCCTCATTTCTTGCTACTGCCATATAGTGCCAGTGTCTGACTGGGAATTCAAAGAATATATTGGGGTTACGTGCACCCACAATTTTTACTACTGGTATACAGTGCCATTGTCTGACTGGGAATTCAAAGAATATATTGGGGTTATAAATACCCTCATTTCTTGCTACTGCCATATAGTGCCAGTTTCTGACTGGTAATTCAAAGAATATATTGGGGTTACGTGCACCCACAATTTTTACTACTGGTATACAGTGCCATTGTCTGACTGGGAATTCAAAGAGTATATTGGGAATACAAATACCCTCATTTCTTGCTACTGCCATATAGTGCCAGTTTCTGACTGGTAATTCAAAGAATATATTGGGGTTACGTGCACCCACAATTTTTACTACTGGTATACAGTGCCATTGTCTGACTGGGAATTCAAAGAATATATTGGGGTTATAAATACCCTCATTTCTTGCTACTGCCATATAGTGCCAGTTTCTGACTGGTAATTCAAAGAATATATTGGGGTTACGTGCACCCACAATTTTTACTACTGGTATACAGTGCCATTGTCTGACTGGGAATTCAAAGAATATATTGGGAATACAAATACCCTCATTTCTTGCTACTGCCATATAGTGCCAGTTTCTGACTGGGAATTCAAAGAATATATTGGGGTTACGTGCACCCACAATTTTTACTACTGGTATACAGTGCCATTGTCTGACTGGGAATTCAAAGAATATATTGGGAATACAAATACCCTCATTTCTTGCTACTGCCATATAGTGCCAGTGTCTGACTGGGAATTCAAAGAATATATTGGGGTTACGTGCACCCACAATTTTTACTACTGGTATACAGTGCCATTGTCTGACTGGGAATTCAAAGAATATATTGGGGTTATAAATACCCTCATTTCTTGCTACTGCCATATAGTGCCAGTTTCTGACTGGTAATTCAAAGAATATATTGGGGTTACGTGCACCCACAATTTTTACTACTGGTATACAGTGCCATTGTCTGACTGGGAATTCAAAGAATATATTGGGAATACAAATACCCTCATTTCTTGCTACTGCCATATAGTGCCAGTTTCTGACTGGGAATTCAAAGAATATATTGGGGTTACGTGCACCCACAATTTTTACTACTGGTATACAGTGCCATTGTCTGACTGGGAATTCAAAGAGTATATTGGGAATACAAATACCCTCATTTCTTGCTACTGCCATATAGTGCCAGTTTCTGACTGGTAATTCAAAGAATATATTGGGGTTACGTGCACCCACAATTTTTACTACTGGTATACAGTGCCATTGTCTGACTGGGAATTCAAAGAATATATTGGGGTTATAAATACCCTCATTTCTTGCTACTGCCATATAGTGCCAGTTTCTGACTGGTAATTCAAAGAATATATTGGGGTTACGTGCACCCACAATTTTTACTACTGGTATACAGTGCCATTGTCTGACTGGGAATTCAAAGAGTATATTGGGAATACAAATACCCTCATTTCTTGCTACTGCCATATAGTGCCAGTTTCTGACTGGTAATTCAAAGAATATATTGGGGTTACGTGCACCCACAATTTTTACTACTGGTATACAGTGCCATTGTCTGACTGGGAATTCAAAGAATATATTGGGGTTATAAATACCCTCATTTCTTGCTACTGCCATATAGTGCCAGTTTCTGACTGGTAATTCAAAGAATATATTGGGGTTACGTGCACCCACAATTTTTACTACTGGTATACAGTGCCATTGTCTGACTGGGAATTCAAAGAGTATATTGGGAATACAAATACCCTCATTTCTTGCTACTGCCATATAGTGCCAGTGTCTGACTGGGAATTCAAAGAATATATTGGGGTTACGTGCACCCACAATTTTTACTACTGGTATACAGTGCCAATTTCTAACTAGGAATTCAAAATGCGCAAGGCTCCCGGAAAGGGACGTGGACGAGGCCGTGGGCGAGGTCGGGGGAATGGTTCTGGGGAGCAAGGTAGCAGTGAAGCCACAGGGCGTCCCGTGCCTACTCCTGTGGGGCAGCAAGCATTGCGCCACTCCACAGTGCCAGGGTTGCTTGCCACATTAACTAAACTGCAGGGTACAAACCTTAGTAGGCCCGAGAACCAGGAACAGGTCTTGCAATGGCTGTCAGAGAACGCTTACAGCACATTGTCCAGCAGCCAGTCAGACTCTGCCTCCTCTCCTCCTATTACCCAACAGTCTTGTCTTCCTTCCTCCCAAAATTCCGAAGCTTTACAGAACAATAACCCAAACTGTCCCTGCTCCCCAGAGCTGTTCTCCGCTCCTTTCATTGTCCCTCAACCTGCCTCTCCACGTCACGATTCCACGAACCTAACAGAGGAGCATCTGTGTCCAGATGCTCAAACACTAGAGTCTCCTCCATCTCCGTTCGATTTGGTGGTGGATGACCAGCAACCCACCCTCATCGACGATGATGTGACGCAGTTGCCGTCAGGGCATCCAGTTGACTGGCGCATTGTGCGGGAGGAGGAGATGAGACAGGAGTTGGAAGAGGAAGTGGTGGATGATGAGGACACTGACCCGACCTGGACAGGGGGGATGTCAAGCGGGGAAAGTAGTGTGGATGTTGAGGCAGGTGCAGCACCAAAAAGGGTAGCTAGAGGCAGAGGCAGAGGTCAGCAGCTTAGGCGAAGCCAGGCCACACCCGGAATCTCCCAAGATGTTCCAGTTCGTACCCAGCCCCGAAAAACTCCCACCTCGAGGGCACGTTTCTCGAAGGTGTGGAGTTTTTTCAAGGAATGCGCCGAGGACAGATATAGTGTTGTCTGCACAATTTGCCTCTCGAAATTGATTAGGGGCTCTGAGAAGAGCAACCTGTCCACCACTTCAATGCGCCGTCATTTGGAATCCAAGCACTGGAATCAGTGGCAGGCAGCAACGGCAGGACAAAGGCCGCCTGCCGTTCACGCCACTGCCACTGCCTCTGCCTCTGCCACTGCCACTGCTGACTGTGCTGGCGATGCACTCCAGAGGACGAGCCAGGACACCACTTCATCTGCCTCCGCCACTTTGTTGACTTCTACCTCATCCTCCCCTGGTCCTGTCTTATCTCCTTCTCCTGCACCATCAAAGGCACCATCAGGCGTTTCTTTACAACAACCCACCATCTCTCAGACATTGGAGCGGCGGCAGAAATACACTGCTAACCACCCACACGCGCAAGCCTTGAACGCCAACATCGCTAAACTGCTGGCCCAGGAGATGTTGGCGTTCCGGCTTGTTGAAACTCCCGCCTTCCTGGACCTGATGGCAACTGCGGCACCTCGCTATGCCGTCCCTAGCCGTCACTACTTCTCCCGGTGTGCCGTCCCCGCCTTGCACCAGCACGTGTCACTCAACATCAGGCGGGCCCTTAGTTCCGCGCTTTGCACAAAGGTCCACTTGACCACCGACGCGTGGACAAGTGCATGCGGACAGGGACGCTACATTTCACTGACGGCACACTGGGTGAATGTAGTTGAGGCTGGGACTGCTTCCCAAACTGGCCCGGTGTACCTCGTCTCCCCGCCTAACATTCCTGGCAGGGACACGAGAAGAACACCCCCCTCCTCCTCCTCCTCTACCGCCTCCTCCTCCGCCACCGCCTCCTCCTCCGCCACCGCCTCCTCCTCCGCTGTTAGATTGACCCCAGCTACGAGTTGGAAACGTTGCAGCACTGGCGTTGGTAGACGTCAGCAGGCTGTGCTGAAGCTGATCAGCTTGGGGGACAGACAGCACACTGCCTCCGAGGTGAGGGATGCCCTCCTCGATGAGACGGCAATATGGTTTGAGCCGCTGCACCTGGGCCCAGGCATGGTCGTTTGTGATAACGGCCGGAACCTGGTAGCAGCTCTGGAGCTTGCCGGACTCCAACATGTTCCATGCCTGGCCCACGTCTTCAACCTAGTGGTGCAACGTTTCCTAAAGAGCTACCCCAATGTTCCAGAGCTACTGGTGAAAGTGCGGCGCATGTGCGCCCACTTTCGCAAGTCGACAGTAGCCGCTGCTAGCTTAAAATCTCTCCAGCAACGCCTGCATGTGCCACAACACCGGCTTTTGTGCGACGTCCCCACACGCTGGAACTCAACGTTTCAGATGTTGAATAGAGTGGTTGAGCAGCAGAGACCTTTGATGGAATACCAGCTACAAAACCCTAGGGTGCCACAAAGTCAGCTGCCTCAGTTTCACATCCATGAGTGGCCATGGATGAGAGACCTTTGTGACATCCTACGGGTCTTTGAGGAGTCCACAAGGAGGGTGAGCTCTGAGGATGCGATGGTGAGCCTTACAATCCCGCTCTTGTGTGTTCTGAGAGAATCCCTGATTGACATCAGGGATAACTCAGATCACACAGAGGAGTTAGGGATAGCATCCGATCCGTCACAGCTGGAGAGTAGGTCCACACATCTGTCCGCTTCACTGCGTTTAATGGAGGAGGAGGAGGAGGAGGAGGAGGAGGAAGAAGAGTTGTCCGATGATGTGATGGTGATACAGGAGGCTTCCGGGCAACTTCGAATCGTCCCATTGTTGCAGCGCGGATGGGTAGACATGGAGGATGAGGAGGAAATGGAGATTGAACTTTCCGGTGGGGCCAGAGGAGTCATGCCAACTAACACTGTGGCAGACATGGCTGAGTTCATGTTGGGGTGCTTTACAACCGACAAGCGTATTGTCAAAATCGTGGAGGACAACCAGTACTGGATCTTTGCTATCCTTGACCCCCGGTATAAAAACAACATCTCGTCTTTTATTCCGGTAGAGGGGAGGGCCAATCGCATCAATGCTTGCCACAGGCAATTGGTGCAGAATATGATGGAGATGTTTCCAGCATGTGACAGTGGCGGCAGGGAGGGCAGTTCCTCCAGTAGGCAACCAAGTTCTCACCGGTCCACACAAACGAGGGGCACACTGTCTAAGGTCTGGGACACCTTGATGGCACCCCCTCGCCAAAGTGCCGCCACGGAGGGTCCTAGTGTCACCAGGCGTGAGAAGTATAGGCGCATGTTGCGGGAATACCTTTCCGACCACAGCCCTGTCCTCTCCGACCCCTCTGCGCCCTACACGTATTGGGTGTCGAAGTTGGACCTGTGGCTTGAACTTGCCCTATATGCCTTGGAGGTGCTGTCCTGTCCTGCCGCCAGCGTCCTATCTGAGAGGGTGTTCAGTGCAGCCGGTGGCATCATCACTGACAAGCGCACCCGTCTGTCAGCTGAGAGTGCCGACCGGCTCACTTTGATAAAAATGAACCACCACTGGATAGAGCCTTCATTTTTGTGCCCACCTGTGTAAAGCACCCCAACATGAAACTCCATGTCTGTACTCAACCTCTCCAATTCCTCCGCATCCTCATACTCATCCACCATAAGCGTTGCACAATTCTGCTAATACTAGGCTCCCTCCAACATGATTTCCCCCAACTCTGCTGGTTAGAGGCTCCCTCCACCCTGATTTCCACCAACTCTGCTGGTTAGAGGCTCCCTCCACCCTGCTTTCCCACAACTCTGCTGGTTAGAGGCTCCTTCCACCATGAATTTGCCCAAACTGGGCTGTTTAGAGGCTCCCTCCACCATGAATTGGTCCAAACTGGGCTGGTTAGAGGCTCCCTCCACCATTAATTGGTCCAAACTGGGCTGGTTAGAGGCTCCCTCCACCATGAATTTGCCCAAACTGGGCTGTTTAGAGGCTCCCTCCACCATGAATTTGCCCAAACTGGGCTGTTTAGAGGCTCCCTCCACCATGAATTGGTCCAAACTGGGTTTTTTAGAGGCTCCCTCCACCATGAATTTGTCCAAACTGGGGTGGTTAGAGGCTCCCTCCACCATTAATTGGTCCAAACTGGGCTGGTTAGAGGCTCCCTCCACCATTAATTGGTCCAAACTGGGCTGGTTAGAGGCTCCCTCCACCATTAATTGGTCCAAATTGGGCTGGTTAGAGGCTCCCTCCACCATGAATTTGCCCAAACTGGGCTGTTTAGAGGCTCCCTCCACCATGAATTTGCCCAAACTGGGCTGGTTAGAGGCTCCCTCCACCATGAATTGGTCCAAACTGGGTTTTTTAGAGGCTCCCTCCACCATGAATTTGTCCAAACTGGGGTGGTTAGAGGCTCCCTCCACCATTAATTGGTCCAAACTGGGCTGGTTAGAGGCTCCCTCCACCATTAATTGGTCCAAACTGGGCTGGTTAGAGGCTCCCTCCACCATTAATTGGTCCAAACTGGGCTGGTTAGAGGCTCCCTCCACCATGAATTTGCCCAAACTGGGCTGTTTAGAGGCTCCCTCCACCATGAATTTGCCCAAACTGGGCTGGTTAGAGGCTCCCTCCACCATGAATTGGTCCAAACTGGGGTTTTTAGAGGCTCCCTCCACCATGAATTGGTCCAAACTTGGCTGTTTAGAGGCTCCCTCCACCATGAATTGGTCCAAACTGGGGTGGTTAGAGGCTCCCTCCACCATTAATTGGTCCAAACTGGGCTGGTTAGAGGCTCCCTCCACCATTAATTGGTCCAAACTGGGCTGGTTAGAGGCTCCCTCCACCATTAATTGGTCCAAACTGGGCTGGTTAGAGGCTCCCTCCACCATGAATTTGCCCAAACTGGGCTGTTTAGAGGCTCCCTCCACCATGAATTTGCCCAAACTGGGCTGGTTAGAGGCTCCCTCCACCATGAATTGGTCCAAACTGGGGTTTTTAGAGGCTCCCTCCACCATGAATTGGTCCAAACTGGGGTGGTTAGAGGCTCCCTCCACCATTAATTGGTCCAAACTGGGCTGGTTAGAGGCTCCCTCCACCATTAATTGGTCCAAACTGGGCTGGTTAGAGGCTCCCTCCACCATGAATTTGCCCAAACTGGGCTGTTTAGAGGCTCCCTCCACCATGAATTTGCCCAAACTGGGCTGGTTAGAGGCTCCCTCCACCATGAATTGGTCCAAACTGGGTTTTTTAGAGGCTCCCTCCACCATGAATTTGCCCAAACTGGGCTGTTTAGAGGCTCCCTCCACCATGAATTGGTCCAAACTGGGTTTTTTAGAGGCTCCCTCCACCATGAATTGGTCCAAACTGGGCTGGTTAGAGGCTCCCTCCACCATGAATTGGTCCAAACTGGGGTGGTTAGAGGCTCCCTCCACCATTAATTGGTCCAAACTGGGCTGGTTAGAGGCTCCCTCCACCATTAATTGGTCCAAACTGGGCTGGTTAGAGGCTCCCTCCACCATGAATTTGCCCAAACTGGGCTGGTTAGAGGCTCCCTCCACCATGAATTGGTCCAAACTGGGTTTTTTAGAGGCTCCCTCCACCATGAATTTGCCCAAACTGGGCTGGTTAGAGGCTCCCTCCACCATGAATTGGTCCAAACTGGGGTTTTTAGAGGCTCCCTCCACCATGAATTTGCCCAAACTCTGCTGGTTAGAGGCTCAATCCACCCTGATTTTCAAAACAAATGTTGGTGCCAACCTCAACTTACTACAAGGGCCAAATTCACTGCTGGTGACAAGCTCTCCTCACTGCAAGTGCCAAATACACATGTTTCAAGGTGTTTTCCTACTGTCAGAGAGGTGGTATTGAGTGTGTAAAGTGTGTAGTTGTTAGGCTGTGATGTTGGGGTAATAGAGGGTCTTTGGTGTGTTAGATGCCCCCAGACATGCTTCCCCTGCTGTCCCAGTGTCATTCCAGAGGTGTTGGCATCATTTCCTGGGGTGTCATAGTGGACTTGGTGACCCTCCAGACACGGATTTGGGTTTCCCCCTTAACGAGTATCTGTTCCCCATAGACTATAATGGGGTTCGAAACCCGTTCGAACACACGAACATTGAGCGGCTGTTCGAATCGAATTTCGAACCTCGAACATTTTAGTGTTCGCTCATCTCTAAAACTTACATTTCATATCCCATACCTTATACACAGTACAAAAACCTTACCCGCGCCTGTATATACCCACTGCTACAATCACCGCAGACGAAGTCGCGGGTAACAGCTAGTATATCTATAATACATAGTGTATGACACTGTCAGGGCTCCTAGGACTATATATATCTATAATACATAGTGTATGACACTGTCAGGGCTCCTAGGACTATATATATCTATAATACATAGTGTATGACACTGTCAGGACTCCTAGGACTATATATATCTATAATACATAGTGTATGACACTGTCAGGGCTCCTAGGACTATATATATATCTATAATACAAATCAAATCAAATCAAATCAAAAAAGCTTTATTGGCACGTCCGAATAGATATTTGGCATTGCCAAAGCTAGTGTGTTGATAAGCATTGCATGCTTGACGTGAGGGAGGGAGCGGCGGTGTACTACAGGTAATATATTTCAGACATGTTTACAATACAGGTAATAGCATCTGTGAACAAAGATCAGTTCACTTTTATGACTTAGGTATTTTTATGGGTGGAGGAGTCTAGGCAACAAATAAACATAAGCAAATACAATAAGACGTGCCTATAAAATATACTGTGCATATAGGGTATGTTGCTATAAAGTTATAAGAGCCACTGCATTCCAAAAATATCCTTAAGTGGGCGACATGTTTAAGTCCTTACTCAGTATTGGCCTGTGTAAATGAGTATATTTACTTGTACTTTGTGCATCTTATTCTGTATTTCCTGGTATACAGGATTGTGTATCTGCTGAGTCATCGCATCTACCTTGGTCTGGTACATTCTGGAAAGAGGGCGAAGTGATGGTTCTCTAAACAGGATAAGCTTAGTTGTGTCCATTGGCTATGCAGTAGAGGTGCCCCTTTGGCGCAGCTTGATGTTCAACCTTTGTGTCCTTTGATGCAGCTCTTCAAGCCATAAACTATAAGGATAGATGGTACAGCTCTTTTTTTCAATCCATTTTTGGTTGTAGTTTCAAAAACTGCATTAAAAATCTGAACCTATATTTTTACCCTCAGGCATACAAGTCTTCTGAATGCCTTCTCAGGTTTTTTTGCAGAAATTTCTGCCACTAATCTATTTACCAGGACTTGCAAAATCCATTTGTTTGCTGCCAAAATAACCACATTCAGATGAATGGAACAGATTTTCAGTCACAGACGTGTGTGCAGCAAAATGTGCCACGAATGACGTCATCCTGAAGAGTTAAATACAACACCACGGAGCAGATTTCCTATTGGAGTTATGACTAGATCCTGGGGTAAATGTATTGCATCTTAGGCACATCTTGGCACAATGTGATGAGCTAATATGAACAATAAATTTTTCCAATTAGTCATGAGAGTATGTCTCCTTAGAATAGGGGCATTGGTTAAAGAGGACCTTTCACCATTTGGGGCACATGCGGTTTTATATACCACTAGAAAGCCGACAAAGCACTGAATTCAGCGCACTACCGGCTTTCATGTTCTGTGCCCCCGGTGAAGAGCCATCGGTGCCGATACCATAGCTCTTCACCGTCAGTAAGGAATTTCTGACAGTCAGTCAGGAACGCCCTTCCTCACAGTAGCGTCTATTGCGCTGTACTGTGATAGCGTTGAGGAACTCCTCCCTCCCCTCCTGATAGTACTCTTCCATAGACGAGTACTGGGGAGGTGTTTCTCATCGCTATCACAGTACAGCGCTATAGGTGCTACTGTGAGGAAGGGCATTCCTGTCAAAAACGCCCTTCTGACATTGAAGAGCTATGGTACCGGCACCGATAGCTCTTCATCCGGGGCATAGAACATGAAAACTGAGAGTGCGCTGAATTAAGTGCACTGTCGGCTTTCTAGTGGTATATAAAACTACATGTGCCCCAAGTGGTGAAAGGTCCTCTTTAAGTGCAACAAATATGCCCATTTTTAATTGTGAAATTCTGTCTCAAAGAACTCCAACTAGTAAGTGATATAACATAGACAGTCTAAAGATATAACGTATGTATCATTCAGCACCAACCACTGTGATAAATCTGCCACATTTTCAGATGGTCTAGTCTAAGATGTTTCCGAACTTTTAGTAAACCTGAGCCTATATATTTGGGTAGTAGTAGGCATTTGTCATTTGGTCCATTCTGATAATCACCTTTATATATACAGTATAACAACATTTTATACAATTACCCTTTTTGTGTGTTTTGCTTTGAAGGTATGTGGTTGTGTTATTTTGGGAGTCTCCATATGGCTACGTGTCAGTTCAGATGCTCAGCAAGTAAGTAGGATTGAATAAGACTGAAACCTATAATAATGTCATGATATAATGAAGCTTACACTACTGTTTCTACTGTACACTTTGTATTTCCTAGCAACTGTAGAACAAGCTAATGTATATGCAAATCAATCAATGACATCTGAACCTAATTATGGTCAAGATTCTAATTAATGTATTAATCAAAGGACCTATTAGACAGGGTGATTTAGCAGCCAATTGTCTGCAGAGAACGCTTGTACAGGCGCTCATTCCAGGCAATTGGCCTGTCTAATAGAGCTGGGAATCACCCCATGTATGAAGGTTTGCTTGTTCATCGGGTGATCGGTTGATTTCAACAGGACAATAAAAATGTATTGTCTGTCAACAGCACATCGCCCTGTTTAATAAGGGCTCTGCAGCCAATGGACAATGAAAATATATTCTGCATGTCCTTTACATCGCTTGTGTAATTAGACTGGTGCAGAACCAGCAGTGACCGACATCCAGTTCCGCACCTCCCATGAGGCGACCTGAAGCGACCGCTTCAGGCGGCGCTATGCCAGGGCCACGGGGAGGGCGGCATTTTTGCTGACCTAAGCCAGTCCAGGACAAGCTGTCCTGGAGTAGCTTAGGGTCACCGTCACTGAGCGGTGGATTGGGGAGGTCCTCTCCCTGCCTGCTCTCTGCCTGCTAAAGACGATCGCTCTGCTCGGCCCCGCCCCCCTCGCTCCGCCCCGTCCTCTGGGGGGGGGGAGGCTTTCTGACATCCGCTTCAGGCGGCAGAAAGCCATGGTTCACCCCTGCCGACATCATAACACAATAGTCACATCATATTAATTCTATTAGTAAATTATTCATCTCCTGAAAACAATTTGCACCTGCTGATAGTTGGTGAGAGCTAGAGAAATGTAGTATTACTATACATGGTGCCCATTTAAATACTCTTTGGTATCGCCTTTATGCTAGGGCTATGCAGAGACCAAAGGATGCCAAACAGACAGGAATAGGACTTGTACATGGGGCCATAGAAATGAATGGGTCAGCACGCTAGTCGTGTTTTTCACGGTCATGTGCATGAAACCTTAGGGCCATGTGACATAGCTGTATCCAGGCTGAATGACATGATCCATGTGTCAGCTGTATTTCTGGCCCGACTGTAGCTCATCTGAACAGAACTTCTGATTTATACTGTGAGTTCCAGATGTACAGTACCATCATTTTGTTGTCTAGTGTTTACAAGAGAGTACAAGTTTGGTAATGCTGGAACATAAATCACTATGATACTGTGAGTTCAGTTCAAATGAGCAGCGGTTGGGTCAGGAAATGCATCTGACACACGGATCATGTTTCTTGCCCCAAATACTGACATCTGAATGGGCTCTATTAGATACACAACCTTCTCTATAATGTCTATAGGACATATCAGGACATATAGAAAGGGTCATTTCTGATAGAACAAGCCCTTTTACCATTCTTGTTATATTCATTTAGTTATTTGTATTTGTTCTGCTAATTTCCATTTTTTTTCTAGAAATTTAATATTCAAGGAAGTGGCGTGTTTGCGGCAGTTGATGTTATGATCGCAGTAGGATCTATAATTATGGTACTTGGATTTTTTGGATGCTGTGGCGCTATAAGGGAAAGTCGTTGCCTCTTACTTTTGGTACGTATTTTTGCCCAGCAGTGTAAATATATACTGTTTGGACAATAGACACAAGTTGACAGTAACATCATCCCACTTCATTAAAAGCCACTTATTTCTAAAATTCTACTATTGCCTTTTAGGTAGAGTTAAACAGTTTTTCATATTACCTTCAGTACTAAAAATAAAAGAGATACAGTGTTCTGTATTTCCTTGGATAGGGCATATTCCTGGCCTCAGATGTATAGTGCAATTTGTGAAGAGCTTTCACTGAGGCCGATGTTTGGCTTCATGGGGCACCTCATATAAACGGTACCTGTACACGGCAGCTGCCACTATGCATATAGAGGGGGAGGGGAGTACATTTTTATTATATTACTGGCACTGTTTGAAGCACCTATGAAGTTAAAAAATAAAAAAAGGACAAGCCCTTTAAATATTGATGAGCTATCCTTAGTGAAAGTCATTAATATCAGATCAGTGGAGATCCAATACCCACCACTACTTCCAATCAACTGTTCAATGCAGCAGTCACTGCCACTATGTTTATCAGTCACATGGCCTGTTTATAGCTGTGGGCAGGTTCACATCTGCGCCCGGTCTCCGCTTTCAGGTTTCCGTCTTCTGCCCGAGATACTGGACAGGAGACGGAAACCGGCAGTCACTTTTCAAACCCATTCATTTGAATGGATTTGCAAAGTGTCCGCCCGTGAGCGTCTTCTGGTCTCCGCGGTGAAACAGATTTTTTTTTAACCAGACACAAAGTCGGACATGCAGAACTTTGTTTCCGGTAAAAAAAAAAACGGTTTTGCCGCGGAGACCACACAACGCTCACAGGCGCTCATGGCCGGATACTGTCTGCCGGGTTTCCGTTTCCTGTCGGCAAAAGACGGAAACCTGAGAGCGGAGACCGGGGCGCAGATGTGAACCCACCCTTAGTCCCATTTAAGTGAATTGGAGCTGAACTTTAGTAGTACGGCACTGCATTTGCACAATCTGTGGAACCATTTGCTTCTTGCCTTGTATACATTGTAGAACATAGTTGATTGGTGGGGGTGTTAGATGCCCACCAATATCATATTGATGATCTAAGCACTTCTTCCTGACATTAGTCAGCACAGTGGATGTTGGATCTTTAAATATAATGCATCCTCAGAAGCTGAGCAGGTGCCATAACAGTGACATGACACAGTGAAGATCCAGTGTTAATGCCTATGATAAGAGACATCACAGACTGCGGGCATTAACACTTTATTTGTGGCCTGTTTCTCTCCTCCCTCCCATGCAATGCTAGCCTTCACCCCTCAGTTTACGTTTGGAATCGGTACAGCTGTTGATATCATGGCAGCCATCTGGTTACAATAACAGCTGCAGGCCTTCTGAAGGAATATAAAGATTGAGATCTACCAGTGATAGGCTTCAACTGTTATTTAGGGATTTTACCATAGACTGTAATACAGTAGTATTGCAGTCTATGGTACAAGCAGTCTAATAATTGCAGATTCAAAAACCTCGGGTAGGAGGGGGATTAAAAAGATTTAAAACATTTTTTAAAAAGATTTAAAATATATTTTTTAACAAATATAAACATTCAAATCATTCCCTTTGTATTCCTAGAATACATATAACAAACAAAATTAAACATATTATGGCGACGGTTACTTTTTGTAACAGTTGTTGATTTTTGCTTAGCTAAAGAATATAACAGGCATGTCATTTTTACTGAAACCCATAAGAAAACTGAAAGCCATAAGAAAATTGTTCAAATTAATTTTTTCTTTTCTAATTCCACCTCATTCTAATTTTATTTCCAGCTTCCTACTACATTGTAAAATATATGAAAATTATACCATTGCAAACTTTTTCCACAAAAATATAAGCTCTTATAGGGCTGTGTGAATGAAAGAATAAAAACGTAATGGATTTTTTAAGGCAGGGTATAAAGAATAAAAATGCAAAGACAAAAAATGCCTGTAGTGGGAAGGGGTTTAGGTTCCGTCCTCACTGGTACTTTGTTTAAACCCATGTGGCATGATAAAGTATGTCATCCAGCTCTACATGGCGTATCCAAAATGTATCGCATAACAGAAACATGATGTGAATAGCACCTTATCTGCTTTTACCACATACATCTGAAACCTTTTCTCATCATCTAATATCACATGACTCAGTACAGAAAATCTGAAATTTTGGAGGTCTTACTATCCAATTTCACCCTTGACATTTCACCCAGCATTTTCCTTTGTTTAATTCTACAGTTATTTAACATTAAAAGGAGGGTTCTGTCACCAGAACCCGACATATCAACCCGGTCCCACAGATAGATAGGTTAGACTTACTTGAAAAAATCCATATTGCTCTTTTAGCTAATATGCACATGAGCTCTTTGGAGCATTGAGGGGGTTGCCATTGCTCTTAAGAGATAAACAGTAAATATCTTAATGCTCCAAAGAGCTTTTTAACATACTGACAAAATAGTGACTATGGATCACAAGGGGAAAACACCATTTGGGTGACCTAAGGGCTCATTCACACAGGGCAAGAGGGGGTGGATTTTGGCGCTGAATACTCCTCAAAATCCACTCCCTCACAATAGAGGTCTATGCAGACCGCTAGCATTCTTGTTTCTGCTAGCGGTTTGTTCCTGCTAGCGGAAAAAAGTAGTGAGCTACCCTTTCTTCAGGCGGATTCTGCAGCTCATTCAGCCGTGGAGTCTGCCTCGTGACAGCACCCTCTAGGCTAGGCCCATACATTTGGGCCTACTCCGGAGCGGGAAGCCACGATTGTCGGAAACCGCGACAGTCGCATTTTGGTTCTATTCTGAAGCGTCAAAATCAGGACCAAAATACGCCATTCTGTGCCCCGTGTGAACAGGGCCTTAGCTATGTGTGGCTCAATTGATGTGCAGGGTTCTGGTGAGAAACTCCATTTAAGGGTTTAATACAATGAGAGCTAAATTTTAAAACGAAAAGAAGTCCACTACTTTCTATACATGAGGTTTTTCCAGCATATAAAGAAATATTCAAAACAGATTAAAATTTTGTATTAAAAATATTCAAATCTACAAAAATGAGTCATGTCATATTGTTCCAACATTCGCTTCACTTAAAATTAAAATTCACATAAATAAAGCTGGAAAATGTCATGTCACAGAGTAATAAGACATAAAATATGTAATAAAATGCTGTTCTTAAAATGTTTATAGACTTGACATGAAAGTAATGTTTTTACTAGGTCTACCTTGAGCATTTCCAGCTGAAACCACAATCCAAGAAAAGCTCACAGAGAATAATAACAAAAGGGCAGTTCCAAAAATCACAACGTACATCTAAATCTATGTATGTGCTAATAAAATAAGTGTTTCTGCAAACAATAGGTATGTCATCTAAATAGGTCAGTCCAGTCCAAAAGGATACAAGGGCAAATGGGAAAAAAAAAAGCAAGAAGAAAAATAAATATTTTTTTAAATTGTGATTTTTTTTAATAACCAAAAAAAGACAGTGGACTCAAACTTAAATTTTATGTAGTGCAACTCAGCCTCTTTCTATCACTTCCCACCCCCTGTACATCTGGAAATTCACACAGAGATTTAATTTCATAATTTATTCTTGGTACATTATTTGGGGCAATTTACCCACAATGCAGGGGTAAAACTGGGGGGAGGGGGATAATGGATATGTGTCACCAATGCTGGAGGGGGACTTTGCCTGGATTTATACACAGGTTAAGGGTTAGTAACTGAACCTTTAGCTCCTGTTGAAACAAACTCTTTCTGCAGCTTTGCTATGATGGATAGTGACAGTTTTACAGACTATGAAGCTGGCATAATATCCTACAATCTATTCATAAGATAATGAAATAAGGGACCCTTCTGGGTTGATCATAATAATGCAAGATTCATATATTATAAGAAAAACAATTGTAGCAACACCAGCAAATCTGGGGATCATCCCATAAATTGCAGCGCAGAAACCCCTCTCCAGGCAAAAGGGTTTGCAATAGAAAAAACAATCCAGTCTTACAGCAACTTGTATGGATGGAAAAATGTCCTTTTATTGGAAAAAGCAGTACACCACATATCGGTCCATAGCGGAACCTTTCTCAAGTGTGCTATATATGTTGTCAGGGTCTGGGGTTGCTAGGTGGGGTGGCATAGACACAAAAGTCCAGTTTCTTTTAGTTCAAAACTAAGGTAGAGTTTATTTTTACTCAAAAAAGTAGTTCAGCAACAAAAGGAGACAATACGAAGATAAATACTGGCCCGGCTAGGCTCTAACTGAACATAGAATAGGTTACCTCACCTAGGATAACGGAAAGCCAAAAGCCAGTTGAATCACTCAGGACACAGCTCCAAAAATATGACCTCTTTCTTTGGCTCTCCAGCCAAACTCTGCCCCCAGTCTGCTACTGGAGCTGACTTCTTAAACCTCCTTGACGAGGAGACTCTCAACAACTGAGTCGCTGCCGGAACATCCCCAAAGTGTGGACTGGAGGGGGGTGGAATGACAGGTACCACTACCAACCTACCTGCCATTCCTAAAAATCCAGCCCAGTAACCGGAACTTTGAAATAACACTCAGCAGACAGAATTATCTGCTGAGAAACATTCTTTCTGGAGTTTTCTCATCTCACCCACCTTAGTAGTCTGGTTGAGATGTACACCCTCTCCATTACCTGGCCAGCCATCGGATTACAATGTACACACACACACCAATTATAGCATGAAATAAACAGTAGGGGCTTCTTGGCCTTGCCACCACCATCTCACTGGCTGCCATATTTCTATTGTCATTGTATTTGCTTCACTAAACTTTTACTTTTTTGTTTCTCCATTTAGTTCTTCATTGGGTTGTTTTTGATCCTGGCACTTCAAATAACAGCAGGGATTTTGGGGATAGTTTATAAACCCCAGGTAGGTTAGACACTTATACTGTATGTATCAATCTGCTGTTAGGTTACAGTAACATTATTTTCACTGCATATTTTCTTTGTTTTATTTTGCAAGTTGGAATCTAAAATTAACCAGACTTTGCATGACCTTATACCATTGGATAACAAGAACCCTGAATTACAACAAGCATTAGAAAAAATCCAAGAAGAGGTAAGCCAGAGGTGTTTTCTTTGTATCCATGCACATTGGTACTGAACTGTTTGTAACATATTGTATTTGTGTTCTATGTAAAGCGCAGTAAAATAGTCTGATACAGCAGACTTATTATAATATAAACCTCCAAAGATAATAAAACTGCGACACTCACCATCCATATAAAAGGATTTTATTCTATGTTCAGCAGCTACATTAATGTGGGAAAAAGGCAACGGGTGTTACGTGTGACTAACGCTCCTTGCTGTCCATATCCAGACACATCCTCTTCTTTATCAGTTAAATACATACATTATAACATAGGAAAAAAGAGAGACATACAGAATGTATAATACACGTTTGAATTCACAGCAAGTATTACAAAAATCTCTTGTTTTATAAAAAAAAAAAAAAAAAAAGCACTCAAGTCGTATCTAGTCCTGCAGAGCACCACTAAAGAAGTAGTTGGTGTCCCTCTGCCAGATATAGTCAATAATACTGACTGTAAATACAAGGACAATGCCAGCTGATTTATATTTTATTATACTAGTGGCTATACTGAATCTTGGGCTGGTCATACACATTAGATGAGTGTCAATCATACCCTGCCATTTTGCCAGAATCAGGTTATTACCATTATTACCAGGTTATTTGCCAGAACCAGGTTATTACCTTGTGTGTATGGGGCATCTCATTTCCACAGAATCTGTCTCCCCATGGAGAACATGTACTCATTAAATATTTATGTGTACGTTGGAGGAAAAAACATATCTGTTGGCCAAAGTAACGTTCAGCCAAAAGATGCTATCTAATGTGCATGGCAGAGATGCAGGTATTGGGGTGCAGCGGCAACAGTCACTACCAGGTCCGGGACCCTGAGGGGGCCAAAAGTATCCCTTCCACATAAAATATAGCACTATCCTAAATGGTAAAAGGTAGGTATGGGCCTCATTACATATTTTGGATTGAGGCCCTGGAGCTTTAACCCTTTGCCTGCCACCCATGTATTAATACGGCCTCCCACAGTGGCACTTTTCCAGCAGAGGACATATCCAATACGTCTTTTCTACTAATGCCGATATCTTAGGATTCGGCATTGAGATCCCATTGCAGATCTCAATTCCTGACTGTGCTTTTAACAGTGATTCACTCAGAATCTGTAAGGGCTATCATGAAGATTCTCAACTTTAAAATGTCTCATCTTCATAGCCCTAATGAGTCCTGAGATATTGGTTCTAAAGTGTCACAACTCCTGTCCTGAGATGTACCCTATTAGGAATCATCTTCCAAAACAGAGGAAGTTCCCCAACTCTTGTCTGATGTAATAGCTAGTAAGAAGATAACGTTAAGGCTCTGTGTACACAACCAAGTATGCTTTCGATGTGGGGCCCAGCTTGCAGTGGAATGTATTTCGAGGACACTCAGAAAGTCTACTAGAATTTTCTTCAGAACTAGAAACATACTGGAGGATATAATCAAAGTGATTCTTCCAGCAGATTGAGAAGGTGACCACAAAATCTGGATTGTCGTTCTTGTTCAGGGAGCAAAATTGTGTCAGCTTGTGATTCTCCCTAGTGGTCATCAAGTCCCAGTTGCCCATGTTCAGAAACTTCTGACTCAGAAGGTCTGCTCAAGTATTGACAGAGCCCTTGATATGAAGAGCTTAAAAATCTTGCAAAATCTGACCTGCCCAAGCAAGACTTCTATTCCATTCATTTAAGAGACTGGGGCTTCTGTTAGCTCCCTATTTGTTTGGATGAAATATTGAGGCTGTATTGTCTGACTGAACAGCAACAGATCTTATAACATATCAGATAAAGAGTTGGAGTCCTGGAATCAACAATGAACCCAAAACAAGTCTATCTTGTCCCTGGAACTTGATCTGATTACTTTGCATTGTATAAGAAGCCTAGATTCCTCAGAAGGGAGATGGTTGACAAGAGGTGATAAAGAAGGACTTTGTTTAAAGAAGCAATGAGTAGCCAGTTGTCCAGGTATGGGACAATTTGTATACCTTGTAGGCAAAGTGTTGCAACCACCACTACTGCTACGTTAGTAAAAGTTTTGGGAGAAAAAGACAGGCCAAAGAATGTACCCCTTAACTGCAGATGGATGACTGTGTCTTCATGAAGTACACCAACTCTTAGATACTGTCTGTCTGCATCTCGTACAGGTATATGCAGATAAGTATCTGAGAGATCCAGAGACGCTATCGAATCTCATGGTGGTGACAGATTTCATGGACTACATTGTGAACATTGTTTTTCTCACATGACTATTAGATATTACGGATCTATAATGAAGCACAATGTACCTTCTGGTTTCTAAACAGGAAAGAGATTTGATCCTGAGGAATTTTTCCCTGGAGCATTCTTGGTAATAATTTTTTTTCACCAAATTCCAGACTTGTCATATCTTTTGTGATGGCTCAGGATGAATCTGTCTACTTGGTAATGGAGAAACTCCCAAGAAAGGCTGTTTTGAATAATACCTAGCACCCATCTGAAGTAATACTGGTCCAAGTATAGTAGAAATTCAGCAATCTTGCCCCTACAGCAGATCAACTTTTGGTGGAATTATTGATTTCACTGGGAGGATTTCTCCTTAGGTTTTCCTTTTAGATTTGACGAGGAATGTATTATGGTATCTGGAAGAACTTTTCCCATTGTCAAAAGGCCTGCATTCTCTGGTCCCTTGTCTTCTGGACCAAAAGGAGTGAAAATTCTGTCTCCTGGATAATAAACACAAAGCCTGTGTTTGGATTTGTGGCTTCTCGTTCTGCATTCAGATCTGGAGTAGCTGGGCATCTGCATAAAACAAAGTATGAGCAATAAGAATACTTACAGTGCAGAAGAACAGGGCCCAGACAATAATAACACACTTTAACTGCACCAGGGTTTGGCTTCCATGCGCAAATGGAGTAACCTAGCACAGCATGCTGAACCAGACCAGAAGCCATTCAGTTGTAGAGGAGACACTCACAACATCACCACCAAGCAGGCAGAACATAAATTAAATTAAGAGATACCACGCTGCCATCATAGTATGTGTGTGAGAACCGTGAGCATGATCAGAACCTCTAATTAGAGATTCATCGTGAATCATGTTCAACCTGAATAATCCAAAATTGTTCATGCCTACAGCTTGGCTGCGAGTGAATAGAGGACTGTTCAACAGTATTGTACTGGGAAGGGGTACAAGGTAGGGTTGTTCCTTTTCTCCCCTTCCCTTTGCACTTGATAGCAAACCATCGGCATGTCTGGTGAGGGCATTTCCTCATATCACAGTTTTCAGATGTGGTGGGATTGAGGAGCATGTCTCAATTTCTGTGAATGATACTATATTGTAAATGAGCAACCTAGAATCATCTTTGAGCACGGTGATGGATATCATTCAAAAGCTTGGACAGTGGCCGGGGCTCTTGATTAACTGGGACATATCTGTCCTTCTCCTGGTTGATCTTTTGCCCCCTCACTTATCAGTAGCCCACTTTCAGATTCAGGTAGGTGGAGAATTTAAGTGCCATGAGATCAAGGTAAATACATCTCCAAGTGATTGTGTTAGACTCAATGTACTCACACTCTTAGATAGATTCAGGACCAAGGTATCGGACTGGTGTTGCCTGCCTCTTTCAATGAGGGTTGATACAATATCATTAAAATGGTCCTCATGCCCCAATTCCTATACATACTGAATAATGCCCTCTAATGGATCCTATTAAGACATTTTTAAAGTTAATAGCATGTTTCATGCTTTGATTTGGAAAAAAAAAAAAGGTTGATGGTGGGCATGCTGTATCAAACCCTTGGTTGTACTTTATGGCAAAACAGTTGCAGCGTATGAAAAGATGGAGCCAAAGTACAGACCTAGACATAGCGGGGAGAGTAATTGAGGGTACCTCATGAGTTCTGCCATATTCTATGCTAGAGATGGAGGGTGGATTGGATCCAAAACATCACTGCCTAACACTTTGCCTTATATATCGAGGCTAACACAGGGGAAGGCTCTGTTGAGTCTGACTAGGTTTAATAGGTTTACTCCACTCTAGCAAAATCCTTTACTATCTGAATTGGCCACACTGCGGGACTTTCATCCTTGGGTATGTGGCCATACGTTAGCTTCATTTGTGGATGATGGACAACTTTGTACCCTTGACTATTTCAGAGAGCAGTACAATCTGTTCCTTAGTGTTTTGTATCAATTCCTTCAGTTCAGACATACATTCCTGTCCCAGTATCGAACGATAGATATTACAATCGGGGAACATGCTGTTGGTTTTGAATAGAGAATATGAAACACCTGTCCTGTTCCGTCTTGGGGTACAGCAGGACTCAGCTTGTCCATACTCTGGTACTGCTGATGCGTACTTTTTTTTTATATGTACAATGACTGTGATAGGATACAACTCTTCTGGTCTACTGTCCTGGTGCTTATTCACCAAGTATATAGAATTTCTTTAGATGTCTCCCCTACAACTTGTTTGCTGGGCCTGCTAGACTGGTTTTTATACCCTTTAACTTTTATCCATTCTTCATGTTTTTGAGGAAACATTTTACTATGAAAATATCACTTGTCATACTATCCTAATTTATTAACAATGGAGTTATGTATGTGCATTGTGATTTAACTATACAATAACCCTATTAACACAACATGCGGAACCAATAAACTATCTGTAAAGCTCTTTCTTGTAAAAAGCCCAGGCAAATCTCATCGTAAATAGAAGTGGTGTGCCTTGCATATCAGTCCCATAAACATTTTTATTACTCTTTTATAAGGTTATGTTCACATCTGCATCAGAGTCTTTTTGAAGCCTACATCATAGATTCTGTCATATTTGACAGAGAAATTGTGCTTTGTGCAAAATAATGTAATCCATGCATGAAGCTGTCAAAATCAATGGGATCCACCAAGTGCAGATGTAAACCAAGCTTGAACCCGAGTCTAACAAAGTCAATGGGATCCATTGGGCGCAGATGTTCTGCATGAAAGATCAACAAGAAAGCTATGGTTTCCATTATGAATGAAATCACAGTGCTCGTGTAAATATAGCTTAAAAACTTGATAGCGAATATGATTTCCCTGTATATATTTTATAAGCGTTAACAAGCCGTGCCATTTCATTTTGAGCAGTTTCAGCCACAGAAATTGTGATGTACATATAATAAAATCAATGTATGTTATAAAAGGGGGTGTCCAAGATTAAGAAAATATTAGTTTCTTAGTTTCAGCAACATCACCATACTTCTCCATGGATTGTATCTACCTTTGCAGCTCAAAGTGAAGGGGGCTAAGCTAAAATATTAAAAAACTTATGACCTGTGAACAGGTCTTTGGAAGATAGCAGCCATGTTTGTTCCTGGACAGCCCCTTTCAATATTTATTATACTTTATCATTCAATAGTTGCAAATGTACTATTCAGATGTTTTACTTGTTCATGTTTCATTGATATGAGATGATATTCAGTAAAATGTTTTCCATCTTTCTATTTCTTAGAGCAAGTGCTGTGGTATTGTCAATGGCATAAAAGACTGGGGGAGCGCTCAGCCAAAATCCTGTCTTTGCAACTCATTAACTGATCCGAGCCAATGTAAAGGTCCATACTATAAGCAGGTAAGGAATATTTGTCTGTTTGACATTGCATGATATGAGCAGCTGTATGGTCTGACTGCAGAAGAGTCAGGAATCCTAAAGCGAATGTATATGTATTAAGCGAATGAGCAAAAACCTCTATAAGGGCTCGTTCACATCTGCACCCGGTCTCCATTCTGCAGGTTTCCTGCACAAAACAGAGTCAGGAGACGGAAACCTGCAGGACTCTTTCATATCCATTCATTTGAATGGGTTTGAAAGATGTCCGGCCGTGAGCGGCGGTGAGCGTTTTATGCTCTCCGCCGCGAAACCGTTTTTTTTTTTTTTTAAACTGGACACAGAGTCGGACATGCAGTATTCTGTGTCCGATTTAAAAAGAAAACGGTTTCGCGGCGGAGAGCTTAAAACGCTCAGGGCCGCTCACGGTCGGACCCGGTCTGACAGGTTTTCGCCTTTTGCATGCAGAAGACGGAAACCACAGAACAGACTGCTGAACGCTAGTGTGAACCTAGCATAAGCTGTGATTTTTTTTGTTTTGTTTTGAGATGTCTGTCCCATACTGTCAGACAATATTATATTAAAGGGAGTCTATCAGCAGGACAATTGGTATCAGACTAACAACAGTACCTTAAACTAACAAAGAGATAAAACATACATTTTAACAAATGCCATAAATAAGGGATATTGGATACAAATAAAACTGCTAAATATTTTAGCACATAGCCCTGATAAAGCACAGGATTGTATCTGATGGTACACAATATGTCCCTAAGTCCCAAATCACATATATAGAGCTAGATTGTCTACTGCAAGGAGGGAACATATGTATGGATCCAAAGAAGCCCCCCTCCCCCCAATTGGATAGTAATCCTAAAAATCTCCTCTTTGCAAATGCACTATGAGCATAGCCTGAATGTATCCCTAGTAGTCCTCAGAGAGGAGAGCTACATCCCTACTGAAAATAGGATGGCAGACTGGACTATATAACTCTAAAATTCCCCTGCACCTGCACACAGTATGTTGCCCCATAGTGGCCCCTGCACACAGTATGATGCCCCATTGTGGTCCTTGCACACAGCATGATGCAGCATTGTGGACCACCCATGAGCAATTATTTTCAGACCTCAGAGTATAATAATCGGAGACAAACATAAAAAACAATGTTACTTCTCCTGGGCTCTGGCGCACTCCCTGCTGATGTCGGCCATCTTCAATGATGAAAGAGACATCACTTGAGCCGGGGCTTGCGCCATGATGCATAAGGATGCGAGCCCCGGCTCACGTGATGTCTGTGATCTCATCAAGTAGGCCTGACACCTTCGGGAGCCAGGAGAGGTAAGTAACAGTGTTTTTTTTTTCATGTTCGCTAATCCTCTTCTGGCCCTCCGATCATTATACTCGAGGGTCTGAAAAGACCCCCGTATATAATGATAATGTTTGTGAGGATCGGGGGGCCGCTGCCTTACTTACTGATCCTGCTTCCTGCTCACAGTCGCCCCCGCAGAAGGGGAAGCGTCGGCGACTGTGAGCAGGAGCCATGATCGGTAAGTAAATAGGAACCGTTATTTGCTGGAGTTATTCCAGCAGGTAATGGCCTATTTAAAAAAATAAATAAATAAATCTGCAGCTGTAGCCGCCAGTCCCCACCAATACTACCCCGTTAGTTATGCCCCTGGGTACACCAAGTAAATGCAGCCCCCATGATGCTGGAGAGTGTCCACTCAAATATAGTCTGAGAATAATATATAGCCATGTATAATGACAATAGTGAGTGACTGATCAACCCTACACTGTATAAGCACCCTGATTCCATGATGACACTGCAAAAGAGCAGGAGCTCTTGTAACTAGATCAGCTGTGAGTCCCGAGCACCCTGCTCACCAGCACTGCTACCAGTGCACAAAACACAAACACTCACGCACTTGCGTTTCCCCTTTAGTTTTAGGGATGATAAGGAGTGTATACCGTAAGTGCAGATAGGAAAGATCAACAGTATATATTTACAGTGAACCTGAAGCAGGGTGAGTTCACCATTTTCTATACAAGTCTATGACAGACTTACATTGAGATGATCATATATTTGTATAGAGAAGTGACTTCCAGCTGCTGGGTTAAGCTAAAGACTATATACCTATATATTTTTTTAAAATTGTATTATAAGGAGTTTTAAATTGTATACAGCATAATTTTAACAGACAATTGTAATTTATTTGTTTAATGTATGTTTTACACAGACATGTTCTTCAGTATTTGTTGACTACTACAAGAAAAATCTTCTCATCATAATTGGAATTGCATTTGGGCTGGCAATAGTCGAGGTAATATTTAAGTTTTTAAGGCTTTAAAATAGTTTTTAAAGTTACAGATCTTGTCATTTCTTCTATGTTAAGGCTGGTCCACATCTGCATTCAGTATTCCATTCGGGACTCCGCATGGGGATCCCCAAACAGAAACAAGCGGTGAGCTTATGAAAGCACACGGACCCCATAAACTATAATAGGGTCCATGTGTTTTCGGCACGGAATATGCAGAGAGAAAAGTACTTAATGAATTACGTTCCTCTCCGCATAACTCATGCAGACACCGCGCAGAGAACACACAGACCCCATTATAGTCTATGGGGTCCGTGTGCTTTCATAAGCTCACCACTTTTCAATGCATTTGGTATTCCGTTCAGGGGGGTACCCATGTGGACTCCCTGAACGGAATACTGAACGCAGATGTTGAACCAGGCGTAAAGTATTAAACACAAAATAATGCAATTAGTTTAAAGACATTTTCTCCGTCTAGACCAGTGATGCCGAACCTTTTAGAGACTGAGTACCCAAACTGCAACCCAAAACCCACTAAATTATTGTGGAGTGCCAACACAGCAATTTAAACTTAAAACTGTGCGGATCCACAATTGCGGACAGTTACGGACAACAAATTACAGTTGTGTGAATGGGGCTTTACAGAGCTTTCAATAATACAAACAACTTTGTACTGAAATGTAAAGGTCTCTGCATTTTCTACTTTGAACAATTAATGTTCACTATTTACATCGCACAGGATCTGTTTTATACTGACCGTGCAATGTTCTTACATCTTGTACTAATATCACGTCTGCTATAAAACAGATACTGTGTGATATAAATAGTGAGGGGACGCCAGACATAATTATATGCTTGCATTGCCCCCCCTCCCTACAGTATTATATGCTGCACAGTAGGCCCACCACACAGTATTATATTCTCCACAGTACCACAGTAGCCCCCCACAGGATTATATGCTCCACAATGGCACCTACACACAGTATTATATGCTTATAAATACATCCCCTGATGACCTCATCGCGCCCGTATCGAGGCAGAGGTCAAACTCTGCAGTCAGTGTAGGCCGCGGTAGCGTGATCCGTGGCCTACACTGACTGTTTTCAGCTGTATGTGCATTTCCACATACAACTGAAGACAGAGATTACTCATCAATGGGGAAACCTGTACTGGATTCCCCGTTGGTGAGCGATCCGGGCGAGCGCACGCGTGCCAGCATGGAGGGCTCTGCGTGCTGTCTCTGGCATGTGTGCTATAGGTTTGCCATCACTGGTCTAGACTGACAAAGGAGAGTGCCTTAGATGGAAGTACAAATAATTAAAAATTTTGCAGGATTTTAAAGATGTTCTCTAATAATCTCAGTGTTGACGATCTTGATCAGGTGCCAATGGATATGACCATAAAACGCAGCAACTTTCTATACTCTGAAACACAGTCATGATTTCCTTATTGCGGCTAGATTATCCTTTTATGCATGTACTGTTCGTGCCTGATAATCTGTCCAAAATAATGAAATCATGGCTGGGTTTCTGACAATTCCCAGACCATAGAAAGGTCTTGTATTCATGGATGGTAACCGATCCAGACAAGAGATTTTCTCTAATAATTGCCGTGGTGACAATCTCTAAAACTCTGCAACATGTTTAATTACTATGCTTTTCTAAAAATATTTTACTTTATATTCTCTATAAATCTAAATACGGTTATGTTACCTGACTTTTAGTTTCCTTGCCATGCCACATCTAAAACAATGGGAAGCTGTACAATACACAACAGAAGTGCCAATACAAACGGGACTTTTACTTTACAGTTACCTTGATGTGGTTTCACATCTCTATTGAGGATCACATATTCTGTATCCCTATGTTTGCAGCCATCACATGACATCTCCATGACATCAATGTGTGTTTTTAGAATACCAGTAGTTTTATCCTATGGGTAAACCACTTTACGGCTAAGGACCCACATTGTGGAAACGCAGCTTCTTTTGCTGCACATTTCGTTGTGGTTTTTTGAGCCAAAGCCAAGAATGGCTACGAGAGGAATGGGTGAATATATATATATATATATATATATATATATATATATATATATATATATGTATAGTACTTATACTTCTACCTTCTGCTCTATCCACTCCTGGCTTTGGCTCAAAGAACCGCAACAAAATCTGCAGCAAAAAAAGCTGTGTTTCTGCAATGTGGTGCCTTAGCCTCAATGTATACAAGTAGAGTACTGTACTCATGGTAAGGAATGAATAAACCAGTTCATAATAAGACGGGTTTGTTACCAATTTTCCAAAACTTTTGGGTTGGATGAACCCCAATTTTTTGGAGTTTGCACCCACAAATCATTATTGTAATAAATAGAAGCCTGAGCGAGGTGCAGCCAAAATAAAAACCACAGATATTCAGCTTTCCTCACCTCTCCTGGCCATGCGGCCTTCACATGTGGGCACTTGCAGCCTCTTACATCATCTTTTCTAACGTTATACGCCCTGAAGACACTGTTGAGGTCTGTGATTGGACTTGAGATGTCACATAGGGTGTGCTAATGTCATGTTAGTTCCAACTGAAACCTCAAGTTTATTCATGATATGAATCTTGTGAGGTTCTCCCATAACTACTTATTATCAAGGCAAGGGTCGTTGTATCATTTTAATGGTGATTTTAAAAATAATCATTTTTTTATATATTTAATTTTCTTTTTTTATTCACAGCTCTTTGGCCTTGGATTTTCCATGACCTTGTATTGTCAGATAGGAAAGAAATAAGAAGACCTGCTTTACTTCAAGCTGAACAAGGCACTAATTCACCTCAATATGCCCACAATTGCTCTAGGCAAAAGCACTTCTTTTCTTCACATAATTGTTTAATGCAATATACTACAAAGTAGATGCATAAAATGTTATAAAGCAACATATTTTCAGTAGACAGACACTAAACGCACCATCTGTGCCGTGAGCACCATGATATCTAGCCAGCAATTCAAGAAGTAGAGACTATTTTTAATACAGAATACGAGAGATTTTGTCTCCTTGGTTTCTTTATCGTACTAAAAAGAAATATATTTACAACAATAAAACAACTTTTAGAACATTTTTAGGCCAAAATATTATGTTTCTCTAGTGTAATGCCCTATGTTTTTTACCTGGATTATATTTGTAGGCTTATTATGGCATTACTAGATCATATCTCTTTATGTAATATTTAGATATTAATTACTCTTTTGCTTGTATACATTGCTTTGTATACCATATATGGCTATGTTTACAGTGATTAATGGCTATTCTTTTTTTATAATGAAATTTTAATTCAAATTAATGATCGAATTAAACAAATAAATGTAAACTGTGAAAACTGCCCTTGTGGAATTATTATGACTACATATTGGTTACATACAACTGAATGCTGTATAATGAATATTATAAACAGTTGTGATACAGTGCGGTGTAGAGAAGATGTATTGCACATGCAGGGCTGAATTAAATTTTGTTTAGATTTATGATCTAACCCCCTTATGTTATTATATACACCATTATATTTTATTGACTTTAATGAAAACCTTGTGTTTTAATTACATTGTTTGTAAGGTTGAAAAAGGACATTTGTCCATCAATTTCAACTAGGTAACGGAAGACAACGTAGACACATGGAAATGAAGGAATACAACCTCAATTCCAAAAAATTCGGGGCTCTATAGAAAACAAATGCAATGATTCGGAAATCTCGGATAACCACATAGCAGAAGTTGAAAGTTATATATATTTTCATTTAATTTGACAAAATGAACTCATTTAGAAATTGTTAGTAGCAACACATCTCCAAAAAGTTGGGGCAAGACCATTTCTACAATCATGTAGCATTCTTCATCTTTATGCAACAGTCTGCAAACATCTAGAAAGTGAGGAGACCATTTGCAGTAGTTTTGGGATAGGAGTTTTGTCCTATGTAGGATTCTAGCTCCACAACAGTCCTGGGTTTTCTTTGCCGTTTCTTTTTTTTTAAAATGTAGATTGTGAGCCCCACATAGAGCTCACAATGTATATTTTTCCCTATCAGTATGTCTTTTTGGAATATGGGATGGCAATCCATGCAAACACGGGGAGAACATACAAACTGCTTGCAGATGGTTTTATGCCCTTGGCCGATTTGAACACCAGGACTCCAGCGCTGCAAGGCTGCAGTGCTAACCACTGAGCCACCGTGTGACCCCTTTCTTTGCCGGATTTTTAATTTCATAATGCAGACATGTTTTCTATTGGTTAAAAGTCTGGACCGCATGCAGGCCACTTCAGGACTCTGACTCTTCTTCTGTGAAGTCATGCTGTTGTGATGGTTACTGTATGTGGTTTGTCATTGTCTTGTTGAAATATGCAAGACCTTCCCTGAAAGAGGTCTGGATAGAAACATGTGTTATTCTAAAACGTCTATAGTCTTCTCAGCATTGATAGTGCCTTTCAAGATGTGTAAGCTGCCCATGACATGCAGCCTCATACCATCAGGAATGCAGGCTTTTGGACTGTGTGCTTATAACAAACTGAATTGTCCTTATCCTTTTGAGTCCGTTGGATGCGACGTATGCGGTTTTCATAAAAAATTTTTAATTTTGACCACAGGACAGTTTTCAATTTTGCCTTGGTTTATTTTAAATTTCCTTTAGCACAGAAAAGATGTTGGCATTCCTGGATTGGGTTAATAAATGTCTCTGGCATTGTATGATACAGCTTTAACTTGCATTTGTGGTTTGCACAGAAAACTGTGTTCCTAGGCATTGACTTCTGGTAGTATTCCTGAGCTCATGCAGTAAGCATTACTGATTCATGATTGTTTTCCTGTAGTCTCTTGAGGACGTGTAGATCACAAGCATCCATTATTGACCGTCCGCCTTGTTCCTTAATCAAATGTGCTTCTCCAGATTTTCTTTAACATTTCATGATGTTATATACTGTAGATGGTGGGATACTTAAGGTATTTACAATTTTACATCAATGAACATTTTTCCGATATTGTTTCACAATTTTTAAATATACTCTTCCACAGATCGGCGAACCTGGTGTAACTTAGTTGAAAATTGACCATCCACCTGTTTTTCATTATTACCACTTATGTTTTTCAACCTTTTATTAACTCTGTCCCAATTTTTTTGAGATATGTTGCTGTCATCCATTTGTAAATGAATCATTCTTTTCAAATGAAATAGATAAATACCTAACTTTCAACTTCTCATATTTTTTCTGTGTTCTATTGTGAATAACATATGGTTAGATGAGATATTGCATTCTTGCTTTCTTTACATTTTACATGGTGTCCACACAGTGACTTTTTTGGAATTGGAGCTGTGGTTTAGAACTTTGTTTCTTTTTTTTTTATTTTGATCCAGAAGAAGGAAACAAAAAATAGTTATTAATAAATGTTAAAAGTAAAGACGTTGCTGTAAATTTTAAGGGATTTTATGGAATTTCTTAGGAGAAAGAGGATGTCGATGAATGGAAATGAAGGAGTAATTTAGAACTTTCTTTCTACATATTGATCCTGAACAAGGTAAAAATACTAGAGATGAGCGAACACTAAAATGTTCGAGGTTCGAAATTCGATTCGAACAGCCGCTCAATGTTCGTGTGTTCGAACGGGTTTCGAACCCCATTATAGTCTATGGGGAACAGATACTCGTTAAGGGGGAAACCCAAATCCGTGTCTGGAGGGTCACCAAGTCCACTATGACACCCCAGGAAATGATGCCAACACCTCTGGAATGACACTGGGACAGCAGGGGAAGCATGTCTGGGGGCATCTAACACACCAAAGACCCTCTATTACCCCAACATCACAGCCTAACAACTACACACTTTACACACTCAATACCACCTCTCTGACAGTAGGAAAACACCTTGAAACATGTGTATTTGGCACTTGCAGTGAGGAGAGCTTGTCACCAGCAGTGAATTTGGCCCTTGTAGTAAGTTGAGGTTGGCACCAACATTTGTTTTGAAAATCAGGGTGGATTGAGCCTCTAACCAGCAGAGTTTGGGCAAATTCATGGTGGAGGGAGCCTCTAAACACCCCAGTTTGGGCAAATTCATGGTGGAGGGAGCCTCTAAAAACCCCAGTTTGGACCAATTCATGGTGGAGGGAGCCTCTAAAAAACCCAGTTTGGACCAATTCATGGTGGAGGGAGCCTCTAACCAGCCCAGTTTGGGCAAATTCATGGTGGAGGGAGCCTCTAACCAGCCCAGTTTGGACCAATTAATGGTGGAGGGAGCCTCTAAACAGCCAAGTTTTGGGAAATTCATGGTGGAGGGAGCCTCTAACCAGCCCAGTTTGGACCAATTCATGGTGGAGGGAGCCTCTAAACAGCCCAGTTTGGGCAAATTCATGGTGGAGGGAGCCTCTAACCAGCCCAGTTTGGACCAATTAATGGTGGAGGGAGCCTCTAAACAGCCCAGTTTGGACCAATTAATGGTGGAGGGAGCCTCTAACCAGCCCAGTTTGGACCAATTAATGGTGGAGGGAGCCTCTAACCAGCCCAGTTTGGACCAATTAATGGTGGAGGGAGCCTCTAACCAGCCCAGTTTGGACCAATTAATGGTGGAGGGAGCCTCTAAACAGCCAAGTTTTGGGAAATTCATGGTGGAGGGAGCCTCTAACCAGCCCAGTTTGGACCAATTCATGGTGGAGGGAGCCTCTAAACAGCCCAGTTTGGGCAAATTCATGGTGGAGGGAGCCTCTAAAAAACCCAGTTTGGACCAATTCATGGTGGAGGGAGCCTCTAATTAGCCCAGTTTGGACCAATTAATTGTGGAGGGAGCCTCTAACCAGCCCAGTTTGGACCAATTAATGGTGGAGGGAGCCTCTAACCACCCCAGTTTGGGCAAATTCATGGTGGAGGGAGCCTCTAACCAGCCCAGTTTGGACCAATTAATGGTGGAGGGAGCCTCTAAACAGCCAAGTTTTGGGAAATTCATGGTGGAGGGAGCCTCTAACCAGCCCAGTTTGGGCAAATTCATGGTGGAGGGAGCCTCTAACCAGCCCAGTTTGGACCAATTAATGGTGGAGGGAGCCTCTAACCACCCCAGTTTGGACCAATTAATGGTGGAGGGAGCCTCTAAACAGCCAAGTTTTGGGAAATTCATGGTGGAGGGAGCCTCTAAAAAACCCAGTTTGGACCAATTCATGGTGGAGGGAGCCTCTAATTAGCCCAGTTTGGACCAATTAATTGTGGAGGGAGCCTCTAACCAGCCCAGTTTGGACCAATTAATGGTGGAGGGAGCCTCTAACCAGCCCAGTTTGGACCAATTAATGGTGGAGGGAGCCTCTAACCACCCCAGTTTGGGCAAATTCATGGTGGAGGGAGCCTCTAAACAGCCCAGTTTGGGCAAATTCATGGTGGAGGGAGCCTCTAACCAGCCCAGTTTGGACCAATTAATGGTGGAGGGAGCCTCTAAACAGCCAAGTTTTGGGAAATTCATGGTGGAGGGAGCCTCTAACCAGCCCAGTTTGGACCAATTAATGGTGGAGGGAGCCTCTAAAAAACCCAGTTTGGACCAATTCATGGTGGAGGGAGCCTCTAACCAGCCCAGTTTGGACCAATTAATGGTGGAGGGAGCCTCTAACCAGCCCAGTTTGGACCAATTCATGGTGGAGGGAGCCTCTAAACAGCCAAGTTTTGGGAAATTCATGGTGGAGGGAGCCTCTAAAAAACCCAGTTTGGACCAATTCATGGTGGAGGGAGCCTCTAATTAGCCCAGTTTGGACCAATTAATTGTGGAGGGAGCCTCTAACCAGCCCAGTTTGGACCAATTAATGGTGGAGGGAGCCTCTAAACAGCCAAGTTTTGGGAAATTCATGGTGGAGGGAGCCTCTAACCAGCCCAGTTTGGACCAATTCATGGTGGAGGGAGCCTCTAAACAGCCCAGTTTGGGCAAATTCATGGTGGAGGGAGCCTCTAAACAGCCCAGTTTGGGCAAATTCATGGTGGAGGGAGCCTCTAACCAGCCCAGTTTGGACCAATTAATGGTGGAGGGAGCCTCTAAACAGCCAAGTTTTGGGAAATTCATGGTGGAGGGAGCCTCTAAACAGCCCAGTTTGGGCAAATTCATGGTGGAGGGAGCCTCTAACCAGCCCAGTTTGGACCAATTAATGGTGGAGGGAGCCTCTAAACAGCCAAGTTTTGGGAAATTCATGGTGGAGGGAGCCTCTAACCAGCCCAGTTTGGACCAATTAATGGTGGAGGGAGCCTCTAAAAAACCCAGTTTGGACCAATTCATGGTGGAGGGAGCCTCTAACCAGCCCAGTTTGGACCAATTAATGGTGGAGGGAGCCTCTAACCAGCCCAGTTTGGACCAATTCATGGTGGAGGGAGCCTCTAAACAGCCAAGTTTTGGGAAATTCATGGTGGAGGGAGCCTCTAAAAAACCCAGTTTGGACCAATTCATGGTGGAGGGAGCCTCTAATTAGCCCAGTTTGGACCAATTAATTGTGGAGGGAGCCTCTAACCAGCCCAGTTTGGACCAATTAATGGTGGAGGGAGCCTCTAACCACCCCAGTTTGGACCAATTAATGGTGGAGGGAGCCTCTAAACAGCCAAGTTTTGGGAAATTCATGGTGGAGGGAGCCTCTAACCAGCCCAGTTTGGACCAATTCATGGTGGAGGGAGCCTCTAAACAGCCCAGTTTGGGCAAATTCATGGTGGAGGGAGCCTCTAAACAGCCCAGTTTGGGCAAATTCATGGTGGAGGGAGCCTCTAACCAGCCCAGTTTGGACCAATTAATGGTGGAGGGAGCCTCTAAACAGCCAAGTTTTGGGAAATTCATGGTGGAGGGAGCCTCTAACCAGCCCAGTTTGGACCAATTCATGGTGGAGGGAGCCTCTAAACAGCCCAGTTTGGGCAAATTCATGGTGGAGGGAGCCTCTAAACAGCCCAGTTTGGGCAAATTCATGGTGGAGGGAGCCTCTAACCAGCCCAGTTTGGACCAATTAATGGTGGAGGGAGCCTCTAAACAGCCAAGTTTTGGGAAATTCATGGTGGAGGGAGCCTCTAAAAAACCCAGTTTGGACCAATTCATGGTGGAGGGAGCCTCTAAACAGCCAAGTTTTGGGAAATTCATGGTGGAGGGAGCCTCTAAAAAACCCAGTTTGGACCAATTCATGGTGGAGGGAGCCTCTAATTAGCCCAGTTTGGACCAATTAATTGTGGAGGGAGCCTCTAACCAGCCCAGTTTGGACCAATTAATGGTGGAGGGAGCCTCTAAACAGCCAAGTTTTGGGAAATTCATGGTGGAGGGAGCCTCTAACCAGCCCAGTTTGGACCAATTCATGGTGGAGGGAGCCTCTAAACAGCCCAGTTTGGGCAAATTCATGGTGGAGGGAGCCTCTAAACAGCCCAGTTTGGGCAAATTCATGGTGGAGGGAGCCTCTAACCAGCCCAGTTTGGACCAATTAATGGTGGAGGGAGCCTCTAAACAGCCAAGTTTTGGGAAATTCATGGTGGAGGGAGCCTCTAAAAAACCCAGTTTGGACCAATTCATGGTGGAGGGAGCCTCTAAACAGCCAAGTTTTGGGAAATTCATGGTGGAGGGAGCCTCTAAAAAACCCAGTTTGGACCAATTCATGGTGGAGGGAGCCTCTAATTAGCCCAGTTTGGACCAATTAATTGTGGAGGGAGCCTCTAACCAGCCCAGTTTGGACCAATTAATGGTGGAGGGAGCCTCTAAACAGCCAAGTTTTGGGAAATTCATGGTGGAGGGAGCCTCTAACCAGCCCAGTTTGGACCAATTCATGGTGGAGGGAGCCTCTAAAAAACCCAGTTTGGACCAATTCATGGTGGAGGGAGCCTCTAATTAGCCCAGTTTGGACCAATTAATGGTGGAGGGAGCCTCTAACCAGCCCAGTTTGGACCAATTAATGGTGGAGGGAGCCTCTAAACAGCCCAGTTTGGGCAAATTCATGGTGGAGGGAGCCTCTAACCAGCAGAGTTGGGGGAAATCAGGGTGGAGGGAGCCTAGTATTAGCAGAATTGTGCAACGCTTATGGTGGATGAGTATGAGGATGCGGAGGAATTGGAGAGGTTGAGTACAGACATGGAGTTTCATGTTGGGGTGCTTTACACGGGTGGGCACAAAAATGACGGCTCTACCCAGTGGTGGTTCATTTTTATCAAAGTGAGCCGGTCGGCACTCTCAGCTGACAGACGGGTGCGCTTGTCAGTGATGATGCCACCGGCTGCACTGAACACCCTCTCAGATAGGACGCTGGCGGCAGGACAGGACAGCACCTCCAAGGCATATAGGGCAAGTTCAAGCCACAGGTCCAACTTCGACACCCAATACGTGTAGGGCGCAGAGGGGTCGGAGAGGACAGGGCTGTGGTCGGAAAGGTATTCCCGCAACATGCGCCTATACTTCTCACGCCTGGTGACACTAGGACCCTCCGTGGCGGCACTTTGGCGAGGGGGTGCCATCAAGGTGTCCCAGACCTTAGACAGTGTGCCCCTCGTTTGTGTGGACCGGTGAGAACTTGGTTGCCTACTGGAGGAACTGCCCTCCCTGCCGCCAACGTCACATGCTGGAAACATCTCCATCATATTCTGCACCAATTGCCTGTGGCAAGCATTGATGCGATTGGCCCTCCCCTCTACCGGAATAAAAGACGAGATGTTGTTTTTATACCGGGGGTCAAGGATAGCAAAGATCCAGTACTGGTTGTCCTCCATGATTTTGACAATACGCTTGTCGGTTGTAAAGCACCCCAACATGAACTCAGCCATGTCTGCCACAGTGTTAGTTGGCATGACTCCTCTGGCCCCACCGGAAAGTTCAATCTCCATTTCCTCCTCATCCTCCATGTCTACCCATCCGCGCTGCAACAATGGGACGATTCGAAGTTGCCCGGAAGCCTCCTGTATCACCATCACATCATCGGACAACTCTTCTTCCTCCTCCTCCTCCTCCTCCTCCTCCATTAAACGCAGTGAAGCGGACAGATGTGTGGACCTACTCTCCAGCTGTGACGGATCGGATGCTATCCCTAACTCCTCTGTGTGATCTGAGTTATCCCTGATGTCAATCAGGGATTCTCTCAGAACACACAAGAGCGGGATTGTAAGGCTCACCATCGCATCCTCAGAGCTCACCCTCCTTGTGGACTCCTCAAAGACCCGTAGGATGTCACAAAGGTCTCTCATCCATGGCCACTCATGGATGTGAAACTGAGGCAGCTGACTTTGTGGCACCCTAGGGTTTTGTAGCTGGTATTCCATCAAAGGTCTCTGCTGCTCAACCACTCTATTCAACATCTGAAACGTTGAGTTCCAGCGTGTGGGGACGTCGCACAAAAGCCGGTGTTGTGGCACATGCAGGCGTTGCTGGAGAGATTTTAAGCTAGCAGCGGCTACTGTCGACTTGCGAAAGTGGGCGCACATGCGCCGCACTTTCACCAGTAGCTCTGGAACATTGGGGTAGCTCTTTAGGAAACGTTGCACCACTAGGTTGAAGACGTGGGCCAGGCATGGAACATGTTGGAGTCCGGCAAGCTCCAGAGCTGCTACCAGGTTCCGGCCGTTATCACAAACGACCATGCCTGGGCCCAGGTGCAGCGGCTCAAACCATATTGCCGTCTCATCGAGGAGGGCATCCCTCACCTCGGAGGCAGTGTGCTGTCTGTCCCCCAAGCTGATCAGCTTCAGCACAGCCTGCTGACGTCTACCAACGCCAGTGCTGCAACGTTTCCAACTCGTAGCTGGGGTCAATCTAACAGCGGAGGAGGAGGCGGTGGCGGAGGAGGAGGCGGTGGCGGAGGAGGAGGCGGTAGAGGAGGAGGAGGAGGGGGGTGTTCTTCTCGTGTCCCTGCCAGGAATGTTAGGCGGGGAGACGAGGTACACCGGGCCAGTTTGGGAAGCAGTCCCAGCCTCAACTACATTCACCCAGTGTGCCGTCAGTGAAATGTAGCGTCCCTGTCCGCATGCACTTGTCCACGCGTCGGTGGTCAAGTGGACCTTTGTGCAAAGCGCGGAACTAAGGGCCCGCCTGATGTTGAGTGACACGTGCTGGTGCAAGGCGGGGACGGCACACCGGGAGAAGTAGTGACGGCTAGGGACGGCATAGCGAGGTGCCGCAGTTGCCATCAGGTCCAGGAAGGCGGGAGTTTCAACAAGCCGGAACGCCAACATCTCCTGGGCCAGCAGTTTAGCGATGTTGGCGTTCAAGGCTTGCGCGTGTGGGTGGTTAGCAGTGTATTTCTGCCGCCGCTCCAATGTCTGAGAGATGGTGGGTTGTTGTAAAGAAACGCCTGATGGTGCCTTTGATGGTGCAGGAGAAGGAGATAAGACAGGACCAGGGGAGGATGAGGTAGAAGTCAACAAAGTGGCGGAGGCAGATGAAGTGGTGTCCTGGCTCGTCCTCTGGAGTGCATCGCCAGCACAGTCAGCAGTGGCAGTGGCAGAGGCAGAGGCAGTGGCAGTGGCGTGAACGGCAGTCGGCCTTTGTCCTGCCGTTGCTGCCTGCCACTGATTCCAGTGCTTGGATTCCAAATGACGGCGCATTGAAGTGGTGGACAGGTTGCTCTTCTCAGAGCCCCTAATCAATTTCGAGAGGCAAATTGTGCAGACAACACTATATCTGTCCTCGGCGCATTCCTTGAAAAAACTCCACACCTTCGAGAAACGTGCCCTCGAGGTGGGAGTTTTTCGGGGCTGGGTACGAACTGGAACATCTTGGGAGATTCCGGGTGTGGCCTGGCTTCGCCTAAGCTGCTGACCTCTGCCTCTGCCTCTAGCTACCCTTTTTGGTGCTGCACCTGCCTCAACATCCACACTACTTTCCCCGCTTGACATCCCCCCTGTCCAGGTCGGGTCAGTGTCCTCATCATCCACCACTTCCTCTTCCAACTCCTGTCTCATCTCCTCCTCCCGCACAATGCGCCGGTCAACTGGATGCCCTGACGGCAACTGCGTCACATCATCGTCGATGAGGGTGGGTTGCTGGTCATCCACCACCAAATCGAACGGAGATGGAGGAGACTCTAGTGTTTGAGCATCTGGATACAGATGCTCCTCTGTTAGGTTCGTGGAATCGTGACGTGGAGAGGCAGGTTGAGGGACAATGAAAGGAGCGGAGAACAGCTCTGGGGAGCAGGGACAGTTTGGGTTATTGTTCTGTAAAGCTTCGGAATTTTGGGAGGAAGGAAGACAAGACTGTTGGGTAATAGGAGGAGAGGAGGCAGAGTCTGACTGGCTGCTGGACAATGTGCTGTAAGCGTTCTCTGACAGCCATTGCAAGACCTGTTCCTGGTTCTCGGGCCTACTAAGGTTTGTACCCTGCAGTTTAGTTAATGTGGCAAGCAACCCTGGCACTGTGGAGTGGCGCAATGCTTGCTGCCCCACAGGAGTAGGCACGGGACGCCCTGTGGCTTCACTGCTACCTTGCTCCCCAGAACCATTCCCCCGACCTCGCCCACGGCCTCGTCCACGTCCCTTTCCGGGAGCCTTGCGCATTTTGAATTCCTAGTTAGAAATTGGCACTGTATACCAGTAGTAAAAATTGTGGGTGCACGTAACCCCAATATATTCTTTGAATTCCCAGTCAGAAACTGGCACTATATGGCAGTAGCAAGAAATGAGGGTATTTGTATTCCCAATATACTCTTTGAATTCCCAGTCAGACAATGGCACTGTATACCAGTAGTAAAAATTGTGGGTGCACGTAACCCCAATATATTCTTTGAATTCCCAGTCAGAAACTGGCACTATATGGCAGTAGCAAGAAATGAGGGTATTTGTATTCCCAATATACTCTTTGAATTCCCAGTCAGACAATGGCACTGTATACCAGTAGTAAAAATTGTGGGTGCACGTAACCCCAATATATTCTTTGAATTCCCAGTCAGACACTGGCACTATATGGCAGTAGCAAGAAATGAGGGTATTTGTATTCCCAATATACTCTTTGAATTCCCAGTCAGACAATGGCACTGTATACCAGTAGTAAAAATTGTGGGTGCACGTAACCCCAATATATTCTTTGAATTCCCAGTCAGAAACTGGCACTATATGGCAGTAGCAAGAAATGAGGGTATTTGTATTCCCAATATACTCTTTGAATTCCCAGTCAGACAATGGCACTGTATACCAGTAGTAAAAATTGTGGGTGCACGTAACCCCAATATATTCTTTGAATTCCCAGTCAGACACTGGCACTATATGGCAGTAGCAAGAAATGAGGGTATTTGTATTCCCAATATACTCTTTGAATTCCCAGTCAGACAATGGCACTGTATACCAGTAGTAAAAATTGTGGGTGCACGTAACCCCAATATATTCTTTGAATTACCAGTCAGAAACTGGCACTATATGGCAGTAGCAAGAAATGAGGGTATTTGTATTCCCAATATATTCTTTGAATTCCCAGTCAGACAATGGCACTGTATACCAGTAGTAAAAATTGTGGGTGCACGTAACCCCAATATATTCTTTGAATTCCCAGTCAGAAACTGGCACTATATGGCAGTAGCAAGAAATGAGGGTATTTGTATTCCCAATATACTCTTTGAATTCCCAGTCAGACAATGGCACTGTATACCAGTAGTAAAAATTGTGGGTGCACGTAACCCCAATATATTCTTTGAATTCCCAGTCAGACACTGGCACTATATGGCAGTAGCAAGAAATGAGGGTATTTGTATTCCCAATATACTCTTTGAATTCCCAGTCAGACAATGGCACTGTATACCAGTAGTAAAAATTGTGGGTGCACGTAACCCCAATATATTCTTTGAATTCCCAGTCAGAAACTGGCACTATATGGCAGTAGCAAGAAATGAGGGTATTTGTATTCCCAATATACTCTTTGAATTCCCAGTCAGACAATGGCACTGTATACCAGTAGTAAAAATTGTGGGTGCACGTAACCCCAATATATTCTTTGAATTCCCAGTCAGACACTGGCACTATATGGCAGTAGCAAGAAATGAGGGTATTTGTATTCCCAATATACTCTTTGAATTCCCAGTCAGACAATGGCACTGTATACCAGTAGTAAAAATTGTGGGTGCACGTAACCCCAATATATTCTTTGAATTCCCAGTCAGAAACTGGCACTATATGGCAGTAGCAAGAAATGAGGGTATTTGTATTCCCAATATACTCTTTGAATTCCCAGTCAGACAATGGCACTGTATACCAGTAGTAAAAATTGTGGGTGCACGTAACCCCAATATATTCTTTGAATTCCCAGTCAGACACTGGCACTATATGGCAGTAGCAAGAAATGAGGGTATTTGTATTCCCAATATACTCTTTGAATTCCCAGTCAGACAATGGCACTGTATACCAGTAGTAAAAATTGTGGGTGCACGTAACCCCAATATATTCTTTGAATTCCCAGTCAGACACTGGCACTATATGGCAGTAGCAAGAAATGAGGGTATTTGTATTCCCAATATACTCTTTGAATTCCCAGTCAGACAATGGCACTGTATACCAGTAGTAAAAATTGTGGGTGCACGTAACCCCAATATATTCTTTGAATTCCCAGTCAGACACTGGCACTATATGGCAGTAGCAAGAAATGAGGGTATTTGTATTCCCAATATACTCTTTGAATTCCCAGTCAGACAATGGCACTGTATACCAGTAGTAAAAATTGTGGGTGCACGTAACCCCAATATATTCTTTGAATTACCAGTCAGAAACTGGCACTATATGGCAGTAGCAAGAAATGAGGGTATTTATAACCCCAATATATTCTTTGAATTCCCAGTCAGACAATGGCACTGTATACCAGTAGTAAAAATTGTGGGTGCACGTAACCCCAATATATTCTTTGAATTCCCAGTCAGACACTGGCACTATATGGCAGTAGCAAGAAATGAGGGTATTTGTATTCCCAATATACTCTTTGAATTCCCAGTCAGACAATGGCACTGTATACCAGTAGTAAAAATTGTGGGTGCACGTAACCCCAATATATTCTTTGAATTCCCAGTCAGACACTGGCACTATATGGCAGTAGCAAGAAATGAGGGTATTTGTATTCCCAATATACTCTTTGAATTCCCAGTCAGACAATGGCACTGTATACCAGTAGTAAAAATTGTGGGTGCACGTAACCCCAATATATTCTTTGAATTACCAGTCAGAAACTGGCACTATATGGCAGTAGCAAGAAATGAGGGTATTTATAACCCCAATATATTCTTTGAATTCCCAGTCAGACAATGGCACTGTATACCAGTAGTAAAAATTGTGGGTGCACGTAACCCCAATATATTCTTTGAATTCCCAGTCAGAAACTGGCACTATATGGCAGTAGCAAGAAATGAGGGTATTTGTATTCCCAATATACTCTTTGAATTCCCAGTCAGACAATGGCACTGTATACCAGTAGTAAAAATTGTGGGTGCACGTAACCCCAATATATTCTTTGAATTCCCAGTCAGACACTGGCACTATATGGCAGTAGCAAGAAATGAGGGTATTTGTATTCCCAATATACTCTTTGAATTCCCAGTCAGACAATGGCACTGTATACCAGTAGTAAAAATTGTGGGTGCACGTAACCCCAATATATTCTTTGAATTACCAGTCAGAAACTGGCACTATATGGCAGTAGCAAGAAATGAGGGTATTTGTATTCCCAATATACTCTTTGAATTCCCAGTCAGACAATGGCACTGTATACCAGTAGTAAAAATTGTGGGTGCACGTAACCCCAATATATTCTTTGAATTCCCAGTCAGACACTGGCACTATATGGCAGTAGCAAGAAATGAGGGTATTTGTATTCCCAATATATTCTTTGAATTCCCAGTCAGACAATGGCACTGTATACCAGTAGTAAAAATTGTGGGTGCATGTAACCCCAATATATTCTTTGAATTACCAGTCAGAAACTGGCACTATATGGCAGTAGCAAGAAATGAGGGTATTTGTATTCCCAATATATTCTTTGAATTCCCAGTCAGACAATGGCACTGTATACCAGTAGTAAAAATTGTGGGTGTATATAGCCCCAATTCTATTGCTAGGGGACTTGCAGGGTATTTCTGGGGTGAAGGTGGGGGGGCACACCGTTGGAACGGGTATCGGGGTATATATCGGGTATACGGGAATACACTGACAGTGTATTCCATTCAGGATCCTGGGAAAGCTGGGTTGCGGCGATTGAGCCCGTCAGTGCCACGTTACACTGACAAGCTTCTCCCTGCAATTTAGCTCTTACAAGAGCTGTTGGTTGTCTTCTCCTTCCTATCCTAGCCTGTCCCTGCCTACCCAGAATCTAAGCCCTAGCTAGCTGGACGGAAACCTCCGTCCTCGGTGAATTGCAAGCTCAGAATGACGCAAAGCTGGGCGTCGCTGTTCTTTTAAATTAGAGGTCACATGTTTTCGGCAGCCAATGGGTTTTGCCTACTTTTTTCAACGTCACCGGTGTCGTAGTTCCTGTCCCACCTACCCAGCGCTGTTATTGGAGCAAAAAAGGCGCCAGGGAAGGTGGGAGGGGAATCGAGTAATGGCGCACTTTACCACGCGGTGTTCGATTCGATTCGAACATGCCGAACAGCCTAATATCCGATCGAACATGAGTTCGATAGAACACTGTTCGCTCATCTCTAAAAAATACCAAAAGTAATAGTTTTATCAGTAATTGTAAAGTAAAGACATTCCTGTGTATTTTGCTTTTAAGGGGTTTTACAGCATTTATGAGTTGCAAAACTGCAACCGGTCTTCCCCAGATAAGGAGCATTATGGGGAGGGTTGACACTTTACTTGTTGTTCCCTTCTAATTATCTTCATTAACAACCCATATATTTGCAAACCAAATGATGCACCCAACTTTCCAAAGACTTTTCTCTGCCACCCTGCTTTCCCAGGGTGAAATGCACATTTTTCTGTACCTCCAGTGGCACAAAAATAACACTTTAGCAGTCACACTGCCATAAGCTATATACTTTATTTTACAAAGATGCTCTATCAATGACATAGCTTTCTGATATAATACTGCTAAAGAGATACTGCTATAAGATTCACTATAACCTGTATTTTTTCAATTATATCTTTGCTCTTTCTGTGCTTGTACACAGTCATCTAGTCATGGGCATAGTCCTATTAGTGACTAACATCCCACCATGTATGACTGTGTATACAGAGATAGCTGTAAATCACTAATAGGACTATCTTAGCACTTATGTTCCCACGTTCAGTGAAGGGGCTGCATACCAGTGGGTATAATATTGCTAGGTGATTGTCCCTATATTAATAAGAAGAAAATAATTTCCATCAATGCCATCACTATATGTGTATAAAAGATGTGCACTGAGACAAAAGGAAAAAATGGATAGTCACCATGGGGTAATAGGCAGTTTACCATATATTTTCAGATATAATTTAGTATAACTACTGAATTTTTGCATCCAGAAAAAATGTTGCAAAATATCCATTGAGATTGCCCCGGTTGATAATGTGACGCAGCTGAGGACATGATCATAGGCTGCACAGGGCTTTCTATCTGCAGCAATCTCTGGTTAGCAACAGAATTGACATTTCTTGTACTTATTTTAAAGAAGACCTTTCATGTCCTCGGGCACCTGCAGTTTTATATACCACTAGAAAGCCGATAGTGCACTGAATTCAGCTCACTATTGGCTTTCCCGTTCAGTGCCCCTGGTGAAGAACTATCGGTGCCATTACCGTAGCTCTTCAGTGTCAGAAGGGTATTTCTGACAGTCTGTCAGGAACACCCCTTCCTCACAGTAGAGTCCATAGCGCTGTACTGTCAGAGGGGCATTCCTTCTTTCTCAGCCATGACACTGAGCAGTGAGGAATATAGACTAGTACTGTCACCAGGGGAACATAACAGGAAAGCCAATAGTGCGTTGAAGTCAGCGCACTATCGGCTTTCTAGTGGTATATAAAACCGCAGGTGCCCGAGGACATGAAAGGTCCTCTTTAATGTTATACTGGGCTCTGGAGACAAATGATAAAGGAACTGATTAATCTTCTTTTTTTTACCATGGACTTTGAACATGAGATGTTGGGCCCAGACATCGCCACATTCTGACTGATCAAGTCCCGGAATAAAAAGTTTCAGAATCCTTGAGTTACAAGATATTATCCATATGGCCAAATTCCTAGCCAGATATTTCTGACAATAAATTGTTATTCCATAGACGGCATTACACTAGTTTGTTTTCTATATTGTAAAGCCAAATTCCTTAAGTCTTCCTTCTGCAATGCTTGGCATATCCTGTACGTCTACAGTTTCATGACATGTCATCAAACACAGAAAGTAAGTGAAATAGACACATGGTTGATTTCAATCAGATTTGACAATATGTACTCTACAAAGCAATGTGTTTCTTATTGTTGTAATGTTATAGTACATAAATGGTACACATACAGCACTATTTACTAAAATTATTTAAAGATGAGAAATTGTTCTCATTCAAATCCACTTAGAAAATCCGTTATGCCAAGTTAGGGAATTTGATGTTTGCTGCAAATCTTAAAAAACAATCTTAAAGCAACATTAAATATACAAAATATATAGTTAGAAATATTACATACATTTCACCGAACTGACACATATGCCCTTTCTACAGGATGTGTCTGTAATGGGACAACCCTTTAAACACCTCTACAGTATGGCATTGGTATAGGTATAAAATAGATTCTAAGATAGTTACAATCTACAGAATGTATGTCTATACACATCATTGTATAAAAAATCTAAATAAAAGCAAAATAAGATCATCAATACCATGTTTTTTCAACTTTAAATAAGGTTATCTAGTGACAATTATATTAGAGTATATAAAATATGGTTTTGTTATGGTAGCCCATTAAATGTCAGAATTGTGACAATTACATTCTCCAGGCAATCCCAATAACTTAAATGATATAGTTCACATGAGGTTTAACAAGAAGTATTAAATTACATGAAAGACAATGCCCACATGTTCGGAGAACACACATTTCCAACAGATGAACAGAATAATGAAATGAGTTGGATTTGGCAAGTTAACCAGCATAAATCTCAAAATCAATTAAGGCATGTGTCATTATATGTTCTTTTATGGAAACAAATAGAATAATTGTAATATATTAACCCTTTACCATAATACATGTACATCGTATGAAGAGTCTCCTTCCTATATCCCAAGTACATAAGATGGTGATCGGTCAGACGCCGTCCCATCTGCCCTCTTGCACTAATGACTGGGACTGGCTTTATAATAAACTATTTTACAGCACCGATATAAGGATATTTGTAATAACTTTTGGCATAACTGGATGTAAGGATGCATGCAGCTGCTCCATTCTCCATGCCTTTCAGTCTCTTCCATGTTTGTTGATCCTGATGTACTGTAAACATGGCAGTGTGCCAGTGAACTGGGACTGGTGGGCACAAGTCGCACTGTATAAATGGAGCCTGGGTTGCTTTGTTTGCTGGGACTGATAAACTGAACCATAAATGCAGTGCTACTTTAAGGGTCCATTCACATGGCGGAAAACGAAGAGTAAATTCCTCTTCATTTTTTGTCGCCAGAATTTTGCACAGACTAGCCACAATGGGATGCTGATGCAATGCACCCTTGGCTTGCGGATTACTCTTCTGTGTTTTCTTGTCTTGTCCTTTTCTGTGTATCACTTATACAGAGTAGGGTTTGTTGTCCAGTTATCTCTGTCATTAGGACAGTTGTGGTAAATAGGCAGGGACACAGGGTGAGCCTAGGTTTAGGGCTGACAAATTCTGTCTACCCATTTCCTAGCAGCTGTTATTGGGAATTACCTTCAGGTATTCTAACAATTTTATTTGTATTTTTCAGTTATTTTGCTATGCATTTTTAAGTAGCTTTCCCCTCTCCATTACAGAAGGTTTTTTTTATGTAAGTGACATAGTTTTGTTGCTGGTACCAAGTTAGAACTTGTGATATGGGCATGGTAGTGGCATTCTTTTATTTATTTATTTATTTATTTATTTGTTTATTTATTTTTTTGTGCTCTCCACAACCTTATAATATACTTTATAAGAAAAAAATATTTTTTGGATGATTTTTCCAGTAACTGTGGCTGATATATTAGCCTATGTTTCAGGGGAAATACAACCTCTTATATGTATATGTATACACTGCAGAGCTTATATGAATCCTCTAGGACTCAGCAGCTCTTGCAATTTTCCAGCATCCAGCAATCACATAGTCGTGGGGCCAGTATTACACATCAAGATGGCATCTTCCATATCTGTATATACAGTACTGCCTGAGAGATGTGCATACAGTGGCCAAGAAGGCAGTGACAGTAATAAACCACCCCTGCCTTCCCTTTGGAGGGGAGGGGGGGGGGGGCCTGGATTTCACTGACAGACAGCTTTCCAGTACCAGTATGTCCTTGCAGAGTCAAATGCCACCAGGATGTATATATGGGACAATGGGTAGTCATCAAGGCTGGTGAAAAGGAAAGTGTAGAAATGTTGATAGCAATCTATCAAGTTGCACCTTTCAATTCATAAATTAATTCTTATATTATTGGTCTTTATGGAGAACAGTGCCATTTTCTTACAATTTCCTAGTGGTATCTTGAGATGTGACATATCTTTATATGCCACCCATCTTCTAGAATAAGGGAGTCTTCACACGGAGTTTACGCTCCGCTCATTCAGACACGTAAACACTAGAGATGAGCGAGTAGTATTCAATCGAGTAGGTATTCGATCGAATACTATGGTATTCGAAATACTCGTACTCGATCGAGTACCACTCGCTATTCGAATGGAAAAGTTCGATGCAGAACCAGCATTGATTGGCCGAATGCTATACAGTCGGCCAATCAACGTTGGTTCTTCTCCTACCTTTAGAAGTCTTCTCCGTGCAGCTTCCCCGTGGCGTCTTCCGGCTCTGAATTCACTCTGCCAGGCATCGGGCCTGGGCAGAGCCGACTGCGCTTGCCCGCACTAAAAGAAAATGGCCGCTTACAGTCAAAGCGGCCATTTTCTTGTAGCACGGGCATGCACAGTCGGCTCTTCTCAGGCCCGATGCCTGGCTACTTGAAACGAATATCGAACCTCGAAACATTTTACTGTTCGCTCATCTCTAGTAAACATGTGTCAAAGTGACTGCTGTAAAACAGAATCCCATAGACTTCAATGTGTGCCAGTCTTATGCGCGCTACACATTGAAATCAATGGTTTTAAAAGCCTCCCATTGATTTCAATGTGTAGCGCGCTTAAGAGCGGCACACATTGAAGTCTATGGGATTGTGTTTTACAGCAGTCACTTTGACACATGTTTATGTGTCTGAATGAGCGGAGCGTAAACTCCGTGTGAAGGCTCCTTAAGACTGGAACTATTCTCATGGATTTTAAAAAAAAGTCACATTTGATCTGGGGTATATTGGCTTGACAGGCTACTACTACTAATACCATTACTCATGCTATTGCTGCTACTTCTACTTACCAAAAGTGGAGTGCGCAGCATCAAAATATAAAGTCACAATTCTTTTCATCAAATAAGCCTAACAAAGTCACAAGAGACTATTGTAATACTTTTAGTAAACCCTGCGTGCCATAATTCTGGCATAAATTCTCAAAGTTTCATGATGTTCCTCAACTGATAGAATAGAGTAAAAAGTATCATACAATAATTCCTTGCTTCAACCATAGTTCCGTGTGTAACTATGACTGAACTGCAGTTCATTCCAATGGAGTCATAAATATATTTTACTTATATGTTGATAGCAATGAAAATCATTAAAGGTGCTCTTGGAGCTGTAGACATTGTTTATAATCTCATTGCTTACATCATCTTTTACAATAGAGCAATAAAAATATTTCCACTCCACAGCACATCCTGTGAGGCATACTAGTTCTTAGAAGTGGAGGTTTCTGTTTAGGATCTTTTACAGATTCCAGCTTATTTCTGTTTGCCAAATGTGATGAAACTGTGAGCATTTATTTCCTTTGTCTCTTATAGTCATTACTGCCTTGCTCCACTCAAATCTGAAAGAATACAGGTGTGACTGGCTTAACCCTTGCAACCCCTCTTCCCAGGTCACACTTTTACGGGTGGGCCACAAAATTACCCAGATATGCTAATAGTTAATGTAAACGTAGACAGGGCAGTCTGAAAATACGCCAGTTGGATCACAGTGGCTGATGCTGTATGGTAACTATTTTGATGCATTTTTGGCATTTTGCAGCACATTCTAGTTGTATCTTTTTACATAACCACATGTACATAATGTTGAAAAAATTTCAGCTCAACCTTGATGCACCAATATGCACCACGCTGTGCTAAAGATGTGACATGTTTCCACCAGTGTTTAATCATAACCACGATAGTAAAGTTGGGTCCATACCTACTGCAGCACTGCAGATGTACTTTGGTGCTTTCCCTTAAGGGCGGGTTCATACCTGCGCCCGGTCTCCGTTTTAGTCATTCCGTCTTCTGCCCCACAAAAATGGACAGGAGACGGAAAAACGGCGGACTGGTTTCAACAGTATCGTTGATGGAAAGGTGCACAAAGCTGTGACAGGCAGGGGAGGGTTGGGATCTGAAAGTGGCTCTGGAAAAAAATTAAGAGGCCCCATTTTACAGACCAGCTCAGTGCAAGTAAGCGGAGTTAGTACAAGTATTCAGGGCCGGCACAAGTAGCTCCTCCATATAAAGCAGTTCTGTGTAACGTAATTTTTCACAGGACTGACTTACATGGATGGAGTGGCAGCAGTCCTATGTTAGAATGAAACTGTAATCTCCCTCTACCTCCATGTAAAGCAGACATTTCTGTTACATAGGGCTGCCTGCTTTATATGTAGAGGCAGCAGTCCTATGTAACTAAAGTTATAGGCAGTGGTGTCAGGGTGGCAGTTAAATTGTAGATGCAGCAGCAGCCTCCATCACTGACATCTAGAGGCTCTCAGGATTTGGACAAAATCCAAAGGATCAGGGGGCAGGTGTAACATAAACAAAGAAAAACAGATTTCCTGGCGCTCTGGTGTCCGCCACCACAGCCTGCTTAGTCGCACACCTTGATTAAGCCGTCGGAACCCATATACCTCACATGACTGCTGAGGGCAATCTGCAACCTCAGCGGTTGCTAGACAGGAGCTAGTGATGTAATGTATGTAAGTGACATCACTGGTCCCTCTCCAGCGAGTGCTTAATTGGCCTCAGCAGTCACGTGGAGTGCAGGAGGAATGAGACATGATGCACGACCAAACAGGCTGCAGTGCCCTTTGGGGGCCGCTTTGTATGTTTTTTTTTCTCGTAATGTTGCACATCCTTAAGATTAATGTCCCATACTAGCCCCTTCACATAGCATAATTTCTAATAGTGACCCCCTCCACATACTATAATATCCCATAGTTTCCCTCCACACAGTAAAATGTCCCACAATGGCCCCTCTAGACAGTATAAAGTCCCATAGTAGCACTTTCACACAGTATAATGTCTCATATCGGTCTCTCCACATAATATAATGTCTCATAGTGGCCCCTCCACACATTATAATGCTCTATCGTGGCCCCCAACACATAAAATTGTCCCATAGTAACCACTCCAGACAATATAATATCCCATAGAGGCCCCTCCACACAGTAAAATGTCCCATAGTAGCCCCTCCACACTCTAAAATGCCCAATAGTGGCCTCTCCACACAGTATAATGTCTCATATCGGTCTCTCCACATAATATAATGTCCCATAGTGGCCCCTCCACACTTTATAATGCTCTATCGTGGCCCCCAACACATATAATTGTCCCATAGTAACCACTCCAGACTGTATAATATCCCATAGAGGCCCCTCCATACAGTAAAATATCCCATAGTAGCCCCTCCACACTCTAAAATGCCCAATAGTGGCCTCTCCACACAGTATAATGTCTCATATCGGTCTCTCCACATAATATAATGTCCCATAGTGGCCCCTCCACACTTTATAATTCTCTATTGTGGCCCCCAACACATAAAATTGTCCCACAGTAACCACTCCAGACAATATAATATCCCATAGAGGCCCCTCCACACAATAAAATGTCCCATAGTAGCCCCTCCACACTCTATAATGCCCTATAGTGGCCCCTCCACACAGTATAATGTCTCACAGTAGCCCCTCCACACACTGTAATGTTCTATCGTGGCCCATGCAGTTTTTTTTTATGACTGTTCCAAAAATTATCGGTTCATAACATCACAAGGTTTATCTAACACATACTCTAAGTGCCGCCTAGTGGCCTTTACAGCAGTAGTCAGGGTCAAGAGCCTTGGGACAGGAAGCTTGCCAGCCTATTGGCCCATTTTCCACTTGGCCCACCGGGAAATCCTATGATATACAGGCCATTCATCCCTGGTGACAAGTGTACCAGTGTGTGTGGTGACAACTGTTGCAAAAGGAATACTATGATTTGTGTCTCAAGCCATTTACCTCATAGGCAACACAACATTAGATTTACTGTAGTAAGTAAGGCAGTTTCTCAAGAATTTTGCTAAGAGTTCAAACAATCAAATAACTGCCCTACCTACAAATTATGCAGACAATAAATTCTGCATATCTAGAAAAATAAAAAAATCTATATATTTTTTTTAATTGTTCACTCTATTATTGCTGCTCTTCAAGGCTTCAAAGTTTATAGGGTGTGGCAGTGGACACACAGAGTACGTAAAAAAAAAAGAAAGAACAGATACACATTTCATGATCTCTAACTCTACTACTATGCTGTCTCTTTCCCAATCAGGAAATCTTATTTTTTCAATTTGATAAACACTGAAGCTGCTGCAGAGCCTCATCATACACACCTCATCTATTGTAGAACCGCATCATACACACCTCAGCTGCAAATGTCCATCCCAAGACTCATGTGTTATATGGGAAAATTCAATCCACATTATGTTGTGCCAGAATCTGTATGGAGAGTGTGTACACCTACTTTTTAATATATATAGGGACTGAGTACAATATTATACTGACAAACATTACCACTCCATGCCATAAAGTAACTAGATAACACCCCCATCCTGGACTGTAGCATAACTACATCACACAGTCAATGACTGAATAATGCCAGTGTGCTGCTAAATTATACAACCATACTTCTTTTTCCACCACTTTCTTAGGTTAAAGGGATTTTCCAGGTAAAAACAATCATTTTTCAAAAAATGTCTGTTTGTACTATTGACGCTAGGTTCACACTAGTGTTCGGGTCTGCAGAAGACGGAAAGCTGTCAGCGGGTCCGGTCGTGAGCGGCGGTGAGCGTTTTATGCTCTCCGCCGGGAAACCAGTTTTTAAAAATCGGACACAGAGTACTGCATGTCCGACTCTGTGTCCGATTTTAAAAAACCAGTTTCGCGGCAGAGAGCATAAAACGCTCACCGCCGCACATCTTTCAAACCCATTCAAATGAGTGGGTATGAAAGAGTCCTGCAGGTTTCCGTCTCCTGCCTCTGTTTTGTGCAGGAAACGGAAACCTGCAGAACGGAGACCGGGCGCAGATGTGAACGAGCCCTAATAGGTTAATAAGTGCAACCAAATACAGTACCTTTAGCAGTGTTTTGAGTGGTTTCTGGGTTTCTCTGGGAGCTCCTGGCATCCTCTGTATTTGTTGACATTGTTAGCTTCCTGTTCTGTTTTCCTACAACTACCATGATCAATTGTGCTTCACTTAGAACTGACTCACACTACCTCCCTTTCTCATTCCCTCCCTGTTTCTCTAGCTAGCCCACCCACTACTAACCCTTCCCAACTAACTCACTCCATTCCCCACCCCATCATACTTGCCTGTCTGGATCTTCTGGTCAGTCGGCTCCTTCTTGTCTTGATGTCTGCCAGTGCCTGTGCAGTAGCTCCGGAGGGCTGGCATGCGCTGTAGCTGGCACTCCTGCTCTATTGTTCAGGTGTGGGCAGTCAGGCAGACATCAAGAAGAGGAGCAGTTGGCTGCCCAGAAAGAAGTGATGTCCTGTGCCCAGAAGATCCAGACAAGTAGACAGGTAAGTATGATGGGGTGGGGATTAGTATAGCTGACATTGTGTATCCGGAAATGAGAAAACGGAACATCATTGGAAAATCTGAAAATGTGCTTGACCACTCCGGTGATCTAGGTAATTATAGATCTTTTATAAACTTTGCTTTCTGACATACTCCTCTAACGCCTCCTGTCTCCTCCTTTCCCCTTCTCCCTTCCCCCCTTCCGTACCTTCCATACCACTTTATTCTCTTTATTTTAGGTTGAACGCACTTATATGAGAGTTATTATTCCACCTTGAAAGGAAATTACGTATTGAGAGGCGATTGACTAAACTGAGTGGTTGAAGATTTTCTTACATCTATCTTTATCTTGCTCTAACTTCGTACCAGCTTATAACTGACCTTGTCGCAATGGCCTCACAGTTAGTGGTCACATCCTATAATGTCAATGGCCTGAATTCTCCTGAAAAAAGAAAATGGCTAGAGAGGCTACTGAAAAAACAGAAAACTGACATATTAATGATTCAAGAGACCCATTTAAAATCAGGCAATATACCTAGAATGCCCAAATCCCAATTTAATCAGTGGCACTTTTCATGTCATCCTACCTCCGCTACTAAAGGTGTGGCCATAGCTATTAGATCAACTATTCCTTTCTCATGTCACCAAACTCACTCTGATTCAGAAGGGAGATACTTGTTTGTGAAAGGAAGAATTTCGAATAGGCTACTTACTCTGGCGACCTTTTATGCTCCGAATCACGGCCAAATTATATGGCTAAAGGAAGCATTAAATGATCTAGCTCTTTTTGCAGAAGGAGAAATCATATTAGGTGGCGATATTAATGTCACTTTGGACCCGCTCTTGGACACTTCTTCAGGGAAAACGGTACATTCCCAAAGAATGTTACGTTCATTGCACACAGCATTACAAGATCTCCACTTATTGGATTCATGGAGACTAGTGAACACCAATGTTAAAGATTACACTTTCTTTTCAAAACCTCACCAGACTTATCAAAGGCTAGATTACGTGTTTTGCTCTAAATCCCTACTCACTAACATACTCTCATCACATATAGGTAACATTTGCATCTCCGATCACGCCCCTGTCTACACACTTTTTTCTTTACCTGATTTAACCCCTAGAAACTGGACCTGGAGGTTGAATGAGTCGGTTTTGGACAGACCAGAGACCAGATCTGAACTTGCCTCTGAATTAGAAGCATTTTTCAGGATTAATAGCATACCAGAAACATCGCCCACTCTAGTATGGGAGTCTCATAAATCTTTTATGAGAGGCTTATTAATTGCTAAAGCCTCAAAATTTAAAAGGGAAAGGCAAAAAGAATTGGACTCAATTCTTGCTCAAATCTCTTCAATGGAAAGAGTACATAAGAGATCCTTATTAGAGATGAGCGAACACTAAAATGTTCGAGGTTCGAAATTCGATTCGAACAGCCGCTCACTGTTCGAGTGTTCGAATGGGTTTCGAACCCCATTATAGTCTATGGGGAACATAAACTCGTTAAGGGGGAAACCCAAATTCGTGTCTGGAGGGTCACCAAGTCCACTATGACACCCCAGGAAATGATACCAACACCCTGGAATGACACTGGGACAGCAGGGGAAGCATGTCTGGGGGCATAAAAGTCACTTTATTTCATGGAAATCCCTGTCAGTTTGCGATTTTCGCAAGCTAACTTTTCCCCATAGAAATGCATTGGCCAGTGCTGATTGGCCAGAGTACGGAACTCGACCAATCAGCGCTGGCTCTGCTGGAGGAGGCGGAGTCTAAGATCGCTCCACACCAGTCTCCATTCAGGTCCGACCTTAGACTCCGCCTCCTCCGGCAGAGCCAGCGCTGATTGGCCGAAGGCTGGCCAATGCATTCCTATGCGAATGCAGAGACTTAGCAGTGCTGAGTCAGTTTTGCTCAACTACACATCTGATGCACACTCGGCACTGCTACATCAGATGTAGCAATCTGATGTAGCAGAGCCGAGGGTGCACTAGAACCCCTGTGCAAACTCAGTTCACGCTAATAGAATGCATTGGCCAGTGCTGATTGGCCAATGCATTCTATTAGCCCGATGAAGTAGAGCTGAATGTGTGTGCTAAGCACACACATTCAGCACTGCTTCATCACGCCAATACAATGCATTAGCCAGTGCTGATTGGCCAGAGTACGGAATTCGGCCAATCAGCGCTGGCTCTGCTGGAGGAGGCGGAGTCTAAGATCGCTCCACACCAGTCTCCATTCAGGTCCGACCTTAGACTCCGCCTCCTCCAGCAGAGCCAGCGCTGATTGGCCGAATTCCGTACTCTGGCCAATCAGCACTGGCTAATGCATTGTATTGGCGTGATGAAGCAGTGCTGAATGTGTGTGCTTAGCACACACATTCAGCTCTACTTCATCGGGCTAATAGAATGCATTGGCCAATCAGCGCTGGCCAATGCATTCTATTAGCTTGATGAAGCAGAGTGTGCACAAGGGTTCAAGCGCACCCTCGGCTCTGATGTAGCAGAGCCGAGGGTGCACAAGGGTTCAAGTGCACCCTCGGCTCTCCTACATCAGAGCCGAGGGTGCGCTTGAACCCTTGTGCAGCCTCGGCTCTGCTACATCAGAGCCGAGGGTGCGCTTGAACCCTTGTGCACACTCTGCTTCATCAAGCTAATAGAATGCATTGGCCAGCACTGATTGGCCAGAGTACGGAATTCGGCCAATCAGCGCTGGCCAATGCATCCCTATGGGAAAAAGTTTATCTCACAAAAATCACAATTACACACCCGATAGAGCCCCAAAAAGTTATTTTTAATAACATTCCCCCCTAAATAAAGGTTATCCCTAGCTATCCCTGCCTGTACAGCTATCCCTGTCTCATAGTCACAAAGTTCACATTCTCATATGACCCGGATTTGAAATCCACTATTCGTCTAAAATGGAGGTCACCTGATTTCGGCAGCCAATGACTTTTTCCAATTTTTTTCAATGCCCCCGGTGTCGTAGTTCCTGTCCCACCTCCCCTGCGCTGTTATTGGTGCAAAAAAGGCGCCAGGGAAGGTGGGAGGGGAATCGAATTTTGGCGCACTTTACCACGCGGTGTTCGATTCGATTCGAACATGGCGAACACCCTGATATCCGATCGAACATGTGTTCGATAGAACACTGTTCGCTCATCTCTAATCCTTATTGGTCTCTGTACAAAAAGAACTTACTCTCCTGAGGGAAAAACTCAAACATCTCTTGAACTTCTCCACAGCTAAACAGCTATTATACTCAAGGTGCAAACTCTATGCTCATGGCAATAAAGGCGGAAAAGTTATGACGGCACTAATTAAGAAAGAAAAAACTAGATCGCATATTGCAGCAATAAAAACCTCGAATGGCTCCACTACTTATGACACACCTAAAATTGCCCAGGCATTCCATGAATATTATAACGCACTTTATAATTTAAAATCGGATTCCTCTTCTAGTGAGGAAGCATCTCATCAGGAAAAAATGACACAATTCTTTCAATCCATTACAATGCCGAAACTACCGTCAGCAGCAACAACGCAGTTAATGCAGCCAGTTACTAAAGAAGAAGTGACTGCCACATTAGCTTCCTTCCCAACGGGTAAAAGCCCAGGCCCAGATGGGTTGCCTTTGCTTTACTACAGAACTTTCCAACCACAATTAATACCCCATCTCACCGACGTCTGCAACGCTCTCCTCGAAGGCGCTCCAATGCAAAAACAGACACAAGAAGCACATATAACGTTAATAGCCAAAGAAGGAAAGGATCCCCTGTCATGTAGTAGCTACAGACCAATCTCATTACTCAATCTTGACATCAAAATTTGGGCCAAATTGTTAGCATTAAGGATCAAGGACTTCATCCCTCAGCTTTTAGATGCTGAACAAGCTGGATTTGTCAAGAGTAGGGAAGGGAAACACAATGCCATTAGATTATTACACACCATAGCCATAGCAGAAAAAGGAAAATCTCCGTTGTTACTACTAGGCACAGATGCTGAAAAAGCATTCGACCGAGTCAGCTGGTCTTTTATGAGGAGAGCGTTGCAGGAATTTGGATTCCCCTCCCTGTTTATAAATGCCATCTTCTCTATCTACTCCCAACCCCATGCCCGTATTAAAGTAAATGGAACTCTCTCAAACTATTTCACTATAACAAACGGCACAAGACAGGGATGCCCCCTTTCCCCAACCTTATTTATTCTTTCTTTAGAACCTTTATTGAATGCTGTACGACAACACCCCCAAATTGCGGGTTTTTCGGTAGCGAAGCATACTATTTACTCAATGGCTTTCGCGGATGATATCCTGTTTCTATTATCCAATCCGCTAGTTGGTCTTCCTGCTCTCACACAGTTATTAGAGCAGTATGGTACAATCTCCAACTTTAAAATAAACCAAAGCAAGTCGGAATTATTAAATGTATCACTCCCGAAAGATTTTGCAGCTCAGATACGTTCCAGCTCCCCGTATGCTTGGAAAAAAGATAGTATTAAGTATTTAGGGGTGCACATCACTCCAAAAATTGGAGATCTATATGACAAAAACTACGCACCCTTATTAATTGATATTAAATCACTACTGAAAAAATATGACTTACCTTTGATATCGTGGATAGGTAGACGCAATTTATTCCAGACTTACATCATCCCTAAGATCTTATATCTCATGCAGATGCTTCCCATCTCCTTACCAAAAACCTTTTTTGCCGTATTACGATCTCTAACCACTAAATACCTGTGGTTTAATAAAACCCCCAGGATGTCTTACTCATTACTCATTAGACCTAAAGATAAGGGAGGTATAGCTTTACCTGACATACCTACATATTATAGAGCCATACAACTTTCAAGATGGATGCAAATGACTTTCCCCTCGGGAGACCCAATCCTTACGGCACTGGAACACGCCCATTTTGAGGGGAAACACATACCCCTGCTATGGGCTCCAAATCATAAACTGATGAAACTTCTGTCTTTCAATACGCTATTGCGTGGCCCTTGGGAAATATGGCAACAATATGGACAAAAATTGGCGCCTTTACCTTCACCAATTATGCCCATATCCGCGATACCAGCGATTCTAGGAAAATACTCTCAAGCAGATCATGGTTTCTGGTCTAAACTAGACGCTTTTAACATTAAAGATTTGGTAGCTGATGGGAAACCGATTTCGCTCACTTCCCTTCAGCAACTACTCCCTAACATCAAGCTAAACTTCCTTACCTATAACACTTTCCAGAACTGGCTCATGTCAACTCTGCAAATTGGCTCTATTTCTAGACGTTTGACCTCTTTTGAGACACAATTGACATCTAGTAATCGAATTTTTTGAAAGATATCTCACTTGAAATCAACACTAGTCAATGTGCAGTCTATGTCTAAACCAAACTTTCTCATCTCTTGGGAGAAAGATCTTCAAACTGTTTTTACTGATGAGGAAGTAAACTCTATCATGAGAAACTCGCATGGTTTTTCCAGTTGTGTGCGACTCCAAGAATCGCATTTTAAAATTTTGTCAAGGTGGTATAGAACCCCTGAACGACTTCACGCTCTTAATCTCTCCGACACTGACATTTGTTGGAGATGTCAGAAACAAAAAGGATGTATGTTGCACATTTGGTGGACTTGTGAGTTGATCAAACCCTTTTGGGAGAGTGTCGAAGAGCGGATCTCTAAAATATTAGCCAAAAGCATTGTTCTTACTCCAGACTTAGTCCTGCTATCCAAGCCTTCCCCTCATTTTATTCCTTTAAGACATAATTTAGCCACACATTTGATAGAAGCAGCAAAATCTTTATTACCTCTCTTTTGGTTGCAAACACAAACACCCTCCATTCAACTATGGCTTGAAAAAGTACATCAAATAGCAAGATACAAAGAGTTAATCAGCTGGAAACTACGCTCCAGAGAGACCTACCTGAAAATTTGGTCCCCCTGGTGGTCCATTTGCGACACTCTAGCATGAACACTAGTCAGTTTTCCTCTCTAATACCTTTGCTCAAGCAAACTACACCCCTCTGTGCATTCTGCCCCCCCACCCCACCTTCCTCCTCTTCCTCATCCTGCACCGATTCCCTTATCCGCCCTTACCCCACATACCCTCTTCCATCTATACGATATTATAGTAAGTGACTGTTTACTATTATTTCATTGCCTATTGTGAAGAAAAAGACAAATTGTGAGCTCCAGTTATTTCAGTTTAATGAATCTTTCTGCTCATTTTTCTGTACAGTTATTGAATGCATATCTTACATTGTATAATGGTGCGTTTCTGTATTCAATGATACTCTGTTTCCTTTTCATTTCCTCATTTGTGAACTTAACAAATTTTCAATAAAATCAGAATTTAAAACAAAAATTAAAACAAAGATCTTTTATAAACTATGTAAGTTAGAAGTACGGCAGATGTTTAGCTTAGAGTAGAGATATAATTTTATCCTAGACATCCCTTTTAAGGACACAAAGAGCAGCTGCCATAAGCATGACACATGAAGGGTATTTATTTTTTTAAATAACTTGTTACTTGTCCAAAAATTTTCCAATACTGCAGTTGTACCCATAAAAATGTGGTATTATCAGAAAAATTGAGTGACCAATTGGCTTCATTAAAAAAATGGTGCCTCGTATAGTGGCTGCTCCACGTATTTTTACTCTATGGAAATATCAGGTATAGAAGCTTTTTATGCCTTCTGTTTTTGGAAAATCTTAGTGCCAACCATTTCAGTTCCCACATAAGTTGTCCCTCAGCTGTGAAATAGTCAGAAAAGCTGGATGTCAACTGATAGGGCTGTTAGTTGCCAAAGAGGTTGTCAGGACATTTGTAGTCACTCAGTGTTTTCTTTCTTCTTTTTTACTTGCTATGTCTGTCGCTGAGAAAGCTGGGTAGCCACACATATGCAGACACATTGAACAGGCATATATGCATCTGTAGTTCAGAGAAGTTGTCAGTAGGAGAGGGAAGTTTTGGTTGTCAGAGTGCTAGTATTTTCCCTTGTCAGGCTGGAGGTCATGGACTGAGAGTCCTCCATTTTAACTTGCTTGTCCATGTTTTTTCCTGGTAGTGGAGACAACTTTGTTTCTGGAGAGGAGGCGAAGGTGGGAATTAGGGAGACAGAGAACAGGACTATGTTTATTAGCACAGACCTGGCACGTGAAATAGCATGTGTTGGAAAGCAGTGAAGACACAGATGAAACAGAACTACTTACAACCTGACAGAAGACAATTGGAGGACTTTTTTTTCCCATACTCACAGGGATTACTATTGCACTGATAACTTATTGCACATTGGTGATCTAGTCGCTGCAGATGTGCTATCCAGAGCTGAGGAAATACATTAGGCCAGTCCCCCGGGAGCACTGAGCACTGAAAGCCCTCGTTTCCCTGAGAGCCCTTGGCAGGGAAGCATTGGCTGCCCTTTGTTTGATGAGCAGAAGCCTGCTCAGCTCAATTACACTGGAGCAGGCGTTGCCTGTGAGTGGTCGCTGAGGCACACGTGGTAATGCAGGCAGAGAGCAGCTGCCTGGAGCCTGGCATACTGCTGAGCAGTGCCCGAAGCCAAGCAGGGACTCTGCCATACCTCCGGCTCCTCAACACGAAAAAGTCTCTCCTGGAAGATGTGCTTATGAAGGTCGCTGCCAGCTTCACCATGCAGAGGAGCTGCTTCTTCCCTGTAATCTGCCTCCTACTCTTCACAGCCGCCGGTAAGGTGCAAACCCTACCTCTTCCTACAGAGTCATGGAGCTGGGAAGCAGGGTGGTGATGGGGAACCTCAACAGTCAGATAGGAACCTGTTGTGTATGGGAGTCAATAACGAGGCAATATGTAGGGGATGCTTGTTATAAGCTGCTGCGTATATGCCATAATGTGTTTAGGAGCAGCTGGCTGTACAGAGAGGATCCTCAGCACCATGGACAGCTCCTACACATTGCCATCCATGTGACCTGTCATACACAAACACACTGCTCTCAGCACCCTTATACACCTACTGCTGCCTGCACCCTATACACCTATTGATGCCTGTACCCTACACACATGCACCACTGTCTGCACCCTACACGCATATACACTGCTGTCAGCATCCTATACACATTGCTGTCAGTAATCTACACACATACACGCTTCTGCCTGCACCCTACACACATACACGACTGCCTGCACCCTACACACATACACCACTGCCTGCACCCTACACGCATACAAACTGCTGTCAGTACCGTATACAAATTGCTGTCAATACTCTACACACATACACCACTGTCAGCACCCTACACTCATACACGCTGCTGTCAGTACCGTATACAAATTGCTGTCAATACTCTACACACATACACCACTGTCAGCACCCTACACTCATACACGCTGCTGTCAGTACCGTATACAAATTGCTGTCAATACTCTACACACATACACCACTGCCTGCACCCTACACACATACACACTGCTGTCAGCCCCCTATGCACATACACACTGCTGCCTGCACCCTACATACATATATACTGCTGCCTGCTCTCTACACATATACACACTGCTGTCACCATCATATGCATATACACGCTGTTGCCTGAACCCTACATACTGCTGTCAAAATCCTATGCACATACACACTGCTGTCAGCATCTTATACACATACACAATGCTGCCTTCATCCTATACACTGCTGTCAACAGACTAGCCACATACAGACTGTTATCTATATCCTACAAATATATATACAGCTATTAGCTTCACATACACACTATTGCCTTTAGTCTATATACACTGTTGCCTGCACACTACATTCACACAAATAGTTCCCTGCACCCTATGCATATATGCACTGCTGAATACACCCTATGCACATTGCCATGGATGTATACACAACAAAAAAGCTTAGCAAATGCCTTTAGCATATACTACACATCCTTTATATGGAGCTCCTCTTACTGCCGCCATAATGTTTCCTATGCCATCAATAGTACTGTATAAGCATCACAGTATATGTATATGTCTATGTTAAGCCTTGTAGCGCAGTATACATATAGCATTGCGTTATATATTTTATATAGGTTCTATATGCTTATTATTAACAAGGCACAAATATCCATAGTGAGACTGTGAATTGTAGGCAGGGCTGTTTTTATTACCGGATGGGGGTGCTGACCAGCTAGAAGAGGGAGGGGAGCATAGAAGGTAGTTTTCTTTTGAAATGGCCACACTGCTGACATCTACACTTGCTATCAGAGTCGCTGGGACGGCATCAATACCATGTTAGGGATACGTTTAATATCACCTTCTCCTCCTGACTTCCCTCCTCCTCTCGGGATTTTGAGCCAGGCGACTGCAGGAGAAGGAGTAGGCAGAAGCAGAACAGCCAGCGCGCCTTAATTCAAGTGTCAGCTCTCTGCTAATAAACAGTCTTGTCTGCTGTCTCCATAAAGCCCTCCCCCTCCCCCAACACCAAACAGACCATTGACTGACCATCAGGAGGGAACATGAAAAGATGAAATGAAAAGAGAGGACCTCGAACTGTCAGGGGGAACTACTAGTACAGCATTCTAAAAATAAAGATAGTACACTAAAAAAGAACTTTTAATGATAATTCTGTTAAACCCCTATAGATAATGGTATAAAACGTATCCACTACTTACGGCGGGTTCACACCTGCGCTCTTCATTCATTTTGTGCAATCCTTCCGGTTTCCATCTTCTGCCCCACAAACCTAGACAGGAGACGGAAACCCAGTTTTCAGACCCATTTATTTCAATGGTTTTGCAAAGGTGACCGCCCGAGTGTGTCTTCTGCCTGTCCGCAGGGAAACTGTTTCTTTTTTAACTGGACACAAAGTCCTACATGTCTGACTTTGTGTCCGGCTAAAAAAAACGGTTTCCCCACAGACAGGCAGAAGATGCACACGGGCGGTCACGTTTGCAAACCCATCCCTGTCCATTTTTGTGAGGAAGAATACGGAGACCGACCGGATTGCACAAACTGGATGACGAGCGCAGGTGTGAACCTGCCCTTAATTGGCAAAAATGACTCGACATGTAGTATACACTAATATGGCCAATGGAGAGAATGATATATTCATTGATCACAGGGACTGAAATAATGCAATGCTGCAATACTTTAGTTCACACAGTATACTGAGCAGGAGCACCGACATCCCTTTTATTTAATATCACTATGAGCAGCACTATGTTGGCCAACATCAGTGTCATGATAGGGATGCTATTTGTCACATATTTTATACTCCTCTGATGAAACTTGCTATATTTCAGTAGAAACGCACGTGTCAGGAAATTTGTAATAGAGATGTAGAACTTGAGAAGTTAGGGTTAGTCCCTTGTGGGCTGGGTACCGGCCACTATAGGATTAGCCGGACTAAAACTAATAGTATGAGGCAGAGACAGAGGTAGGTGCTCCTGCTCATACCAAAATAGTTGCCCAAGACAAACAGTCTAGGTAACTGCCTTACCTGATGTGATATATATATATATAATCTCCAAAAAAGAACAGTGCCAGAAAACAATTGACAAATCTTGGGTACACAACTTTCAGGTCAGCGGCAAAGGCCTAGAAGCGAACGTTTAAAAAAAAGGCAACACTTCAATATATATAAAAAATAAGGACTTTTAGTAGCCCAAAAGTGCAACATTTCAGTTGACAGAATTTAAAACATATTTTTATGAAAGTTGAGTGACTACTGATGTGCTGAGCACCAATATCTTTGGCAACTAGTAGCCCTATCATCCAGCTTTTCTGATTATTATAAAATTGAGTAAGAAACAAGTACACCTTTTAGGAAATGGAGAACTTACTCTAGCACCACCTTTTGGATGATAGCTCCGTATAGATCAATGCCTGGTTTTCCCTGTAAACAAATTGAATAATTTGGAAATAAAAGTCAAGTCGGAGGAAGGGGGCAGATTCATTACAGTCAGGTTCCTGAAGACCTCTATATCTATGAGTTTTCTGTAAATAATGTTGTTATATTGACCTATGTAATAATGAATGCGTTATAGTGATCCAGTATAATAATGTGTGTTGCATCATTAGCTTTACACCATAAATCAATGAATGTAGAAAGGTCTAAATAATAAGGACATGGCTATTTTTACTTGCGGATTGTGTAATACTTTTACAAGTTTATTGTATCATTTAGAACCCATGATATTCATTTTTGGATGGTTGTAGCAGATGTATACTGTGCTATCATAACGCTATCTGAAATATATTTCAGATTAAAAGTGTAATAATAAAATAAGGGCCTTAGGTGTTGAACACATAGACAGTAGTTTTATTGAATTCTACAACAAAAGTGCTATAAGCAAATTATTAGGGTTATTTTTGGAAGTGGTTATAGAGTGATCTGGCAACAAACATCTACTTTTGCCTCATTGAAACATATTACATAACATTACATAGGAATGCATGTATGGAAGTAAATAGGAATGACACAAAACATATATGGTCTTTTAACCCTCTCTTAAGAGTCTCTAAAGTTGGTCACACGTACTACATTTTGGCCAACTATGCAATATGTATGGTGGCCTCCTGACTTTCCCCCAATGGCAGACGTAACAAGAGAAGAGGACTGTCAATGGGACTGGTTGGATTTCAGCTGCAGAAACGTTTGTTCTCAGGGAGATAAGATTTTAGCACCTTCTCCCAGGTTGTGGTGAGTATCAGCTTGAACTCTGCCTTGTTCCATGCAGGGTCCTCTTGGAGTAAACAAATTGTAAGACACTGTGTAACGGCAGGGGCGAGAACACCAAAGAGAAAAAGCGCTTTTTCTCTTTGGCGTTCTCGCCCCTGCCGTTACACAGCGTCCTACTGCTACAAATTTGTTTACTCCAAGCGGACCCTGCATGGAACAAGGCAGAGTTCAAGCTGATACTCACCACAATTTTTGATGTATGCTTTCTCACTTTATTTGCAACTTTCATCAAGAGTCTGATGATGGTATCTTCATACCGAAAAACGTTTTACTCTACTTGTATATATAAATAAATAAAGAAGATTTCACAGCACAACTCAAGTGTGACGTTCACCTCTTGTAATACATTGTGGGTTGGGACCCTACCTTCATACGAAAGTCTCCAACTGCATCCCTCTATACTTCTCCCAGGTTAGTACACATGTTGTTTAGCTGGGCCAAGCTTATATGTGTAGAGGGAGGTCAGATGAGATAGTTATTTGAAATGGCTGGCTTTACTCTGAGTATGTCATTTGGTAGCTTTGTAGGCATACGTGTAATCCTGTGCTTTTGTGAATAACCACAAATAAAATTGTTACAATATATCTATATTTACACTTTACTCACTTCATTCACAATCATAAATTTCTCCATAGAATTGGGCCCGGTTCACATCTGCATTCAGATTTCCATTTGGAGGGTACACTTGGGGACGACCCGAACAGAAACTTATATGCATTAAAAAGCGGTTTACCTAAGGAAACCCGTGGAACCAATAGACTAGTCCTGCTTGCAGGACTTTTCTCTCCACATGTTTTTTTTTTTTTTTTTTATGTAGATTGTGAGGCCCATATCGGGAACACAATGTACTTTTTTTTTGTTTTACTTCCTATCAGTACGTCTTTTGTCTTAGGTTTCGAACCCAGGACTCCAGTGTTGCCCCCATTTTCTCTCCACATGTTTTGTGTGGAAACCATACGGACCCCATTATAGTCTATGTGGTCCGCAGGTTTTCCATGTAACCGTTTTTTAACGCTTATAGGTTTCCGTTTGGGGATATGTCCCCAAGTAGACTCCCTGAACGGAAACCCGAATGCAGATCTGAACCGGGCCTGAGCCCTTGGTCTATGGCTAGAATTTCAGTATACAAAAACTTAGTTGAAATATATATATATATATATATATATATATATATATATAATTTAATGTCTGATGTGCCTCCTGTAAATTCTAATATCAGAAATTTTAAGTTGCAATATGCGAAAAGGACAGAGAATTGGAGATGTGTAGAAGAAAATCTGACCTTTGATTCCGTTGGCAATAGAATAAGAAATGCTTATATGCAAGTGTAATATACGTATGCTAAATCTCTTCCTGCGATCTGGAATGCTGTGTCTCCTGCCGATAACATCATTTGTAACATGGGAGAAATAATCTCATTCTTTTCACTTGATCTCTCCTGTTTGTTTCCATTAAGTCTGGGCAAATCTTCAATGTAGCTTTTAATAGAGTTACACAAGATATTCTTGATACATAATCAGCTCTCTATAGTATATGCAGATACTCATATTTGTTGAGACAGTAAAAGGAGATCTGCTATGAAGCTTACATAACCATCGACAGCGTTAAGCTTTTCCTGCCCTTTGCTAATACTCCCTGATGCTTTAACAGTATATTCATCATGTAAATAATCTTTGGTCCTATTTGTAATAGTAGGATTATCTAGAATGTTTTCTCAGTCAACCTGACATTGTAATCCAGGACGGAATGAAAGTGATCTAATGACAGGAAGCCATTCTCGCTCTGACCTTTTTATTAAGTGTATATCTGCATGTCTGACACGAATGCTTTCCAGTGTTCTGCATATATCAAATATAGACAAGGTCATTGATTTGTTTTATTTTAGCTTGTGAATATCATTATAGAGCTTATCAAATCTATTAGATTGATTCTTTGTTGCCATGGTGATGTTCTAACTATATTATTGCAATTCCAAAAATATGCTGCTTGACAGAGGTTATTCTTCCATATGGTTGCGGTGCTCATCATTATCTTTCTATTCCAATGATATCGGAATACAGTAAATTTCAATATTCCTTTATGCTATGAACCCTGGTGTATCTGGTCCAGTCTAGGGCTAGCATTGTAATATGTTTGCCTCTATTTTTAACTATTTTATTCAATGAGTTTAAATAAATCTTTGTTTCCATAACCCAACACCATGATTTACGTGGAAATGTATTCGAAATCAAAAACTACATAGCAAGCTGCATCGTAAATTGTCAAAAAAAAAAGCAGTCGTATTTTTCTTTCTGAATATACTGTATAATGTATCAATTACTGGTTTACAGGACTGTATGTATTTGGTGTATCTCAGTTACTGCATATAACCTACATACTGCCATAAAATCTATATTTCTATGAATTCTAGCTACAATTCCCTAGGTATCTGGAGTGCTATATATAGATCTCACTGAGCTGTGGTATTCTGGGGAAGCCCATAATAGCTTGGGATGACTCAGGGCTCGTTCACATCTGCGTCGTCGGTCCTTATTGCAGGTTTCCGTTTCCTGCATAAAACAGATGCAGGAGACGGAAGCCTGCAGGAGACTTTCTCACCCATTCATTTGAATGGGTGAGAAAGCTGTCCGGCCGTGCGCGGCAGTGAGCGTTTTGCGCTCTCCGCCGCGAAACCGGGTTTTATAATCCGGACACAGAGTCGGACATGCAGTACTCTGTGTCCGGATAAAAAAATCCGGTTTCGCGGCGGAGAGCCTAAAACGCTCACCGCCGAGCACGGCCGGACCCGATCTATGGTTTCCGTCTTCTGCCATGCAGAAGATGGAAACCATAGTACGGAGACCCCAGACGCAGGTGTGAACCCAGCGTCAGATGTCACTGCTCCTCTCAAGAACAGTCTTAATAGACATACATATATATGTAGTGGCCTGTCACGATCACCCTGCTCTGGCACTTGCAAACTGTGGGGATTTTAGATTTCATACGGAAAAATAATGATTATTCTTCATGTTATTCTACATTCCATCTTATACTGAAATGTAGAACTGCATGTGAATATGAATTCATAGGCCGTTCTACATTTACAGGGCTGCAAAAGATATTTAATAGAAGCAGAAATATGGTATCCAGTATATTATATCCTGTGAGGCCACAGGGTAAACACCTTCCTGGGAAAAGTCATATCCCAAGTCCTTTACCTGACTGACAAGCAACTTCACAAGGGCAAAGATATTTGATTCGTAGATACTGACTGCCGCCCTTGTTACTATGCAAAGATTTTACCATAGTCAGATGCCTAGCAAAGGCAAAGCATTAAAGGGACTCTATCAGCAAAATCATGCTGATAGAGCCCCACATATGCGTGAATAGCCTTTAAAAAGGCTATTCAGGCACCGTAAAAGTTATATTAAACTACCCCCCCCTTTTAAAATAATACCCTAAAAAAGAATGTGCTCTACTTACGCATTGTGCACGATGGGCGGGCATTCAGGGTGCGCCGTCTTCTTCATCCATGCCTCCTCCTCCTCCAATGTCCTCGGGTCCCGTCCTCCTCCGGCGCTCGCGAACTGACATTGTTAAAAAAAAAATGGCCTGGGCACATGCGCAGTAGCATGCTGCTTCTACTATGGCTACTGCGCATGCGCCCCGGCCATTTTTTTTTATCAATGTCAGTTCGCCAGCACCGGAGGAAGACGGGAACCGAGGACATCGATGGAAGAGGAGGCGTGGATGAAGAAGAAGACACACCCTGAATGCCTGCCCATCGTGCATGATGCGTAAGTAGATCACATTCTTTTTTAGAGTATTATTTTAAAACGGGGGGGGGGGGGGTAGTTTAATATAACTTTTATGGTGCCTGAATGGCCTTTTTGAAGGCTATTCATGCATATGTGGGGCTCTACCAGCATGATTTTGCTGATAGAGCCCCTTTAAGATGCATCGTTGTTACCTATTTGGAAAAAAAATATATTTTTAATATTGGAAGCATATAAAACATGCTGCAGAAGATACTATATAGCGGAGATCAAACAGGACAAGGATATGCCACCACAAATGTTTGTTTTCTCCTTTAACTCCGTATCTAGGGTCAAAAATCCTCAGTGCCCCACCTTGGTTGCTAGAAATGCAGTTCCTCTGGAGAGAGGAACCCTGAAAAGGTTCTTACCACCTAACAGCAGAGGAGACAGGAGCCACCAGGGCTTGGGACCACCTCTCCAAAGGCCTTATAGTAATTGTGTGGTCTGTTTCTGTGATACGTGGGGCTTTGGTTGCAACAGATCTTGCATTGATTTATAAAAATAGGATGTGTACCAGATAAAGGATAAAAGGTGATATATATCAAGACTGGTGTTTCCTATGAAAAGTGATGAGACTAATTTATTAAATGGCATATGCACTATCCCGTTGTGCACCACAAAAATAGCTTCTGGTGTAAATTTACCAGGTCAGGCTCCTTCCATGAAGCTAAAGGGTGCAAAAAAACTTTAAAAAGTTGTTAAGCATTCAGAAATTCCAGCCATTGTGTCAAAATGTTTCCTGTAAAACATGCTTTACACGAAACATTGACATAAAAAGTTTCCAGTTACCGTCATGATATAATGAGTCCTCTAGGGCTAGTTCACACAGAGTTTTTCGGCAGTGGATTTTAATGCAGAATCCGCCTCAAAATCCGCCTGCTAAAACAGCTCTCATCGACTTCAATGGGAGCCACTCGATTCTTTTTTCCACTAGCCAGTAGCAGAAAACAGAAGCAAGATGACCTTGCGGCGCGAGACTCCCTCCCGATTAGGCCCATTCATTTGGGCCTAATCCAGAGCAGAATGCCGCAATGGGATACCAGTACACTGCATCGGCATTCCTTTGTGGCTAACCCCGCAGTACGTTCACATGTGGAATCCATTTTCCACCATGTGAACATACACTTAGCTTACTACCAGCTTAGATTTTAGTATATCCGTTATCCGGGGATTTATATAATTTTCATCAGCCACACAAAAATAATTCAGTTCCTTGTTTGACAAGCCAAGATTCATTTGATGATGTAGAGTTATATTTATCTAGTTGTTCGATAATATTAATATTAGGTTAGTATGACAGTTTGCTGTGAGTGGGTTGTACCATATGCCTTGTGTTGTGCTGTTTTATTTTATTTTATTTATTTGAACTGTTTCATGTTTTCTGTTTGATTCTTAAAGATGTTTTGTGACTCATTATCATTAATATGGCATTGCCCTCTGATAGCTGAGATCACAAGCAGGATTGTACTCTGTGTACAGGTATGTGCGATCTGAACTTGGATTTAATAAAGGGTTAGGTATCAAAAACTCAATTATATGTGGTTACTGGTAGTAAATGCTATTGTGCTTATCATTTCACAAAAGAAAATTGACATTTTTATAGTCAGAGGTTTTCATCAGCGGGGTATGGGTGCTTAGAGGACTGCCATCAGGAAATCTGAGTTCTATATAGGCAGATTCCATAGGCCCCCCGTTGCACACCTAGTGCAACTGATATGGACAGTGCCTGACAAACTTCCTAGACTATAATGGGTCAGTTAGGTTTCCATCTCCATATCATCCTACTTTTATGTACAAAATAGCTTACAGTCTGTACTATTTTATTCTGAATTTTTCTTCTGGTGTATTTGTAATGGAAGCTCCAAAAAGTGCCTCTAAGAGTGGTGTCACACAGGGTTTCAGTCACAGAGATATATGGATAATTAGAGATGAGCGAACACTAAAGTGTCCGAGGTTCAAAATCCGATTCGAACAGCCGCACACTGTTCGACTGTTCGAACGGATTTCGAACCCCATTATAGTCTATGGGGGGAGATGCTCGTTTCAGGGGTAGGTAATAGAGATGAGCGAGTAGTGTTCGATCGAGTAGGTATTCGATCGAATACTACGGTATTCGAAATACTCGTACTCAATCGAACACTACTAGCTGTTCGAAGTTTAATGTTTGATGCAGAACCAGCATTGATTGGCAGAATGCTATACATTCTGCCAATCAACGCTGGTTCTTCTATTACCTTTCCAAAGTCTTCTCCGCACTGCATCCCCGCGTCTTCTCGTCTTCTTCCAGGTGGAATTCACTCTGCCTAGGCATCTGGCCTAGGCAGAGCCGACTGCACATGCGCGGACATGCACGCCCATACACGCGCATGCGCAGTCGGCTCTGCTCAGGCGTCGGGCCTGGGCAGAGCCGCACGCGCATGCGCAGTCAGCTCTGCCTAGTCCGGATGCCTAGGCAGAGTGAATTCCACTCGGAAGAGGACGCGGTGGCGCAGCGCGGAGAAGACTTCGGAAAGGTAAGAGAAGAACCAGCGTTGATTGGCAGAATGTATAGTATTCTGCCAATCAACGCTGGTTCTGCATCAAACATTAAACTTCGAACAGCTAGTAGTGTTTGATCGAGTACGAGTATTTCGAATATCGTAGTATTCGATCGAACACCTACTCGATTGAACACTACTCGCTCATCTCTATGGATAATCTATGAGCTGCTTTATATACCAGGGGTTGACTCTACACTGAGTCCTGCCACACATTTGTCCCACCAGAGTACCTGCAATACATTGACAATGCTATTGGGGTTATGTATAGGATGTCTATGGCATGTACTGTAAGGGAACATGGTACCTGTTCTCAGTTTTGGTAACCGTGATCCTACTATGCATACAAAATTGGACAACACACGGTTTCATATTGCATGTTTTTCATGAACAAGGGTATATATAAAGAAACTTGTGTCTTGTATACTGAGCTGTAGAGATAAATGCCATGAAGGGACAACTTCCTGAAGTGACTCCAAACTGTTCAGTTATCTGTCATTTACATTTAGTGTAATTTCACCGTAGAGTGATAATGTGCCTGAAGGACAATGCATCTTTATCTCAGTTGTGCATGTTCAGTTAAGATTTTCTGACTCATAAGATTTTTATCCTCACGTAACCTATACTTTATAACATTTTAATGGTAAAATATGTTTATCTTGTTGACAGCATGTAGGGTGGTAGAAAAAGCTATTGTGTGCTCAAAGAGACAGGGGTGCAATCAAGCTTTCATTTTACAAAAGACTATTCTTCAGATAAAGAAGTTATTGTGTAGATTGGACCAAGTTTCTTACATGTGTGGGAACTATTACTTTGTGGAGGCAAATGGCTCCTTAAAGGGGTTGGCCACTTTCAGACCAATATTGAGCGACACATGTTACTGTTTGTATAATATAAAGTTGTACAATTTTCCAATATACTTTCTGTATTAATTCCTCATGGTTTTCTAGATCTCTGCATTTTGTTACTTCTAGTGGATAAAATTGTGACCATGGTCATGTGATATACAGTCCATGATCATGTGATGAGGACTCTGGTGCGCAGCTCGTTATAGTCACAGCACAGTAATCAGACATCTGCCTGGTAACGAGCTGTGCACCTGTGTGCTTATCACATGACCATGGACTGTATATCACATGACCATGGACTGTATATCACATGACCATGGCCAGAATTTTATCCACTAGAAATAACAGAATGCAGAGATCTAGAAAGCTGTGAGGAATTTATATGGAAAATATATTGGAAAATTGTATAACTTTACATTATAGAAACAATAACATGTGTCTCTCAATATTGGTCTGAAAGTGGACAACCCCTTTAAGAAGTACTTTATGGCCAGAGTTCCAAAAGCACCTTTTAGGTGGTTTAAAGGGAACCTGTCATCACACTGTTATGCTGCTGGGATGTAGGGCCCCAAACTTGGTAATCTTACTTCTAGATGTCAATTTACTTTAATTTTCCAGAGGCTGCCATTGTACATTGGCCTCGGATGGGCTGAATGGAGCAATGGATGGGACTAAGATTGCCAGGTTTGAGGCCCTAAAACCCAGCAACCCAGTAAATTCTTCATTTCCCCCCTGCAAGGGGAACTGAACATTTGTTATAGAATACTATAAAATATTCCCATTACAATTTATATAATTATTAAAATATTCAGTCTTTAAACATCCAATAATTAATTCATGAACACATTTAGGAAAAAATATACATCTAGTGTCTATTGTTTGTTCTTTATATAAACTATTAAGTACGTCAAGTTTCTGGTTATGATACAGTGTGGCTGTTTATTAAAGCAATTTGTTATGCACATACTTACCGGCTTTGTAAAGATCATTCACAAAGTCTAAATGATTTGCTAATAATAGACCTTAATTATATATGTTTTATTATGTTTAATAAAAATAATACAAAGGCTACAAAATGTGTTATTAATAAATATATTAGACATATAAATCGAGTGACGAAACTACAGAGCACTGCATGATATGCCTCATTCCAATAATAAGATTATGTATTAACCAATAGGTTACAGTACTTGTAAATGTTGATGTCTACTCTTTGTATGATTTTACTGAATAGATTCCAATACACACTGCAGAGCAGTATGCACAATTTCGGTGAAGCAGTATCCGTATTGCTCTGTACTACACAAACCACTTTACCACTATACAGGGCAACATTGTAAAAGATTTATAAGAGGTCTAATTCTCCTATGTTCATGAATCCTGTGACTATGCCGTGATGAATGGGAATCCCAGAAAATTTTACAAGTTTTGTGAAAATGGTTTGTGTGTTGCAAAATTAGTCAAATACTACCATACTATAATAAATAATAGAGATGAGCGAACACTAAAATGTTCGAGGTTCGAAATTCGATTCGAACAGCCGCTCACTGTTCGAGTGTTCGAATGGGTTTCGAACCCCATTATAGTCTATGGGGAACATAAACTCGTTAAGGGGGAAACCCAAATTCGTGTCTGGAGGGTCACCAAGTCCACTATGACACCCCAGGAAATGATACCAACACCCTGGAATGACACTGGGACAGCAGGGGAAGCATGTCTGGGGGCATAAAAGTCACTTTATTTCATGGAAATCCCTGTCAGTTTGCGATTTTCGCAAGCTAACTTTTCCCCATAGAAATGCATTGGCCAGTGCTGATTGGCCAGAGTACGGAACTCGACCAATCAGCGCTGGCTCTGCTGGAGGAGGCGGAGTCTAAGATAGCTCCACACCAGTCTCCATTCAGGTCCGACCTTAGACTCCGCCTCCTCCGGCAGAGCCAGCGCTGATTGGCCGAAGGCTGGCCAATGCATTCCTATGCGAATGCAGACTTAGCAGATGTAGCAATCTGATGTAGCAGAGCCGAGGGTGCACTAGAACCCCTGTGCAAACTCAGTTCACGCTAATAGAATGCATTGGCCAGCGCTGATTGGCCAATGCATTCTATTAGCCCGATGAAGTAGAGCTGAATGTGTGTGCTAAGCACACTCATTCAGCACTGCTTCATCACGCCAATACAATGCATTAGCCAGTGCTGATTGGCCAGAGTACGGAATTCGGCCAATCAGCGCTGGCCAATGCATTCTATTAGCCCGATGAAGTAGAGCTGAATGTGTGTGCTAAGCACACACATTCAGCACTGCTTCATCACGCCAATACAATGCATTAGCCAGTGCTGATTGGCCAGAGTACGGAATTCGGCCAATCAGCGCTGGCTCTGCTGGAGGAGGCGGAGTCTAAGATCGCTCCACACCAGTCTCCATTCAGGTCCGACCTTAGACTCCGCCTCCTCCGGCAGAGCCAGCGCTGATTGGCCGAAAGCTGGCCAATGCATTCCTATGCGAATGCAGACTTAGCAGTGCTGAGTCAGTTTTGCTCAACTACACATCTGATGCACACTCGGCACTGCTACATCAGATGTAGCAATCTGATGTAGCAGAGCCGAGGGTGCACTAGAACCCCTGTGCAAACTCAGTTCACGCTAATAGAATGCATTGGCCAGCGCTGATTGGCCAATGCATTCTATTAGCCCGATGAAGTAGAGCTGAATGTGTGTGCTAAGCACAGACATTCAGCTCTACTTCATCGGGCTAATAGAATGCATTGGCCAGCGCTGATTGGCCAGAGTACGGAACTCGACCAATCAGCGCTGGCTCTGCTGGAGGAGGCGGAGTCTAAGATCGCTCCACACCAGTCTCCATTCAGGTCCGACATTAGACTCCGCCTCCTCCAGCAGAGCCAGCGCTGATTGGCCGAATTCCGTACTCTGGCCAATCAGCACTGGCTAATGCATTGTATTGGCGTGATGAAGCAGTGCTGAATGTGTGTGCTTAGCACACACATTCAGCTCTACTTCATCGGGCTAATAGAATGCATTGGCCAATCAGCGCTGGCCAATGCATTCTATTAGCGTGAACTGAGTTTGCACAGGGGTTCTAGTGCACCCTCGGCTCTGCTACATCAGATTGCTACATCTGATGTAGCAGTGCCGAGTGTGCATCAGATGTGTAGTTGAGCAAAACTGACTCAGCACTGCTAAGTCTGCATTCGCATAGGAATGCATTGGCCAGCCTTCGGCCAATCAGCGCTGGCTCTGCCGGAGGAGGCGGAGTCTAAGGTCGGACCTGAATGGAGACTGGTGTGGAGCGATCTTAGACTCCGCCTCCTCCAGCAGAGCCAGCGCTGATTGGTCGAGTTCCGTACTCTGGCCAATCAGCGCTGGCCAATGCATTCTATTAGCCCGATGAAGTAGAGCTGAATGTGTGTGCTTAGCACACACATTCAGCTCTACTTCATCAGGCTAATAGAATACATTGGCCAATCAGCGCTGGCCAATGCATTCTATTAGCTTGATGAAGCAGAGTGTGCACAAGGGTTCAAGCGCACCCTCGGCTCTGATGTAGCAGAGCTGAGGGTGCACAAGGGTTCAAGTGCACCCTCGGCTCTCCTACATCAGAGCCGAGGGTGCGCTTGAACCCTTGTGCAGCCTCGGCTCTGCTACATCAGAGCCGAGGGTGCGCTTGAACCCTTGTGCACACTCTGCTTCATCAAGCTAATAGAATGCATTGGCCAGCACTGATTGGCCAGAGTACGGAATTCGGCCAATCAGCGCTGGCCAATGCATCCCTATGGGAAAAAGTTTATCTCACAAAAATCACAATTACACACCCGATAGAGCCCCAAAAAGTTATTTTTAATAACATTCCCCCCTAAATAAAGGTTATCCCTAGCTATCCCTGCCTGTACAGCTATCCCTGTCTCATAGTCACAAAGTTCACATTCTCATATGACCCGGATTTGAAATCCACTATTCGTCTAAAATGGAGGTCACCTGATTTCGGCAGCCAATTACTTTTTCCAATTTTTTTCAATGCCCCCGGTGTCGTAGTTCCTGTCCCACCTACCCTGCGCTGTTATTGGTGCAAAAAAGGCGCCAGGGAAGGTGGGAGGGGAATCGAATTTTGGCGCACTTTACCACGTGGTGTTCGATTCGATTCGAACATGGCGAACACCCTGATATCCGATCGAACATGTGTTCGATAGAACACTGTTCGCTCATCTCTAATAAATAACTGTAATCTAAACTGTGTCTCTGTAAAGCAGTTTCACAGGCATCTACATGACCTTACATCTGGTGTCTATCCCCTGCTGGTCACCATCCCTCTACCACTACCCTGTTTCTCTCCACAATTCACATGCCTCTTACAGGAGTGATTTGTTGTGTATGTTGGGTGGCAAATAATGTAGAGTCATTGAGCAAAAGAATAGTGGATCAGAAAGGGAGGAATTATACAGCTCTGCATAGTATATTGTAATAGAGGCATACAGGTAGTAGTACATAGAGATGCTTTCTGAGAGAAAGGAACAACATCATGGTAACTAGGTCACATAGGTAATTTCACCCACATCAAACCCTAGCATCATCAAAACAAAGGCTCAGTACATAATAAAATGAAATATACTTACTTTCAATCTAAGATAGTGTTATCTGGTGAGCATCAGCATTCATATAGAGGTAGCTAGATGTATTTTTAGAAGCCTTTAGTTATATTTTACGTTGGGTAATTATTATATTCTTTTTCCATGTGACTACAAATACAGCAGGAGAAATAAGTAAAGAACACATCATCAATTTTCCAAGTAAATATATTTTTAAGGTGCTAGTGACAAATAATTCTGACCAGATGTCGGTAACAACCCATCCAATCCACACAAATCAAACCATAGATGTTCATAAGTTATGTATATAATATAATATTATGTAAATAATGAGAAATGACACAGGGAAAAAGTATTCAACACACTTACTGAAATGTATTTAATACTTGAACAAAGGCCTTTGTTGGTCATGACAGCTTCAAGATGCCTCCTGTATGGAGAAACTAGCCCCATACAATGCTCTACAAGTCCTATAAGTTCTCTGGGCTCTTTCTATGAACTTCTATGAATTTCCTTCCATAGATGTTCTATTGGATTCAGGTCAGGTGACTGGCTGGGTCATTCTAGCAGCTTTAGTTTCTTTCTCTTAAACTTGCTTCATCATCCCGGTAGTTAGCAGCAAATTTTTATCATTTTTTTGTCTTGGTACATTTGTCCATTCATCCTACCTTCTGTTATATGAAGTTTGCCAGTAGCATATGTTGAAAACAGACCCACACTAAGATGTTCCCACCTCCAAACTTCGCTTTAGTATGGTGTTTTTGAGGTTATATGCATTGCCTTTTGGCCTTCAAACATGTATTATAGCATCCAAAGAGTTCAATGTTGGTCTCACAAACTTGTCGAAATGTTGTTAAGCAAACTTTACACAGATTTGAACTTGCTTTTTGTAAAGCAATGGAGTCTTGCATGGTGATTGAGGTTGAGTGCATTACTTATTGTTTTCATTGTTGATCCTTCCACAGGTGGTCCGTTACTCTTGGGTAACTCAGCCGATACTTCCTCTGTCTGGAATATTGCAGGGAGCACTTGGTCGTGGCTGGTTTGTGGTGAAATGATGATCTTTACAATCCAGATTATGGCCCGAACAGTACTCACTGGGATCTTTAGTAGTTATAAATTCTTTAACCAATGGCATCAGTATGTTTTGCAAAAATAATATTGTGAAGGTCTTGAGACAGCTCACTGGCTTTACCCATCATGAGATGTTTCTTGTGCGGCACCTTAGTAATGAGACTCCCTTTTACAGGCCATCAGTTGAACCAGCTGATATTATTTATCACTAAGTGTCAGGATTGCTTTCTAATTCCTGATACATTTCAGCCAATGTCAGTACTTTCCATGGCTTTTTGCACCTTTCTTTCTTCATGTGTTCAATACTTTTTCCCTGTGTCATTCCTCATTATTATACATAACTTATGGACATCTATGGTTTGATTTCTTTGCCTGTGTGGATTGGACGGGTTGTTACTGACATCTGGTGAGATTTTCATGTCAGTAGTATCTTAATTAGAGATGAGCGAACACTAAAATGTTCGAGGTTCGAAATTCGATTCGAACAGCCGCTCAATGTTCGTGTGTTCGAACGGGTTTCGAACCCCATTATAGTCTATGGGGAACAGATACTCGTTAAGGGGGAAACCCAAATCCGTGTCTGGAGGGTCACCAAGTCCACTATGACACCCCAGGAAATGATGCCAACACCTCTGGAATGACACTGGGACAGCAGGGGAAGCATGTCTGGGGGCATCTAACACACCAAAGACCCTCTATTACCCCAACATCACAGCCTAACAACTACACACTTTACACACTCAATACCACCTCTCTGACAGTAGGAAAACACCTTGAAACATGTGTATTTGGCACTTGCAGTGAGGAGAGCTTGTCACCAGCAGTGAATTTGGCCCTTGTAGTAAGTTGAGGTTGGCACCAACATTTGTTTTGAAAATCAGGGTGGATTGAGCCTCTAACCAGCAGAGTTTGGGCAAATTCATGGTGGAGGGAGCCTCTAAACACCCCAGTTTGGGCAAATTCATGGTGGAGGGAGCCTCTAAAAACCCCAGTTTGGACCAATTCATGGTGGAGGGAGCCTCTAACCAGCCCAGTTTGGGCAAATTCATGGTGGAGGGAGCCTCTAACCAGCCCAGTTTGGACCAATTAATGGTGGAGGGAGCCTCTAACCAGCCCAGTTTGGACCAATTAATGGTGGAGGGAGCCTCTAACCACCCCAGTTTGGACCAATTCATGGTGGAGGGAGCCTCTAAACAGCCAAGTTTGGACCAATTCATGGTGGAGGGAGCCTCTAAAAACCCCAGTTTGGACCAATTCATGGTGGAGGGAGCCTCTAACCAGCCCAGTTTGGGCAAATTCATGGTGGAGGGAGCCTCTAAACAGCCCAGTTTGGGCAAATTCATGGTGGAGGGAGCCTCTAACCAGCCCAGTTTGGACCAATTAATGGTGGAGGGAGCCGCTAAACAGCCCAGTTTGGGCAAATTCATGGTGGAGGGAGCCTCTAAACAGCCCAGTTTGGACCAATTCATGGTGGAGGGAGCCTCTAAAAAACCCAGTTTGGACCAATTCATGGTGGAGGGAGCCTCTAAACAGCCCAGTTTGGGCAAATTCATGGTGGAGGGAGCCTCTAAACAGCCCAGTTTGGGCAAATTCATGGTGGAGGGAGCCTCTAACCAGCCCAGTTTGGACCAATTAATGGTGGAGGGAGCCTCTAAACAGCCAAGTTTTGGGAAATTCATGGTGGAGGGAGCCTCTAACCAGCCCAGTTTGGACCAATTCATGGTGGAGGGAGCCTCTAAACAGCCCAGTTTGGGCAAATTCATGGTGGAGGGAGCCTCTAAAAAACCCAGTTTGGACCAATTCATGGTGGAGGGAGCCTCTAACCAGCCCAGTTTGGACCAATTAATGGTGGAGGGAGCCTCTAAACAGCCAAGTTTGGACCAATTCATGGTGGAGGGAGCCTCTAAAAACCCCAGTTTGGACCAATTCATGGTGGAGGGAGCCTCTAACCAGCCCAGTTTGGGCAAATTCATGGTGGAGGGAGCCTCTAAACAGCCCAGTTTGGGCAAATTCATGGTGGAGGGAGCCTCTAACCAGCCCAGTTTGGACCAATTAATGGTGGAGGGAGCCGCTAAACAGCCCAGTTTGGACCAATTCATGGTGGAGGGAGCCTCTAAAAACCCCAGTTTGGACCAATTCATGGTGGAGGGAGCCTCTAAAAAACCCAGTTTGGACCAATTCATGGTGGAGGGAGCCTCTAACCAGCCCAGTTTGGACCAATTAATGGTGGAGGGAGCCTCTAAACAGCCAAGTTTGGACCAATTCATGGTGGAGGGAGCCTCTAAAAACCCCAGTTTGGACCAATTCATGGTGGAGGGAGCCTCTAACCAGCCCAGTTTGGACCAATTAATGGTGGAGGGAGCCTCTAACCAGCCCAGTTTGGACCAATTAATGGTGGAGGGAGCCTCTAACCACCCCAGTTTGGACCAATTCATGGTGGAGGGAGCCTCTAAACAGCCAAGTTTGGACCAATTCATGGTGGAGGGAGCCTCTAAAAACCCCAGTTTGGACCAATTCATGGTGGAGGGAGCCTCTAACCAGCCCAGTTTGGGCAAATTCATGGTGGAGGGAGCCTCTAAACAGCCCAGTTTGGGCAAATTCATGGTGGAGGGAGCCTCTAACCAGCCCAGTTTGGACCAATTAATGGTGGAGGGAGCCGCTAAACAGCCCAGTTTGGGCAAATTCATGGTGGAGGGAGCCTCTAAACAGCCCAGTTTGAACCAATTCATGGTGGAGGGAGCCTCTAAAAAACCCAGTTTGGACCAATTCATGGTGGAGGGAGCCTCTAACCAGCCCAGTTTGGACCAATTAATGGTGGAGGGAGCCTCTAAACAGCCCAGTTTGGACCAATTCATGGTGGAGGGAGCCTCTAAACAGCCCAGTTTGGGCAAATTCATGGTGGAGGGAGCCTCTAAAAAACCCAGTTTGGACCAATTCATGGTGGAGGGAGCCTCTAACCAGCCCAGTTTGGGCAAATTCATGGTGGAGGGAGCCTCTAAACAGCCCAGTTTGGGCAAATTCATGGTGGAGGGAGCCTCTAACCAGCCCAGTTTGGACCAATTAATGGTGGAGGGAGCCGCTAAACAGCCCAGTTTGGGCAAATTCATGGTGGAGGGAGCCTCTAAACAGCCCAGTTTGGACCAATTCATGGTGGAGGGAGCCTCTAAAAAACCCAGTTTGGACCAATTCATGGTGGAGGGAGCCTCTAAACAGCCCAGTTTGGGCAAATTCATGGTGGAGGGAGCCTCTAACCAGCAGAGTTGTGGGAAAGCAGGGTGGAGGGAGCCTCTAACCAGCAGAGTTGGTGGAAATCAGGGTGGAGGGAGCCTCTAACCAGCAGAGTTGGGGGAAATCATGTTGGAGGGAGCCTAGTATTAGCAGAATTGTGCAACGCTTATGGTGGATGAGTATGAGGATGCGGAGGAATTGGAGAGGTTGAGTACAGACATGGAGTTTCATGTTGGGGTGCTTTACACAGGTGGGCACAAAAATGAAGGCTCTATCCAGTGGTGGTTCATTTTTATCAAAGTGAGCCGGTCGGCACTCTCAGCTGACAGACGGGTGCGCTTGTCAGTGATGATGCCACCGGCTGCACTGAACACCCTCTCAGATAGGACGCTGGCGGCAGGACAGGACAGCACCTCCAAGGCATATAGGGCAAGTTCAAGCCACAGGTCCAACTTCGACACCCAATACGTGTAGGGCGCAGAGGGGTCGGAGAGGACAGGGCTGTGGTCGGAAAGGTATTCCCGCAACATGCGCCTATACTTCTCACGCCTGGTGACACTAGGACCCTCCGTGGCGGCACTTTGGCGAGGGGGTGCCATCAAGGTGTCCCAGACCTTAGACAGTGTGCCCCTCGTTTGTGTGGACCGGTGAGAACTTGGTTGCCTACTGGAGGAACTGCCCTCCCTGCCGCCAACGTCACATGCTGGAAACATCTCCATCATATTCTGCACCAATTGCCTGTGGCAAGCATTGATGCGATTGGCCCTCCCCTCTACCGGAATAAAAGACGAGATGTTGTTTTTATACCGGGGGTCAAGGATAGCAAAGATCCAGTACTGGTTGTCCTCCATGATTTTGACAATACGCTTGTCGGTTGTAAAGCACCCCAACATGAACTCAGCCATGTCTGCCACAGTGTTAGTTGGCATGACTCCTCTGGCCCCACCGGAAAGTTCAATCTCCATTTCCTCCTCATCCTCCATGTCTACCCATCCGCGCTGCAACAATGGGACGATTCGAAGTTGCCCGGAAGCCTCCTGTATCACCATCACATCATCGGACAACTCTTCTTCCTCCTCCTCCTCCTCCTCCTCCTCCATTAAACGCAGTGAAGCGGACAGATGTGTGGACCTACTCTCCAGCTGTGACGGATCGGATGCTATCCCTAACTCCTCTGTGTGATCTGAGTTATCCCTGATGTCAATCAGGGATTCTCTCAGAACACACAAGAGCGGGATTGTAAGGCTCACCATCGCATCCTCAGAGCTCACCCTCCTTGTGGACTCCTCAAAGACCCGTAGGATGTCACAAAGGTCTCTCATCCATGGCCACTCATGGATGTGAAACTGAGGCAGCTGACTTTGTGGCACCCTAGGGTTTTGTAGCTGGTATTCCATCAAAGGTCTCTGCTGCTCAACCACTCTATTCAACTTCTGAAACGTTGAGTTCCAGCGTGTGGGGACGTCGCACAAAAGCCGGTGTTGTGGCACATGCAGGCGTTGCTGGAGAGATTTTAAGCTAGCAGCGGCTACTGTCGACTTGCGAAAGTGGGCGCACATGCGCCGCACTTTCACCAGTAGCTCTGGAACATTGGGGTAGCTCTTTAGGAAACGTTGCACCACTAGGTTGAAGACGTGGGCCAGGCATGGAACATGTTGGAGTCCGGCAAGCTCCAGAGCTGCTACCAGGTTCCGGTCGTTATCACAAACGACCATGCCTGGGCCCAGGTGCAGCGGCTCAAACCATATTGCCGTCTCATCGAGGAGGGCATCCCTCACCTCGGAGGCAGTGTGCTGTCTGTCACCCAAGCTGATCAGCTTCAGCACAGCCTGCTGACGTCTACCAACGCCAGTGCTGCAACGTTTCCAACTCGTAGCTGGGGTCAATCTAACAGCGGAGGAGGAGGCGGTGGCGGAGGAGGAGGCGGTGGCGGAGGAGGAGGCGGTAGAGGAGGAGGAGGAGGGGGGTGTTCTTCTTGTGTCCCTGCCAGGAATGTTAGGCGGGGAGACGAGGTACACCGGGCCAGTTTGGGAAGCAGTCCCAGCCTCAACTACATTCACCCAGTGTGCCGTCAGTGAAATGTAGCGTCCCTGTCCGCATGCACTTGTCCACGCGTCGGTGGTCAAGTGGACCTTTGTGCAAAGCGCGGAACTAAGGGCCCGCCTGATGTTGAGTGACACGTGCTGGTGCAAGGCGGGGACGGCACACCGGGAGAAGTAGTGACGGCTAGGGACGGCATAGCGAGGTGCCGCAGTTGCCATCAGGTCCAGGAAGGCGGGAGTTTCAACAAGCCGGAACGCCAACATCTCCTGGGCCAGCAGTTTAGCGATGTTGGCGTTCAAGGCTTGCGCGTGTGGGTGGTTAGCAGTGTATTTCTGCCGCCGCTCCAATGTCTGAGAGATGGTGGGTTGTTGTAAAGAAACGCCTGATGGTGCCTTTGATGGTGCAGGAGAAGGAGATAAGACAGGACCAGGGGAGGATGAGGTAGAAGTCAACAAAGTGGCGGAGGCAGATGAAGTGGTGTCCTGGCTCGTCCTCTGGAGTGCATCGCCAGCACAGTCAGCAGTGGCAGTGGCAGAGGCAGAGGCAGTGGCAGAGGCAGTGGCGTGAACGGCAGGCGGCCTTTGTCCTGCCGTTGCTGCCTGCCACTGATTCCAGTGCTTGGATTCCAAATGACGGCGCATTGAAGTGGTGGACAGGTTGCTCTTCTCAGAGCCCCTAATCAATTTCGAGAGGCAAATTGTGCAGACAACACTATATCTGTCCTCGGCGCATTCCTTGAAAAAACTCCACACCTTCGAGAAACGTGCCCTCGAGGTGGGAGTTTTTCGGGGCTGGGTACGAACTGGAACATCTTGGGAGATTCCGGGTGTGGCCTGGCTTCGCCTAAGCTGCTGACCTCTGCCTCTGCCTCTAGCTACCCTTTTTGGTGCTGCACCTGCCTCAACATCCACACTACTTTCCCCGCTTGACATCCCCCCTGTCCAGGTCGGGTCAGTGTCCTCATCATCCACCACTTCCTCTTCCAACTCCTGTCTCATCTCCTCCTCCCGCACAATGCGCCGGTCAACTGGATGCCCTGACGGCAACTGCGTCACATCATCGTCGATGAGGGTGGGTTGCTGGTCATCCACCACCAAATCGAACGGAGATGGAGGAGACTCTAGTGTTTGAGCATCTGGACACAGATGCTCCTCTGTTAGGTTCGTGGAATCGTGACGTGGAGAGGCAGGTTGAGGGACAATGAAAGGAGCGGAAAACAGCTCTGGGGAGCAGGGACAGTTTGGGTTATTGTTCTGTAAAGCTTCGGAATTTTGGGAGGAAGGAAGACAAGACTGTTGGGTAATAGGAGGAGAGGAGGCAGAGTCTGACTGGCTGCTGGACAATGTGCTGTAAGCGTTCTCTGACAGCCATTGCAAGACCTGTTCTTGGTTCTCGGGCCTACTAAGGTTTGTACCCTGCAGTTTAGTTAATGTGGCAAGCAACCCTGGCACTGTGGAGTGGCGCAATGCTTGCTGCCCCACAGGAGTAGGCACGGGACGCCCTGTGGCTTCACTGCTACCTTGCTCCCCAGAACCATTCCCCCGACCTCGCCCACGGCCTCGTCCACGTCCCTTTCCGGGAGCCTTGCGCATTTTGAATTCCTAGTTAGAAATTGGCACTGTATACCAGTAGTAAAAATTGTGGGTGCACGTAACCCCAATATATTCTTTGAATTCCCAGTCAGACACTGGCACTATATGGCAGTAGCAAGAAATGAGGGTATTTGTATTCCCAATATATTCTTTGAATTCCCAGTCAGACAATGGCACTGTATACCAGTAGTAAAAATTGTGGGTGCACGTAACCCCAATATATTCTTTGAATTACCAGTCAGAAACTGGCACTATATGGCAGTAGCAAGAAATGAGGGTATTTATAACCCCAATATATTCTTTGAATTGCCAGTCAGACAATGGCACTGTATACCAGTAGTAAAAATTGTGGGTGCACGTAACCCCAATATATTCTTTGAATTACCAGTCAGACACTGGCACTATATGGCAGTAGCAAGAAATGAGGGTATTTATAACCCCAATATATTCTTTGAATTCCCAGTCAGACAATGGCACTGTATACCAGTAGTAAAAATTGTGGGTGCACGTAACCCCAATATATTCTTTGAATTACCAGTCAGACACTGGCACTATATGGCAGTAGCAAGAAATGAGGGTATTTGTATTCCCAATATATTCTTTGAATTCCCAGTCAGACAATGGCACTGTATACCAGTAGTAAAAATTGTGGGTGCACGTAACCCCAATATATTCTTTGAATTCCCAGTCAGACACTGGCACTATATGGCAGTAGCAAGAAATGAGGGTATTTGTATTCCCAATATATTCTTTGAATTCCCAGTCAGACAATGGCACTGTATACCAGTAGTAAAAATTGTGGGTGCACGTAACCCCAATATATTCTTTGAATTACCAGTCAGACACTGGCACTATATGGCAGTAGCAAGAAATGAGGGTATTTGTATTCCCAATATATTCTTTGAATTCCCAGTCAGACAATGGCACTGTATACCAGTAGTAAAAATTGTGGGTGCACGTAACCCCAATATATTCTTTGAATTACCAGTCAGAAACTGGCACTATATGGCAGTAGCAAGAAATGAGGGTATTTGTATTCCCAATATATTCTTTGAATTCCCAGTCAGACACTGGCACTATATGGCAGTAGCAAGAAATGAGGGTATTTGTATTCCCAATATATTCTTTGAATTCCCAGTCAGACAATGGCACTGTATACCAGTAGTAAAAATTGTGGGTGCACGTAACCCCAATATATTCTTTGAATTCCCAGTCAGACACTGGCACTATATGGCAGTAGCAAGAAATGAGGGTATTTGTATTCCCAATATACTCTTTGAATTCCCAGTCAGACAATGGCACTGTATACCAGTAGTAAAAATTGTGGGTGCACGTAACCCCAATATATTCTTTGAATTCCCAGTCAGACACTGGCACTATATGGCAGTAGCAAGAAATGAGGGTATTTGTATTCCCAATATATTCTTTGAATTCCCAGTCAGACAATGGCACTGTATACCAGTAGTAAAAATTGTGGGTGCACGTAACCACAATATATTCTTTGAATTACCAGTCAGACACTGGCACTATATGGCAGTAGCAAGAAATGAGGGTATTTGTATTCCCAATATATTCTTTGAATTCCCAGTCAGACAATGGCACTGTATACCAGTAGTAAAAATTGTGGGTGCACGTAACCCCAATATATTCTTTGAATTCCCAGTCAGACACTGGCACTATATGGCAGTAGCAAGAAATGAGGGTATTTGTATTCCCAATATATTCTTTGAATTCCCAGTCAGACAATGGCACTGTATACCAGTAGTAAAAATTGTGGGTGCACGTAACCCCAATATATTCTTTGAATTACCAGTCAGACACTGGCACTATATGGCAGTAGCAAGAAATGAGGGTATTTGTATTCCCAATATATTCTTTGAATTCCCAGTCAGACAATGGCACTGTATACCAGTAGTAAAAATTGTGGGTGCACGTAACCCCAATATATTCTTTGAATTACCAGTCAGAAACTGGCACTATATGGCAGTAGCAAGAAATGAGGGTATTTGTATTCCCAATATATTCTTTGAATTCCCAGTCAGACACTGGCACTATATGGCAGTAGCAAGAAATGAGGGTATTTGTATTCCCAATATATTCTTTGAATTCCCAGTCAGACAATGGCACTGTATACCAGTAGTAAAAATTGTGGGTGCGCGTAACCCCAATATATTCTTTGAATTACCAGTCAGAAACTGGCACTATATGGCAGTAGCAAGAAATGAGGGTATTTATAACCCCAATATATTCTTTGAATTCCCAGTCAGACAATGGCACTGTATACCAGTAGTAAAAATTGTGGGTGCACGTAACCCCAATATATTCTTTGAATTCCCAGTCAGACACTGGCACTATATGGCAGTAGCAAGAAATGAGGGTATTTGTATTCCCAATATACTCTTTGAATTCCCAGTCAGACAATGGCACTGTATACCAGTAGTAAAAATTGTGGGTGCACGTAACCACAATATATTCTTTGAATTACCAGTCAGAAACTGGCACTATATGGCAGTAGCAAGAAATGAGGGTATTTATAACCCCAATATATTCTTTGAATTCCCAGTCAGACAATGGCACTGTATACCAGTAGTAAAAATTGTGGGTGCACGTAACCCCAATATATTCTTTGAATTACCAGTCAGAAACTGGCACTATATGGCAGTAGCAAGAAATGAGGGTATTTGTATTCCCAATATATTCTTTGAATTCCCAGTCAGACACTGGCATTATATGGCAGTAGCAAGAAATGAGGGTATTTGTATTCCCAATATATTCTTTGAATTCCCAGTCAGACAATGGCACTGTATACCAGTAGTAAAAATTGTGGGTGCACGTAACCCCAATATATTCTTTGAATTACCAGTCAGAAACTGGCACTATATGGCAGTAGCAAGAAATGAGGGTATTTATAACCCCAATATATTCTTTGAATTCCCAGTCAGACAATGGCACTGTATACCAGTAGTAAAAATTGTGGGTGCACGTAACCCCAATATATTCTTTGAATTCCCAGTCAGACACTGGCACTATATGGCAGTAGCAAGAAATGAGGGTATTTGTATTCCCAATATACTCTTTGAATTCCCAGTCAGACAATGGCACTGTATACCAGTAGTAAAAATTGTGGGTGCACGTAACCCCAATATATTCTTTGAATTCCCAGTCAGACACTGGCACTATATGGCAGTAGCAAGAAATGAGGGTATTTGTATTCCCAATATATTCTTTGAATTCCCAGTCAGACAATGGCACTGTATACCAGTAGTAAAAATTGTGGGTGCACGTAACCCCAATATATTCTTTGAATTACCAGTCAGACACTGGCACTATATGGCAGTAGCAAGAAATGAGGGTATTTGTATTCCCAATATATTCTTTGAATTCCCAGTCAGACAATGGCACTGTATACCAGTAGTAAAAATTGTGGGTGCACGTAACCCCAATATATTCTTTGAATTCCCAGTCAGACACTGGCACTATATGGCAGTAGCAAGAAATGAGGGTATTTGTATTCCCAATATACTCTTTGAATTCCCAGTCAGACAATGGCACTGTATACCAGTAGTAAAAATTGTGGGTGCACGTAACCCCAATATATTCTTTGAATTACCAGTCAGAAACTGGCACTATATGGCAGTAGCAAGAAATGAGGGTATTTATAACCCCAATATATTCTTTGAATTCCCAGTCAGACAATGGCACTGTATACCAGTAGTAAAAATTGTGGGTGCACGTAACCCCAATATATTCTTTGAATTACCAGTCAGAAACTGGCACTATATGGCAGTAGCAAGAAATGAGGGTATTTGTATTCCCAATATATTCTTTGAATTCCCAGTCAGACAATGGCACTGTATACCAGTAGTAAAAATTGTGAGTGCACGTAACCCCAATATATTCTTTGAATTACCAGTCAGAAACTGGCACTATATGGCAGTAGCAAGAAATGAGGGTATTTGTATTCCCAATATATTCTTTGAATTCCCAGTCAGACAATGGCACTGTATACCAGTAGTAAAAATTGTGGGTGCACGTAACCCCAATATATTCTTTGAATTACCAGTCAGAAACTGGCACTATATGGCAGTAGCAAGAAATGAGGGTATTTATAACCCCAATATATTCTTTGAATTCCCAGTCAGACAATGGCACTGTATACCAGTAGTAAAAATTGTGGGTGCACGTAACCACAATATATTCTTTGAATTACCAGTCAGAAACTGGCACTATATGGCAGTAGCAAGAAATGAGGGTATTTATAACCCCAATATATTCTTTGAATTCCCAGTCAGACAATGGCACTGTATACCAGTAGTAAAAATTGTGGGTGCACGTAACCCCAATATATTCTTTGAATTACCAGTCAGAAACTGGCACTATATGGCAGTAGCAAGAAATGAGGGTATTTGTATTCCCAATATATTCTTTGAATTCCCAGTCAGACACTGGCACTATATGGCAGTAGCAAGAAATGAGGGTATTTGTATTCCCAATATATTCTTTGAATTCCCAGTCAGACAATGGCACTGTATACCAGTAGTAAAAATTGTGGGTGCACGTAACCCCAATATATTCTTTGAATTACCAGTCAGAAACTGGCACTATATGGCAGTAGCAAGAAATGAGGGTATTTATAACCCCAATATATTCTTTGAATTCCCAGTCAGACAATGGCACTGTATACCAGTAGTAAAAATTGTGGGTGCACGTAACCCCAATATATTCTTTGAATTCCCAGTCAGACACTGGCACTATATGGCAGTAGCAAGAAATGAGGGTATTTGTATTCCCAATATATTCTTTGAATTCCCAGTCAGACAATGGCACTGTATACCAGTAGTAAAAATTGTGGGTGCACGTAACCCCAATATATTCTTTGAATTCCCAGTCAGACACTGGCACTATATGGCAGTAGCAAGAAATGAGGGTATTTGTATTCCCAATATATTCTTTGAATTCCCAGTCAGACAATGGCACTGTATACCAGTAGTAAAAATTGTGGGTGCACGTAACCCCAATATATTCTTTGAATTACCAGTCAGACACTGGCACTATATGGCAGTAGCAAGAAATGAGGGTATTTGTATTCCCAATATATTCTTTGAATTCCCAGTCAGACAATGGCACTGTATACCAGTAGTAAAAATTGTGGGTGCACATAACCCCAATATATTCTTTGAATTCGCAGTCAGACACTGGCACTATATGGCAGTAGCAAGAAATGAGGGTATTTGTATTCCCAATATATTCTTTGAATTCCCAGTCAGACAATGGCACTGTATACCAGTAGTAAAAATTGTGGGTGCACGTAACCCCAATATATTCTTTGAATTACCAGTCAGAAACTGGCACTATATGGCAGTAGCAAGAAATGAGGGTATTTATAACCCCAATATATTCTTTGAATTCCCAGTCAGACAATGGCACTGTATACCAGTAGTAAAAATTGTGGGTGCACGTAACCCCAATATATTCTTTGAATTCCCAGTCAGACACTGGCACTATATGGCAGTAGCAAGAAATGAGGGTATTTGTATTCCCAATATACTCTTTGAATTCCCAGTCAGACAATGGCACTGTATACCAGTAGTAAAAATTGCGGGTGCACGTAACCCCAATATATTCTTTGAATTACCAGTCAGAAACTGGCACTATATGGCAGTAGCAAGAAATGAGGGTATTTATAACCCCAATATATTCTTTGAATTCCCAGTCAGACAATGGCACTGTATACCAGTAGTAAAAATTGTGGGTGCACGTAACCCCAATATATTCTTTGAATTACCAGTCAGAAACTGGCACTATATGGCAGTAGCAAGAAATGAGGGTATTTGTATTCCCAATATATTCTTTGAATTCCCAGTCAGACAATGGCACTGTATACCAGTAGTAAAAATTGTGAGTGCACGTAACCCCAATATATTCTTTGAATTACCAGTCAGAAACTGGCACTATATGGCAGTAGCAAGAAATGAGGGTATTTGTATTCCCAATATATTCTTTGAATTCCCAGTCAGACAATGGCACTGTATACCAGTAGTAAAAATTGTGGGTGCACGTAACCCCAATATATTCTTTGAATTACCAGTCAGAAACTGGCACTATATGGCAGTAGCAAGAAATGAGGGTATTTATAACCCCAATATATTCTTTGAATTCCCAGTCAGACAATGGCACTGTATACCAGTAGTAAAAATTGTGGGTGCACGTAACCCCAATATATTCTTTGAATTCCCAGTCAGACACTGGCACTATATGGCAGTAGCAAGAAATGAGGGTATTTGTATTCCCAATATACTCTTTGAATTCCCAGTCAGACAATGGCACTGTATACCAGTAGTAAAAATTGTGGGTGCACGTAACCCCAATATATTCTTTGAATTACCAGTCAGAAACTGGCACTATATGGCAGTAGCAAGAAATGAGGGTATTTGTATTCCCAATATACTCTTTGAATTCCCAGTCAGACAATGGCACTGTATACCAGTAGTAAAAATTGTGGGTGCACGTAACCCCAATATATTCTTTGAATTACCAGTCAGAAACTGGCACTATATGGCAGTAGCAAGAAATGAGGGTATTTGTATTCCCAATATATTCTTTGAATTCCCAGTCAGACAATGGCACTGTATACCAGTAGTAAAAATTGTGAGTGCACGTAACCCCAATATATTCTTTGAATTACCAGTCAGAAACTGGCACTATATGGCAGTAGCAAGAAATGAGGGTATTTGTATTCCCAATATATTCTTTGAATTCCCAGTCAGACAATGGCACTGTATACCAGTAGTAAAAATTGTGGGTGCACGTAACCCCAATATATTCTTTGAATTACCAGTCAGAAACTGGCACTATATGGCAGTAGCAAGAAATGAGGGTATTTATAACCCCAATATATTCTTTGAATTCCCAGTCAGACAATGGCACTGTATACCAGTAGTAGAAATTGTGGGTGCACGTAACCACAATATATTCTTTGAATTACCAGTCAGAAACTGGCACTATATGGCAGTAGCAAGAAATGAGGGTATTTATAACCCCAATATATTCTTTGAATTCCCAGTCAGACAATGGCACTGTATACCAGTAGTAAAAATTGTGGGTGCACGTAACCCCAATATATTCTTTGAATTACCAGTCAGAAACTGGCACTATATGGCAGTAGCAAGAAATGAGGGTATTTGTATTCCCAATATATTCTTTGAATTCCCAGTCAGACACTGGCACTATATGGCAGTAGCAAGAAATGAGGGTATTTGTATTCCCAATATATTCTTTGAATTCCCAGTCAGACAATGGCACTGTATACCAGTAGTAAAAATTGTGGGTGCACGTAACCCCAATATATTCTTTGAATTACCAGTCAGAAACTGGCACTATATGGCAGTAGCAAGAAATGAGGGTATTTATAACCCCAATATATTCTTTGAATTCCCAGTCAGACAATGGCACTGTATACCAGTAGTAAAAATTGTGGGTGCACGTAACCCCAATATATTCTTTGAATTCCCAGTCAGACACTGGCACTATATGGCAGTAGCAAGAAATGAGGGTATTTGTATTCCCAATATATTCTTTGAATTCCCAGTCAGACAATGGCACTGTATACCAGTAGTAAAAATTGTGGGTGCACGTAACCCCAATATATTCTTTGAATTCCCAGTCAGACACTGGCACTATATGGCAGTAGCAAGAAATGAGGGTATTTGTATTCCCAATATATTCTTTGAATTCCCAGTCAGACAATGGCACTGTATACCAGTAGTAAAAATTGTGGGTGCACGTAACCCCAATATATTCTTTGAATTACCAGTCAGACACTGGCACTATATGGGAGTAGCAAGAAATGAGGGTATTTGTATTCCCAATATATTCTTTGAATTCCCAGTCAGACAATGGCACTGTATACCAGTAGTAAAAATTGTGGGTGCACGTAACCCCAATATATTCTTTGAATTCCCAGTCAGACACTGGCACTATATGGCAGTAGCAAGAAATGAGGGTATTTGTATTCCCAATATATTCTTTGAATTCCCAGTCAGACAATGGCACTGTATACCAGTAGTAAAAATTGTGGGTGCACGTAACCCCAATATATTCTTTGAATTACCAGTCAGAAACTGGCACTATATGGCAGTAGCAAGAAATGAGGGTATTTATAACCCCAATATATTCTTTGAATTCCCAGTCAGACAATGGCACTGTATACCAGTAGTAAAAATTGTGGGTGCACGTAACCCCAATATATTCTTTGAATTCCCAGTCAGACACTGGCACTATATGGCAGTAGCAAGAAATGAGGGTATTTGTATTCCCAATATACTCTTTGAATTCCCAGTCAGACAATGGCACTGTATACCAGTAGTAAAAATTGTGGGTGCACGTAACCCCAATATATTCTTTGAATTACCAGTCAGAAACTGGCACTATATGGCAGTAGCAAGAAATGAGGGTATTTATAACCCCAATATATTCTTTGAATTCCCAGTCAGACAATGGCACTGTATACCAGTAGTAAAAATTGTGGGTGCACGTAACCCCAATATATTCTTTGAATTACCAGTCAGAAACTGGCACTATATGGCAGTAGCAAGAAATGAGGGTATTTGTATTCCCAATATATTCTTTGAATTCCCAGTCAGACAATGGCACTGTATACCAGTAGTAAAAATTGTGAGTGCACGTAACCCCAATATATTCTTTGAATTACCAGTCAGAAACTGGCACTATATGGCAGTAGCAAGAAATGAGGGTATTTGTATTCCCAATATATTCTTTGAATTCCCAGTCAGACAATGGCACTGTATACCAGTAGTAAAAATTGTGGGTGCACGTAACCCCAATATATTCTTTGAATTACCAGTCAGAAACTGGCAATATATGGCAGTAGCAAGAAATGAGGGTATTTATAACCCCAATATATGCTTTGAATTCCCAGTCAGACAATGGCACTGTATACCAGTAGTAAAAATTGTGGGTGCACGTAACCCCAATATATTCTTTGAATTCCCAGTCAGACACTGGCACTATATGGCAGTAGCAAGAAATGAGGGTATTTGTATTTCCAATATACTCTTTGAATTCCCAGTCAGACAATGGCACTGTATACCAGTAGTAAAAATTGTGGGTGCACGTAACCCCAATATATTCTTTGAATTACCAGTCAGAAACTGGCACTATATGGCAGTAGCAAGAAATGAGGGTATTTGTATTCCCAATATACTCTTTGAATTCCCAGTCAGACAATGGCACTGTATACCAGTAGTAAAAATTGTGGGTGCACGTAACCCCAATATATTCTTTGAATTACCAGTCAGAAACTGGCACTATATGGCAGTAGCAAGAAATGAGGGTATTTGTATTCCCAATATATTCTTTGAATTCCCAGTCAGACAATGGCACTGTATACCAGTAGTAAAAATTGTGAGTGCACGTAACCCCAATATATTCTTTGAATTACCAGTCAGAAACTGGCACTATATGGCAGTAGCAAGAAATGAGGGTATTTGTATTCCCAATATATTCTTTGAATTCCCAGTCAGACAATGGCACTGTATACCAGTAGTAAAAATTGTGGGTGCACATAACCCCAATATATTCTTTGAATTACCAGTCAGAAACTGGCACTATATGGCAGTAGCAAGAAATGAGGGTATTTATAACCCCAATATATTCTTTGAATTCCCAGTCAGACAATGGCACTGTATACCAGTAGTAAAAATTGTGGGTGCACGTAACCACAATATATTCTTTGAATTACCAGTCAGAAACTGGCACTATATGGCAGTAGCAAGAAATGAGGGTATTTATAACCCCAATATATTCTTTGAATTCCCAGCCAGACAATGGCACTGTATACCAGTAGTAAAAATTGTGGGTGCACGTAACCCCAATATATTCTTTGAATTACCAGTCAGAAACTGGCACTATATGGCAGTAGCAAGAAATGAGGGTATTTGTATTCCCAATATATTCTTTGAATTCCCAGTCAGACACTGGCACTATATGGCAGTAGCAAGAAATGAGGGTATTTGTATTCCCAATATATTCTTTGAATTCCCAGTCAGACAATGGCACTGTATACCAGTAGTAAAAATTGTGGGTGCACGTAACCCCAATATATTCTTTGAATTACCAGTCAGAAACTGGCACTATATGGCAGTAGCAAGAAATGAGGGTATTTATAACCCCAATATATTCTTTGAATTCCCAGTCAGACAATGGCACTGTATACCAGTAGTAAAAATTGTGGGTGCACGTAACCCCAATATATTCTTTGAATTCCCAGTCAGACACTGGCACTATATGGCAGTAGCAAGAAATGAGGGTATTTGTATTCCCAATATATTCTTTGAATTCCCAGTCAGACAATGGCACTGTATACCAGTAGTAAAAATTGTGGGTGCACGTAACCCCAATATATTCTTTGAATTCCCAGTCAGACACTGGCACTATATGGCAGTAGCAAGAAATGAGGGTATTTGTATTCCCAATATATTCTTTGAATTCCCAGTCAGACAATGGCACTGTATACCAGTAGTAAAAATTGTGGGTGCACGTAACCCCAATATATTCTTTGAATTCCCAGTCAGACACTGGCACTATATGGCAGTAGCAAGAAATGAGGGTATTTGTATTCCCAATATATTCTTTGAATTCCCAGTCAGACAATGGCACTGTATACCAGTAGTAAAAATTGTGGGTGCACGTAACCCCAATATATTCTTTGAATTCCCAGTCAGACACTGGCACTATATGGCAGTAGCAAGAAATGAGGGTATTTGTATTCCCAATATATTCTTTGAATTCCCAGTCAGACAATGGCACTGTATACCAGTAGTAAAAATTGTGGGTGCACGTAACCCCAATATATTCTTTGAATTACCAGTCAGACACTGGCACTATATGGCAGTAGCAAGAAATGAGGGTATTTGTATTCCCAATATATTCTTTGAATTCCCAGTCAGACAATGGCACTGTATACCAGTAGTAAAAATTGTGGGTGTATATAGCCCCAATTCTATTGCTAGGGGACTTGCAGGGTATTTCTGGGGTGAAGGTGGGGGGGCACACCGTTGGAACGGGTATCGGGGTATATATCGGGTATACGGGAATACACTGACAGTGTATTCCATTCAGGATCCTGGGAAAGCTGGGTTGCGGCGATTGAGCCCGTCAGTGCCACGTTACACTGACAAGCTTCTCCCTGGAATTTAGCTCTTACAAGAGCTGTTGGTTGTCTTCTCCTTCCTATCCTAGCCTGTCCCTGCCTACCCAGAATCTAAGCCCTAGCTAGCTGGACGGAAACCTCCGTCCTCGGTGAATTGCAAGCTCAGAATGACGCGAACCTGGGCGGCGCTGTTCTTTTAAATTAGAGGTCACATGTTTTCGGCAGCCAATGGGTTTTGCCTACTTTTCTCAACGTCACCGGTGTCGTAGTTCCTGTCCCACCTACCCTGCGCTGTTATTGGAGCAAAAAAGGCGCCAGGGAAGGTGGGAGGGGAATCGAGTAATGGCGCACTTTACCACGCGGTGTTCGATTCGATTCGAACATGCTGAACAGCCTAATATCCGATCGAACATGAGTTCGATAGAACACTGTTCGCTCATCTCTAATCTTAATATATTTACTTAGAAAATTGTTGACGTGTTCAATACTTGTTTCATCCACTGTATAAATATATGCATGTAAATATGGCAAATAATTACTACAACATACAGTACATTCACTTAACAGCTTAACTTTGATATAGTTATTGATTTCCTTTTCTATCCCGACAGAGAGCTTCTCTGGAGACCATGACCATATATTGGCACTGCGGGAGAAGAGGATTGGGAGACCCAGATTTATTTACAACCATGTACAAAGCATTGAAAAGAGTTTGGATCTAGAAAGACAGAAGATGCCTGAGCGCAATTTTCATTCTCCACCCCATTTGAAAATCCATAAATATATTGAACCTAGGTTTTTAAAATCAGCTTTCCCTCGATCAACTCATGACCAGGCCCTGAATTTATTGGCGTCAGAGGATCCAGATGTTGAAGTAGAAAATCTTCCAGTTCCACAATCAAGTGTGATTTTAGTGGTAAGTGTTAAAATTTATGTATTGTTTGTCTGAATATGAAGATACTTGCAGTCAATGATGTGCAAAAATTAAAGGTTTGGTTCAAAGCAGCAAATTCATTTTAAATGCATTGCGAATGAAGGAATATTATGATTTTTAGTTTGCTGACATAATCTACATTGATATTGTGTATGTAAGTACTAAAGTAGTACAAGGCAAAGGTCTCATATAGCGAAACACAGAAAAAAAAAATGCAGCAGAAATATATCATGTTTTTTCCCACAGTGTTTTTCATCACATTTTTACAGTGTTTTTTCCTGCGGACTTTTTGCCCTTATCATACATATAAGGAAAATGCCATCGTTTCCACAGGTATAATAAGGTATATAAGTTTTGCATGTGTTTTAAAATGCAGAATTTTTAGCAGCGGCGTTTCCGCCGTTGGAAAAACACTGTGTATTCACCATGTGGGACTTCAGCCTTAAGTACTAGTTTAAGCATTGCTGTACTTGATACCTAAAATATTAGGTTTTAGGTTTGACTGTTGTAGTAGCATCTTTCAGGCAGCTCTGTAGGATCCATATATTTAGTACCAAGAAAGAAATCAGATGCTGCCAGGGAAATTTTTCCCAAAGGTTTTGTTTGTGAAAGGTTTTCATGATGCAATGCAATCCATGGTCATATTAAATCTGTCTGAAAGTGTCCTAATCTCAGTATCCCAAGGAGCTTAGATAAGACAATTTGTTTGGCAGGGTCCGTACTTCCCATTATTGAATAAATTATGACATAATACTTATTTCTGCATGTGGTATGATTATAAATGTAGGGTAAGTACACAGTGAGCGTATTACCGCTGCCATAAGAAATAATATAATAATAAGACAGTGGCAATAGCATGGCATATGTTAATGAGTTTCTCTAGTTTAGCAGTTTACTAAATATTTCATTAAAAAGCCAGTCTTGTATACAAATTGAATACAGTATTGAATCACAATTTGCCATCAAAATGATATTAAGCAGTTTCCAAACAAGGATTTATTAGCTGTGTCAAAATGAAGATTTTTGCACAGTATTCCTGGGAATCTAAGTTTAGTTAAAGAGGACCTTTCATGTCTTCATGCACATGAGGTTTTATATACTGCTAGAAATATGACAGTGCGCCTTCCTGTGACTTTTGGCCATTGAGTGTATAAATGTCTGCAATGAAACTGTTAAGAACAGTGGCGTAACTACCACAGAGGCAGCTGCCTGAGGGCGTGGGACATTAGGGGCCCGGTGACAGCCGCTATCGCTGCTATCATTATACTCAGGGGTCTTTTTGGACCCCCGAGTATAATGATCGGTGGCCTGGGAGAGGTAAGTTTTTTTTTTAATGTTTTTCTCCCCCTGGGTCTCTGATTATTATACTCAGCGCCGCACCTCCCATGAGGCGACCTGAAGCGAGCGCTTCAGGCGGCGCTGTGCCAGGGCCCCAGGGGGGGCGGCATTTTTGATTATCTAAGCCAGTCCAGGACAAGCTGTCCTGGACTGGCTTAGCACCGAGCGGTGGTTTGGGGAGGCCACTGAAGCAGCGCTGCTCCAGCAGCCTCCCCTCACACTCAGGCAGAGAGCAGGTCTTCTCCATGCCTGCTCTCTGCCTGCGAACGGCGCTAAGCCCCGCCCCCTTTGCTACGCGCCACGCCCCCTTCGCTCAGCCCTCTCCTCCGGGGGGGGGGGGGCTTTCTGTATTTCGCCTCGGGCGGCGAAAGGAGTAGGTTCACCCCTGATTATACTTTGTGGTCTGAAAAGACCCCAGAGTATAATAATTGTTTATGGGTGTCCACAGTGGGACATAATACTGTGTGCAGGGGCCACTATGGGGTACAATACTGTGCTCAGGGGCCACTATAGGAGATAATACTGTGTGGAGGGGCCACTATGGGGGATAATACTGTGTGGAGGGGCCACTGAGGGACATAATAGTGTGTGCAGGGGCCACTATGGGGTATAATACTGTGTGCAGGGGCCACTATGAGGCATAATAGAGGGCGCAGGAATACGTAGGAGGGGGTCGTTCGAGGACTTCGGTATCGGTCGGGGGGGGGCCATGTCAAAAGTTTGCCACAGGGCCCCGCCATTCCTAGTTACGCCACTGGTTAAGAACATCTGTATCCTTTCCTAAAGTGTTTCTTGACATGCATGTAAAATTCAGATACTACACATTCAGAATACTTTTTCATAGTGTTTATATTATTTCTGACTGTACCCTTTCTATAAGTTCTCTGTTTCTTCAGCCAGTGATTTTTTTAGGCTTTCTGTAGTGTCCACTAGAGGCTCCCCTAATTCAACTAGATCAGATGGTATTGCCACTGAATCTGAACATGTACAGTAGATCATTACAATGGAAAGTGATCAATAAAAGACTGGCTTATTGAGCAGATTTCATTTCTTTTTAGTGAAGGAGATTCTCTGTACTATGGAGAGTGCCGCGGCTTTACAATGTAGTCCCTGAGACAAGCTGACAAGCTTTGGGACAGGATTGTACAGAGCAGCATTTGCTTACCCATCTGTGACCGTACATTGGGACTGGATTACCTAGAGACTCAAAATCTGGCTTCATTTTTTTTCATATGTGTATAAATAGACATCCATCCAGCATAACCCCGAGAACCCTGCCTGTAAAGAAACTTGACAAGGTGATGTGTACCGTACTTGTGTAAGCGGAAAATAGAACCAGCCTAAAAAATGACTCTTAGGCCGGGGCTCCATGGGACGGAAACTACACAATCTCCCCATGGTGGAAATGCCACGAGAATAATCACGGCATTTTACAGTAAGGGTAAAGTGGATGGTATTCTAGCAAACCCCATGCCGACTTTGCGGTTAAAAACCACGGTGGACACACCGCAATTTCCAAAACCGACGCATTTTTGGAAATCGCAGCATGTCAATTATATCTACGGAAACACTAGCGGTTTCCCCATAGATATAATTGCAACAGAAAGTCTATGTAGGAAAACTTAGTGAAGTTTCTGTCTAAAGCGTATTGCATTGCAGCCACGTTTTTTTCCGCAGTGCTTTTTTGCTGCAGGATGTCCTGTGTCTGTGTGCAGGCCGCTTCCATTCATTCCTATGGGTGCGTGCTATTCGAAACGGCCGTCAATGGGAGGCTTTTTTACCTATTGCTTTCAATGTGATATGTACAAATCACATTGAAAGCAATAGGTAAAAAAGCCTCCCATTGATTTCAATGGGGAGCGCGCGTATGCCGGCACCCATTCAAGTCAATAGGATCTGTTTTTTACGCCGTTCAGAATGAGCGAGCATAAACTCTGTGTGCAGGCTCCCTAAAGGGTTAGAATTGTACCTGAGTGGCCCTCATTAGGTTCCCAGCCAATACTGGAGTATAGAGGTAAATACCATGGCTCGGTGCACTTTTTGCAGCACTGGTTTGAATTCAACCAAGGACATAGAGTTTATTTGCTCTTCCTATATCTATGTGCAGTTCCTCTTAGTTCTATGGTTTTTTCCACACTCTAAAAATCATCATAAAAGCAGATATACTAACACTTATTAAACTTAGAAGAGGGCTTTCAGAGACTGCACCAAATCTATCACAGTGGCACATTATGTGACAGAAGTGGTCATACACTTTTCTGTTCCTTTTGCTAGCTGAACGCTAGCTTAATGCACAATAAAGTGTCAAAGGCTAAGACCCCACTTTGCAGAATAGCTGCTTTTTTTGTTGCTGATTTGGAGATTCCTGTTAAACCACCTCCTGGCTTTGATCCAAAAAAAAAGCAGCAAAATCTGTAACAAAAATGCAGATTTTCCGTAATGTGGGGCCTTAGTCCAAACTGTGCCAATAAATGCTTCATATTACAGTATCCGCAAAGAGGATGAGTTTCTGGCTTATGCCATCCACACATTCCAGAAAAAAAAATCTGCAGCAAAAATGCTGCGATTTTAAAAAAAACGTTGTTTTTGCAAATCGCGGCATGTCGATTATACCTAAGGAAACACTGACATTTTCCATATAGGTATAATGGAGACAGAAACATCTGGGAGATCAAATTGGTTAAATAGAATTTCCTAAGCTGTGGATGTAGCTCAATGAGCATATACAACATATATCATTAATAATTATTTTAATTATTTATTAGAGTATACAATAAAAGTCAAGTTTTAGTTTAATACATAAGTGGGAAACTGATTCTTTTTGCCAATAGACATTATTTAGGAGTTATTCTTAACCTGCCACCTTTGTGGGTCACTTCTTTGATGAATATTCTGTACTTGTCACATCATTTTTGTGTGGGTTAAATGGGGCAAATACTAAATATTTAGCTACTGTCACAGATTGCCAACAATAAAATTGCTTCTTTCATATTACAGTTTTGCAGGAAAATAACTACAATGCTGAACATAATTTAATAACAGTTTTATTATTGCCATTTCAGAAGAATATGAGGCAACAAAACCCATTGGAATGAAACCCACTTATAAAATAATTACATTTCCTATAAACTTATATTTATAAGTGGCAAATCAATGATACGGTTTATCGAGACATGGCTGATGTACTTTTAAAAGGTTTGTAAGCCATTATAAATAATATAGCTTGGCATGTTAATGCTTCCTGCATTAGTCAATGGATGTCTGGATTGATTACAAGGTAGGGAGTCGTGTGCGTAATGTATCCAGATTTTCATCCACCTGTCTAAGTGTTTTCCATTGAAGACCAAGGAAGAGACTCCCAAAGGACATAACATCCTTATGAGCTTGAGAATGGTTAGTCCAGATTAATATGGGGCTGTTTTATCTACTGTAAATGGAGCCATTATTCCTATGTAACTTGATACCTGAGACATTTTGGTTTGAGTGAACACTTTGGAGTCAGACACATTACAATTATTGACTTGGAAATATATCACATGTATTAATTTGTGTAATTCAATAAGTGACATTTAGTAGTTTTCTGGAATAGTTGTTCTCTTTTTTAGTTTTGTCAATGCCAAGGTCTAGTCAGCATATTGTCTCTGCAGAAAGGAGAATACCTTTTATAGAGCATATGCTGGAATGTGGCCCAAATTCTTCTGCTTATTTCATATGAGGACATAATAAAGTACTCCTGTATCCCATAACCCTTTATATTATTTTAATTTAATTTATTTTGATGATCTTTCCATAGATTTCAGTGAATCAGAGCTGCAGTACTTACACTTGCTGCTATAGCTTGTACCGCAATTGAGCGCGGCTTGCGGCATGTAAACAATACAGAGAGCCACTCAGTCTGGGTGCCAGGGATCTGCGTAGGTCTCAGGTGGCGGACTAATACTGATGGCCTATCATAAGGATAAACTATCAATGTTAGAAACTGGATAACCTCTTCATCAGAGGCACAGGGATATTCAATATTTTATGGGGAAAGTTATATGTTATGGCTTATATTATGTATTGTATTTTTGTATTGTATTATGGGAAATGTTATGTATTATGGCTATGAACAACTTGAAATGTGTATAGAGGTATGGTATACCCATGAGCATTCTGCTACTATATAGAAATATTTATTACATGTCGATCTAACAATAGGCATTGGCATGTTTTGGGCAATCAGATCCTATAAAATCATATTACGGTTCAGTACTGCTAGTGACTAACCCAGGAAAAACCCATTAAAGCATAAAAAGGCTGTAGCCATAAATGACACTTATGCCAGCCCCAGCTGCTTAGTATTTCTATCAATTGTTATGCTGTCATCCAGACAATGTTATTTATTGTCACTAGGAGGCGCCACAACACCACCTTAGTTTTCAGGACCAAAGTATTTCTAACCTAAAGTTTATCAAATCCAAATTCTATTCATGTGGTGACAAAGGAAATCTTTTTTTTTTTAACGGAGACTTGTGTCTCGTGATGCTTTTATTCAGCAGATATGATTCCTTCCAGTTATATATTTTATCTTGACTTATTTTTTATAGATTGAAGAGACAATTTATGCCTGAGATTGGTTACGTCTGAACCCACTTGTTTGCATCTCAAATGCAGTTTCTATTGAGTAATAGTCTTACGATGATCAATATATAGCTCTAGATGACTTAAAGGAGTTGTCTAGGAGAAGATATTGATAGCTCATTTGAAGAATAGATCATCAATATCAGCTACTGTGACTGGTGTATGTGCAGTGTACACAGTCAGAAGCAGATGGCCCCACACACAGTAGACGCCATGCCTAGATACTGCCACTCCATTCCATTTCTAGCCAATGAGAGCTGAGCTGCAAAAGCCTGGCATGGCCACTCAAACCAAGGCATGCTCAAGAAAAGAGATTTCTATTGGGTTTAGGACATTGACCCAAGAATGCATATGTGACAGCTGGTTGGTAGACTGTTTAATAAAATGTCTTATTAAATTAGGTTTATCACTTATTACAATTACTAAATAAGTATAGAATCCAGGCAAAAGTGATTTGTTCAGTGAATCAAATCTGTATATACAGATGATGCCATCCTAAATTGTCGTATGAACGTCTTCTGTCCAGTAAGGACCTTCATCAGACCAGATTGCCTTGGAAGAAACAAATAGAAGAACCGAGCAAGTGGGAATAGCGGCCGCCCCACTAGAGAAAGGAAGATGCCCAAATGTATATACAAATTTGATTCACTTTTGAAGCATTTCATTGAGTGCTCGGATTCTATACTTGTTGGATTTTGGAGTGAAACTCTTGCAGAGCACCAAAGACCATTGAATTAACTGGAGTGCCATGATTACTCTACTATACTTATTACTAGCACTGGTCCTAATGTACAAATGACATGTGTATTCAGGTTATGAAGATGCTAGACATTAGATGATTTTTTAGACATTTGTTAGGATGTCTAATACAATATACAGGATTCCTATTGCTTGATCTGTCTGAGCTTCCCTACTAATGGATTATTTTAGAGAACGGTTTACAGTAATGCAACTATAACGTAGGAAACCTCAGGGAAATTATAATGACCTTAATACCAATCGATGATAAAAATAGATTGGCTGCATATTATATTAACAGAATGCAGAACATTTCAAGATGGAGCTTTTTCACCATATGAGACCATCTGGGGTACATCTATCAAACTGCTAAACATCTGAAATGCTTCTTTGTAAAATGGGTTACAAATGCAACATGACAGTATTTTGTACTTTTAATACAAAAGATTAAAATGACTGAATAATGTAAACTAAATAATATAATACAACATTCTTCAGACTGATTCCGTAGGAAAGTCCATATAAATAAAACAATTTCCAAAAATGTAATTGTAACCAATCTATTTGTTATTTTCTTCTTTCTTTCTTTTAAAGGTAATCAATGTATTACTATTACTTATGTCCCCATAGACAAAAAGTATACTGTATATCTAAAAAAAAGCATACTGGATTATGATGTTATTTTTAAAAGAATAGAGGACCATTGGCAATACCTAAAATCCATTACTTATTGGGGAAATGGTGATACATCAGTATATTTAGCAAAGACAACACCTTGTGAATTGTAGATTCATTTTAAATAATATAAATATTTTGTTATCCTATATTTCATCATGGGACCTCAGATACGGGGTGCCATAATACATCCGACATCTAATAAGTCTATGGGCAACTATAAGGAACTTAAAGCTATCTGAAGCCTTGATGGATATTAGCATATCAATCCTGTATTTTATAGGTTTTTCTGATCTTTAAAAACTGTGTCCAAATGGCTTATGTGTAGGTTAGTCACTAATATACTGTCTGTAGCTGAAATGCCTCTGTAAATAAGTTTTACGTAAAGCAACTTAACTAACTATGTTCCTGGTGTTTATCATCTGTTTGTGTAACCTAATTTGAACTCTTGGTTATATCCCCACCCTGAAGTTCAGACAGACAAACATCCCATGCCTATATCTCCACTGCTCCCTTAATCTCCCCCTCTCTAATTGTCTGTGGTGGGAATGTGTTTCATATGCTGGGCAGCAGATAATGCAGTCCGTGGACAACAAAACAGCAAAAAAGACAGTGAGTAATTACATAACTCCCTTAGAAATTGTAAATTAGAGGACTGTGAGGGCAGCTATTTATAGATGCAATGTCAGTGAGAAGGGCGAGGAAACATTGGGAATTGTAGTCCCTATTAGATGAGCGAGTACTATTCGAAACTCCCATTTCAAATAGCACGCTCCCATAGGAATGAATGGACGCAGCCATCACGCAGGGGGTTAAGCGGCCAGCCACTGGCAAAGTCTGCGTGCCGGCCGCTTCCATTCATTCCTATCGGTGTGTGCTATTCGAAACGGGAGTTTCGAATAGTACTCGCTCGACTCCCTAACATTGGTAATCCCTTCTGCAGCAAGTCATGGCAGCATAAATACAATGGTGTTGTGACGCTAGGTTCACACCTGCATTCAGGGTCTCCGTTTTATGGTTTCCGTCTTCTGCATGCCAGAAGACGGAAACCATAGACCGGGTCCGGCCGTGAGCGGCGGTGAGCGTTTTATGCTCTCCGCTGCAAAACCGGATTTTTTAATCCGGACACAGAGTACTGCATGTCCGACTCTGTATCCGGATTATAAAACCCGGTTTCGCGGCGGAGAGCATAAAACGCTCACCGCCGCTCACGGCCGGACATCTTTCTCACCCATTCAAATGAATGGGTGAGAAAGACTCCTGCAGGTTTCCGTCTCCTGCCTCTGTTTTAGGCAGGAAACGGAAACCTCAAGTACGGAGTGCCGGCGCAGATGTGAACAAGCCCTAAGTTGCAAAAGACAAATTGAAAAATAATTACTTCTCATCTATGGTGAAATCTGGTGACCATTCAGACACGTATAGATATTTTTCTATATTTTTTTGAAGTCAGAAAACCCCTTTAACACTCTCCCTGCAAGGGACATATCTCTTGCATCCTTCCAGGGTGGCATTTCTGTATCAAAGGATGGAAAAGATACATAATTGTTATTAACGGGTTTTGTTTGGGCCATATACACTCACCGGCCACTTTATTAGGTACACCATGCTAGTAACGGGTTGGACCCCCTTTTGCCTTCAGAACTGCCTCAATTCTTCGTGGCATAGATTCAACAAGGTGCTGGAAGCATTCCTCAGAGATTTTGGTCCATATTGACATGATGGCATCACACAGTTGCCGCAGATTTGTCGGCTGCACATCCATGATGCGAATCTCCCGTTCCACCACATCCCAAACATGCTCTATTGGATTGAGATCTGGTGATTGATCTGGAGGCCATTGGAGTACAGTGAACTCATTGTCATGTTCAAGAAACCAGTCTGAGATGATTCCAGCTTTATGACATGGCGCATTATCCTGCTGAAAGTAGCCATCAGATGTTGGGTACATTGTGGTCATAAAGGGATGGACATGGTCAGCAACAATACTCAGGTAGGCTTTGGCGTTGCAACGATGCTCAATTGGTACCAAGGGGCCCAAAGAGTGCCAAGAAAATATTCCCCACACCATGACACCACCACCACCAGCCTGAACCGTTGATACAATGCAGGATGGATCCATGCTTTCATGTTGTTGACACCAAATTCTGACCCTACCATCCGAATGTCGCAGCAGAAATCGAGACTCATCAGACCAGGCAACGTTTTTCCAATCTTCAATTGTCCAATTTCGATGAACTTGTGCAAATTGTAGCCTCAGTTTCCTGTTCTTAGCTGAAAGGAGTGGCACCCGGTGTGGTCTTCTGCTGCTGTAGCCCATCTGCCTCAAAGTTCGACGTACTGTGCGTTCAGAGATGCTCTTCTGGCTACCTTGGTTGTAACGGGTGGCTATTTGAGTCACTGTTGGCTTTCTATCAGCTCGAACCAGTCTGGCCATTCTCCTCTGACCTCTGGCATCAACAACGCATTTCCGCCCACAGAACTGCCGCTCACTGGATGTTTTTTCTTTTTCGGACCATTCTCTGTAAACCCTAGACATGGTTGTGCGTCAAAATCCCAGTAGATCAGCAGTTTCTGAAATACTCAGACCAGCCCTTCTGGCACCAACAACCATGCCACGTTCAAAGGCACTCAAATCACCTTTCTTCCCCATATTGATGCTCGGTTTGAACTGCAGGAGATTGTCTTGACCATGTCTACATACCTAAATGCACTGAGTTGCCGCCATGTGATTGGCTGATTAGAAATTAAGTGTTAACGAGCAGTTGGACAGGTGTACCTAATAAAGTGGCTGGTGAGTGTAAAACTTATAATAACTAGAATTTGAATCACGGTTTTAGCCATTATAGAACTGGAAATATAGATATAGTCATATGAATTGACAAGCAAGAGTGGATGTGTTGTGAACTAGCTATATCTCTGGTTGTCACACGCCCAATGAACATTCACTCTGAAATCTATGCTTAATGGAGCACAACATGGCAGCAGCTCTAAAAGGTATAAGATTACATAAAAGTATATGAAGAAGGAAAGGGGAGCTTGCTAGAACTAAATAGAAAGTTTCTATGATGTAGACCAGATGTACAGTGTGTCTCTCTTCTTTCTGTATGCAGTACATTGGCGATATCATAACTGATGGTCTCCACCCACCTATTCACATAGAATTGAAAATTAGCGGTAGAGCATGTACCATAAAATACAGAATGTAAGTTATAGAGAAATAATATTACTCCTTATGTGCGTTCACTTGATAAAGAGACACTGAAGAAAATTTCTTAAAGGTGCATAATAAAGTTATCTCATTAGAGTTTTTTAATTTGAAAACGTAAAGCTAAAAGATAGCAAAGTGTAGTGTCTTAGAATACATTTCTGAGATACAGTGAGTTACCTATAATAACTGGGGGAATATGTAGATAAAAAGCAGACTTCGGTAAATAGATGTTTCTGTAGCGTTATACGTTAGATTATCTAATCTATAGAATGCAGATATTGCATCTGATGTGAGAACTGTGACCGTGTTTGCTCTCTTGTACAAAGTCCTCATTTTTAAGTCTCCATTTCACAGTTTTGCTTGACAGACACTAAATATTAATGATTTACAACTTGGTTTTGCAAGTCATGTGGTTAGTTATAATAATTTGCAATAAAACCGCCAGAAACAGATGGTGAGTGGGTGTGCTGAATGAAATAAATATGTATTCACTGCTGTATGCATAAGGATACTTACTGGCTATTAGGACGACCTGAAATGGTGACTTATACTGTGTACGGAGTGTTACATGGAATGGGAGGCTACAGTTTGTACAGGGATCCCATCCACTACCAAGGGAATCATTCATGTCATTTCCTTGTGTTTAGACTAGTTATTCCAGAAATTTCCTTCCTTTCTTTTCTGAGACTTTGTTTCCTCCATTACTTTTCAGTATCCCCTGCTGGGCATTTCTGAAGTGGCAGAATGTAACACTAAAATATGAACAGAATTAGACATTTTCTTAGGCTACTTGTTATGTCTGCCTACAAAAGCAAAATCCTTTGTGAAGTCTCACTTTGATGGGCATGCCTTCTAGATTTCCCCTGCTTAAGTGTGAACTTATAATAATAGCATTTGATGCTACGTATATGGTATAGTGATATTTCCTCTAAACGGCTCTTGGAATTATAGACTTTAAAATTCCAAATTCTGCAACCAGATAGAATTGTTGGGGACATTTTCGCATTCAGTTTTTACTCAAGCAATTTTTAAAGTCAAAACCAGGTGTAGATCTCAACAGGAGAGAAAGTATAGAGGAAAGGTGCTATGCGTCTTATTTTTTTTAAAGTCCACCCCTGGACTTAAAAAGTTGGTAAGCTTCTCTTAAAGCCCATTTTCCATTTACTGTCCCTTTTACACAAAAGGGGAAATATTACTTGTAGCAGGTACTGTTAGAGCACTATTATTGTAATAGTGTCCCCCATAGGTAGTAACCCTCTCCCCATTCTCACATACTATTGTGGTGCCCCTCCCCCAGAACTGCATAGTTATCATTTACTTTGTGATAACTGATGCTGCACCTGGGAGATGCTCTGGATACAGCCTGTGTGCACCTCCTATTCTCCTCCCGGGTCCCCTGTCTCCTATTCCATGGTCCAACAGGTACATTTAGTGCTCCTTTTATCGTGTATCGATCAGCGTCCTGTGCAACCGCACATATCACATATACAGTCCTATGAAAAAGTTTGGGCACCCCTATTCATCTTAATTATTTTTAGTTCTAAACTAAAGTTTAGTTTGCAACAGCCATTTCAGTTTGATATATCTAATAACTGATGGACACAGTAATATTTCAGGATTGAAATGAGGTTTATTGTACTAACAGAAAATGTGCAATATGCATTAAACCAAAATTTGACCGATGCAAAAGTATGGGCACCTCAACAGAAAAGTGACATTAATATTTAGTAGATCCTCCTTTTGTAAAGATAACAGCCTCTAGTCGCTTCCTGTAGCTTTTAATCAGTTCCTGGATCCTGGATGAAGGTATTTTGGAACATTCCTCTTTACAAAACAATTCAAGTTCAGTTACGTTTGATGGTCGCCGAGCATGGACAGCCCGCTCTCAAATGATCTGAAAACAAAGATTGTTCAACATAGTTGTTCAGGGGAAGGATACAAAATGTTGTCTCAGAGATTTAACCTGTCAATTTCCACTGTGAGGAACATAGTAAGGAAATGGAAGACCACAGGTACAGTTCTTGTTAAGCCCAGAAGTGGCAGGCCAAGAAAAATATCAGAAAGACAGAGAAGAAGAATGGTGAGAACAGTCAAGGACAATCCACAGACCACCTCCAAAGAGCTGCAGCATCATCTTGCTGCAGATGGTGTCACTGTGCATCGGTCAACAATACAGCGCACTTTGCCCAAGGAGAAGCTGTATGGCAGAGTGATGAGAAAGAAGCCGTTTCTGCAAGCACGCCACAAACAGAGTCGCCTGAGGTATGCAAAAGCACATTTGAACAAGCCAGCTTCATTTTGGAAGAAGGTCCTGTGGACTGATGAAACAAAGATTGAGTTGTTTGGTCATACAAAAAGGCATTATGCATGGCGTTCAAAAAAATCAGCATTCCAAGAAAAACACTTGCTACCCACTGTAAAATTTGGTGGAGGTTCCATCATGCTTTGGGGCTGTGTGGCCAATGCTGGCACCGGGAATCTTGTTAAAGTTGAGGGTCGAATGGATTCCACTCAGTATCAGCAGATTCTTGAGAATAATGTTCAAGAATCAGTGACGAAGTTGAAGTTACGCTGGGGATGGATGTTTCAGCAAGACAATGATCCAAAACACCGCTCCAAATCGACTCAGGCATTCATGCAGAGGAACAATGACAATGTTCTGGAATGGCCATCCCAGTCCCCAGACCTGAATATCATTGAACATCTGTGGGATGATTTGAAGCGGGCTGTCCATGCTTGGCGACCATCAAACTTAACTGAACTTGAATTGTTTTGTAAAGAGGAATGGTCCAAAGTACCTTCATCCAGGATCCAGGAACTGAATAAAAGCTACAGGAAGCGACTAGAGGCTGTTATCTTTGCAAAAGGAGGATCTACTAAATATTAATGTCACTTTTCTGTTGAGGTGCCCATACTTTTGCACCAGTCAAATTTTGGTTTAATGCATATTGCAAATGTTCTGTTAGTACAATAAACCTCATTTCAATCCAGAAATATTACTGTGTCCATCAATTATTAAATATATCAAACTGAAATGGCTGTTGCAAACACCAAAATATTTAGAACTAAAAATGATTAAGATTAATAGGGGTGCCCAAACTTTTTCATAGGACTGTAGCTAATGCCAGCTATAACTCCCATGATAAAATTCTGAATGTGTTTCTATTTTTCTTCATTTATGTCAGCTTCATTTCAACAAGTAGAATGCATATGTGAAAGTTACATAGAAGGTTTTTGTTGTGTGATAAAGTCTTACTGTATGTTACATATCCTCAATGTGCAAATACTACAATGTCTGTGCCTTGCATTTATCTATATTGACTGTGCTCCATACTCAACTCAATTAACCTTACTAAATCCTTCTAGGAGGTTAGCGTATTTACATTTCCAAGATGAGAAATCCCGGCACTAGTCATAAGGGAAAAGCCTTAACAGATTAAAAGCATTTCAGTAAATTGGCTTGGCATAAGAAATGTGTTACGTGTTTCACAACTGTATTTCATTGACAAGAGAAGTATTCACAGCACGTCTGCCTCATTTCATTGGACTGGATTGTCTGATACTTGTTTGTGAATTATATATCTGGATCGATTTGTTAAATATGAATCATTACACACTTAAGCCTGTGGGAATCTGTTGCATCCCCTTCACAAGACTCTAGGGGTGGTCAAAGAATACAAAAAGTATCACCCAAATAAAAGGGGTGAGCTAATAAAGTCGTTAAAACATAACATAAGCAGATATATATATATATATATATATATATATATATATATATATATATATATATTAAACATTAGTTTTCCCTTTTATTTGGACTTGAGTCTAATATGTACCACAGGGTATAGTTATACGAATGACCATCCAGCAGCCTTCATGTTAAACTTCACAGGCCAAAAGCACTGGGGCACATTTTGATACCATGGCTTTGCTTCTCATAGGGATTAAGGCACAATTAAACTAAAATCCCCCAAAACACTTTAGTGACAACAGCTAGATCCAATATCCCTTTCCCTATGTGGTTGTTACAATGGTGGGAAATTGAGATATAGGAAATTTACACAAAAAAGTCTTTTATCTATAATGAATAGACGTCGCTAGAAAACAAATCCATCTTTACCGGCTTTTTGGGATCTTATGCCTTGTTAAAATTGGTAGTTTGGTGATTATTGTAATCAAATAATTTAAATTTTTTTTAGACTTCACGCCATTTGCCATTTCGGTTATAGCTCAACTATGTCATACAGTAAGATGTGCCAAAATGTGGTGCATCTTTTCATATCTATTTATATATATATACTAGCAGGAGGACCCGGCTTCGCACGGGTATATTACATTTTATGTTTGTGTAGTGGCCCCATAAGAATTGTCCAATTTTGCACTGGTGTATTTTGTATGTGGTTTGTGTGTATGTCCATAAGCGTCATGTGATTATGTGTATCTCATTTTGGATATCAGTGAAAAACCTGTGATCAGTTGTTATGAATACCTTTAGTAAAGCTGTATCTAATCCTTCCCCGTGTAGTACTGTGTTTAGATGCAAGTATCTAATCCTTGTTGATATGGTACTGTGTGCAGATGCACATATCTAATCCTCCGGCGTGTGGTACTGTGTGCAGATGCGCGTATCTAATCCTCTTCCGTGTGGTATTGTGTGAAGAGGCGAGTATCTAATCCTCCGGCAAGTGAAACTGTGTGCAGACGTGCATATCTAATCTTACGGCATGTGGTACTGCGTGCAGACATGCGTATCTAATCCTCTGGCGTGTGGTACTGTGTGCTGAGATGCGTATGTAGTTCTCTGGCGTGTGGTATTGTGTGCAGAGGCATGTATCTAATCCTGCCCCATGTGGTACTGTGTGCCGATGCAGGTATCTAATCCTCCAAAGTGAGGTACTGTGTGCAGACACATGTATCTAATCCCCCCTGTGTGGTATTGTGTGAAGAGGGGCGCATCTAATCCTACAGCATGTGGAACTGTGTGTAGATGCGCATATCTAATCCTACGGCATGTGGTACTGTGTACAGACATGCTTATCTTATGCTCTGGTGTGTGGAACTGTGTGCAGATGCACGTATCCAATCCTTTGGCATGTGGTACTGTGTACAGATGCGTGTATCTAATCCTTCAGCATGTGGAACCGTGTGCAGACACAGGTATCTAATCCTTCAGTGTGTAGAACTGTGTGCAGAAGCGCATATTTAATCCTCTGGTGCATGGGACTGTGTGCAGATGCGTGTATCTAATCCTCTGGCATGTAATACTGTGTGCTGATCTGTGTATCTAATCCTCTGATGCATGTATCTCAGTTTGGATATCAGTGTTGGATTGTGCATGTGGAGTGCCCGTGTGTATTGCATTTGGAATATGAGTGAAAGACTTGCAGGTTTGTATTGGCTAAGGGGGGGGGGGCATTGTGTTTGGAATGTTGTATCTCAGCAATGGTACATCCGAGCGAGTTGGAGTCTCGTCTTAAACCTTCCCAGATACCTGAAGTATCTCTGTACCAAATTTGGTGAAGATCGGTATAGTCGTTTGGTTTGCAATAGAGAATGGACAGACAGAAATTCATTTTTATAATATAGAGAGATATATATCCTTTTTTAAGATTTATTTGACAAGTGGGTGTGATTTCATTTGAAGAGGGTGTAGCTTGACATGGAATGGGGACCTGGCTTGAAGGCTTTCACCACCTCTACCAAGTCCAAATTATTGTATCCTTCATTAGTAGCTACTCCACTGATACCATCCCAGTCCTTTCTGCTCCTAAGCAATCCTTTCTGGTAGATTCATCACAGTTATACTCTTTGCTGTCAAGTGGGCAGTCCATGTCTTTCTGTTCCTGTCTAGGACCACAGACCTGAAAGTACAAAGTATAATTGTGCTGAAACAAACAACAATGATTGCTTGGGAATGGTTGGGGCTAAAGAAAAAAATTTCAACTGCACCAGAATTAGTGGAGCAGCGGCTATTGGAGGGATGTAAAGAGTTGGAGTTGTTGGGGGTAGCAAAAGGTCCTCTTTAAAATGTCTAACTTGTAGTAGTTTTGGATTTGATCAAATCATCACTGAAGTCATGTAGAAGACCAAAAAGCTTTTGCATTTTAAAAAAAATTTAAATAGCTAAATAGTCAAAAATCACATCATGAAGTAATCTATTTACCTCCAGTACAAATTCTACAACAATGGTTAGGAGAGAATAAATGAATTTTCACTTGTATGAAACACAACTATAATCAAAGAGTGATGGGTTACCCAAGGGAACAAGTCAGTGCAAATATGGAACCTGCCATCTCTCTGGAAACAAAAGCAGGCAGCATCTCATCTGTCAACAGCTGATGTGTAATACTTCCTAGTACAGCATATCAATGACAAAAATGACTTAAAACATGCAAAAATACATAAAATATCTCACAAACTGAATGGTGAGTGGCAACATTTCAGTTACCTTGTGCTCACACAATTTGCACGTTTGCATTTCAATCTAATATCCCCGGATCTGTCAACTAGATTATTTTCTCTAGGGATTTTATTTTGGCAGTATCATTTTATGTATCATATAGGTCCACAATATTATTCCATTTTAGCTGTAACATGCAACCACTACAGAAGAGGCAGAAGCCGCTTGGAAATTGTAAGGATAATTAGCGAGACAATTTATAGAAAGTGTCATCATCTCTCCCAAGCCAGGTGTTCAGAGTATTGCAGTAGAACCAGAAGGAGTGCGGGAGCGAGACAGCTTCATACAGAAAGGTTTAGCATCACACCTTGATAGATCTCATTATAATGAAAATAAGTGAAGGTCTAACAGAAAAGGTAAGACTTGCCTGTTTTTCCACCTGTGTCAGACACTAATATACGTTGCTATTACTGTACATCTTTGAAAAGAAGTAGCAAGGTGTGTCGAGCTTTGTAACATTGTAGTCAAACATACTGTATGTAATGTCTTTATTTTCTGCATTCTGAATGTTATCTCATGCATATGGCTTGTACAAATGTGTATTGTTACTACTTGTTATATACGATATTATAAAGTGTATCAACTAATTTACTACTTGTCAAATATGAGTTATATCTGGTACTGTTCAATATGCCAGTAATTCCCATCTTCTACGTTTTCTAAGAGCCTCAACTGTAAAAAAAAAAATAATAATTTGGAATTCATAAGGAATTACATTCAATGTTTTTATTTAGGATTAAAATGCTGAAGGCCAATAGGATAGGCCATCAATGTCAGACTAGACACCTGACCCTCAGCACCCCATCCTCTCAACTGTTTGAAGGGAAGCTATTCTACAGCCTCTACAGTCTTTATATTAGTCCATCTACTTGCATGTTGTCTACATACTAGAGGTGCTTCAGGGTATTGCGGTTTTATCCCTTGTAAGTGATGTTGATGACTTGTTGTAATTACCTGTTGTAATTTTAGGCATAAATATTCCAATTCAAGAAAACCCATGTAACAAAATACTGATTTCTATTAGTAAAATACTAATTTGGTTTGTCTAATGGTGTGAATAGACAGGGCTTTACTCTTTGGTCTTCTCATCATACAATCACATTACTTTTACATCCTCAATACCAGAATGTAGAGTCAGAGCAAATATTAACCCCTTACCAACATTTTACGTGCATGTCAGGTGATTGATATGGAGAGCGCTTGGGAACTAAACACTCTCTATATGGGGCGTGTGTTGATTCTATTTTACAGTAGGCACCAAGGTAACAGCCAACACTGATGGTGGCTGTTCATCACATAGATGCCATGGTCAATTGCATGCGGAAATGATTGTTGCCACCAGCCACATAAAGATAGAAGTGCAGTAATATGTCATTATACTGCAAAACACAATAAGAAAAAAAAAATCAAACATACTAACCCACACAATTAAGGTAACTTGCAATGTATAATAAATAAGTAATTCAATATTTCCCCATTTATAATTTTTTTTCTAGCTTTCTATTAAGGGAATATTGAATGGTGTCATTCGTAAACACATTTTTTACCCACAAAACAAGCCCACATACTACTATGTGAATAGAAATATTAAAGGATATGGCTTTTAGAAGGCAGGGAGGAAAAACAGAAAAGTAAAAATAAAAAAAAAACTGCCTCCAGGAGGAGTTAAAAGGTGTAGGCATTTGTATTGTATGAGGTGTTCTTAATAACCTCAATTGCATTTGAGAAATACTCAATATTCCTTTGTACACGTCTCTTGGTAGCCTTCGGCCCCGTTCACACGGGGCATGGGAAGCCGCATGAGAATAGGACCAAACTGCGCCTGCCGCGACTGTCGTGGCTTCCGACAGTCGCGGCTTCCGACAGTCGCGGATTTCCAACAGTCGCGGCTTCCCGCTCTGGAGTAGTCCCAAATGAATGGGCCTAGTCCGGAGGGTGCTGCCGTGAGGCGGATGCTCGGGCTGACTCAGCCGCGGAATCCGCCTGAAGAAAGAGCAGCTCGCTTCTTTTTTCCGCTAGTGGGAACAAACCGCTAGCAGAAAAAAGAACGCTAGCGGTCTGGATAGACCTCTATTGTGAGGGGACGGATTTTGAGGAGGATTCAGTGCCACAATCCACCCCCTCTTGCCCCGTGTGAACGGGTCCTTTTAGATCTGGGTAATGATGGCAAATATGTGATGGCCAGTAAAGCATTAAAAGCCTTTCTAATATCGGACTATGCCATAGCTTGCCCAGGCTTTAGTCTCGGCTTGCAAATTAATAAAACGACAATTTACATGATAATAGGGCTCCATAGCTGTATAACAGAGACATATATAGAAACTGTAGAATCACCTGTACAAGGTTTATGACCAGTTTACTGCTGACAGACTTCCTATTCAGTAGACAGGCAGCACACTCCTCTTTTATCATACTGCCTCTGTCCCATCCACCCCTGTAATACAGACCTCATGCCTGGATTCTTCCTTGGTTTGTCCTCATCAGCTAATTTCATTCAGGACATGCTCGACTTGACAAAGTGCAGGCCTGCCCGAATAGTTGCAATATATTGATTATTATTAATATTATTGTTATTATTATTCATGAACCAACCTCTTAATTGGATATTCTATATCTGAATCTATTGCCACATGTTACGTGCAAACTGGGTGTATAATATTTTTCATCTGTTAACTTTATATGGATCTCATTTGCTCCAAGCTGGGAGCAAACTTTTTCTTTCCTTTTTCACTATTTTTCTCTATATCTTCAAGAATCCGGTAACCAAGCAATCTAGCACTATGAATTTAGCAACTATAAATCGAATGGAAGACCCTGTGGAGTTTTTTGTTCCTTTTGTTTCCATTGTAAAGCATGGACTCAAGACCTGGTTCAGCTGGTTTCCACATGTGCCTGTTACCATCCCCCCCAGCTAGGACAGCATGGCTCAACATGCGGCATGGAAGAGAAACCTACATGGAAATGCGGACTTCTTCGTTCAAGGAGATGATTTCTGGCGTCAATTGCTGATGTGTGAAGATGCTACAGCTGACTGGTATTTCTTTCTATTACTGTGGACACGTGGGACACTGTTACAACCTGGGAACCTACCATCACCCACCTACCCCAGGAGTTATGGAAGCTTGGCAAGAGAGCAGCACCCTGTATACCTGGATGGTCTCTGACTTCCTTGGGGCAGTAGAACACTGTGGTAAGCAGGAGGAGGAGGGCTTGTGATGAAGGACAATTGGGGCATTTTTTGTGGTTAAAAGGACAATAGTGCTGATGCAAGATACCGAACTATCAGCTGTGAGCAGGAGATCTCACCACCTACCAAAGGAACTGCCACATGTTATCATGATAGCTGCATATGTCCCACACCTATGCAAAAATTTCTGCTTGTTATATCCACATGCTGTGACCCCCCCTCCTCGTGTCCTACAACCAAGTCGGCTGTATTATTATTATAATTATTATTATTAACATCAATCCGCACAGAGAACTAAATGATCCTGCAGTATGTCTGTGTTTCTTTATTTTTTAGTTGCTATGATTCCTAGGATTTCTCTATCTGCCATGAGCTTCTATGTGTTTCTCTCTTGTTATATACTACTGTACCATCTATGAAACTGTATCACTGAAATTTCCCCATTGTGGGACTATTAAAGGAATATCTTATCTTATCTTATTACTGCATATAAATAAAATTACTAGCAAGCTCAAAAAAGAACTGCTGTTCCTTGCCATCCTTTAAAGGGAGCCTGTCAGCAGAACCCAGCATATCAACCCAGGCCCACAGATTGACAGGTCAGGATCGCTTGAATTACGCATTGATTTTACCTTGTGAATCGGTGTCTTCATTGCCGAGATATCACTGGTTTTGTCAATATCCAAATAAATTCCTTGGAATAAAGAGATTATTGCCACATATTACTTTAGGATAATGGAAACTCCCTCATTGCTTCAAATAGCTTATCTGTGGGCTGGGTTGATATGCTGGGATCTGGTGACACTCCCTTTAATGCATATAAATCGTTCATATCAATTTATTTTTTTAATTACAACTGAATCTTAATCTGTTTTGTTTCAGATGTTAAAAATGGATGTTAACAAGCTAAATACAACACTACTGCGGAAATTTCGCCAAGGAGTTGCTGCAGCTCTAGGCCTCATACCACAGCAAGTTCACATCAATCGTCTAAATGTAAGGTCACCAACAGTATATATGTAGAAAGAGAGCCATGGTTTATTTTACGTTTTTTGATACAGAAAACTTGTTATGATTCCCATAACTTCTTCTTTCTGTTGAAAAGTGACATGTGGTCTAGGGGATTCATTTAGTTCCTTATACTGGTCAGTCTGGAAAGACACACTACTTTAATAGTTATCATAATATATAGATTTTTTTCTTACTAATTATTTGACATTTAGCAGCTAACAAACACCTTAGTATCACTAATTTCCTTCATGTCAAATTCTAAGGGATTATACATTTGTGTATACTTCATAATTGTATGTTGCAATTGCCTTTGGTTATTAACGGTTACTTAAGAAGGAAGCTAAGTCATATTTCTCTCACTCAGGGAAAGAAGAACTGTGTTGAGCTGTTTATTTCCCCATTGAACAAAAAGATAGGTGTTCCAGACACCCTGCCCTCTGCCGAGGTCCTACGTTCGCTCAATCTGCACACACTGCACCAAAGATTGGCCCATTTTGGAATAACTGAAGTCTCTCCTGAGGTAAGTTTATTATATAGTAATGTGTATGCATGTGAGTGTATATAGCATTCCTATAGCATATAGCTACCATATAGCTGCGATTGTACAGATGTGTCCTTCCTTACCCATCCTGTGGACTTAATATATTATAAGATCTTTGGTGGGAAAAGATCAGCTCTTTTGAAATACATGATTTTGGTATGCTCTTACAATTTCTCTATTCAGTCACCAAGTATTTGTGAATTGTAGCTTGTCAAGGGTTTTACCAGCATGTCACAATGTTTTATTGCATTTATATAAAGAGAAATTGGAGTCCATAACCAATTTTAAGCTAACCTAATGGTGGACACATCTATGGTTACAGGACATGGCTAAATCAGCTGTTCCAAGGTGTTGTCCCAAGATTGCAACCATACATAGAGTAGGTGATATGTGTGTGATCAATAGGGGTCTTGTTCCCACTGATGAGAATGCGGATGATGTTTCACCATGTACATCCATGAAATGGTGTTCTCTTCTTTATTTTATATTAGCTATCAATAAAAAAAAACAAAAAAAAAACACTTAGGTAGTTCCCAATGTAGAATTTGCATAACTACATATATGTTCAGCTTACACTAGGTTCACACCATTATTCAGCTTTCCATTGTTTAAGTCCACATGGGGACCTGAAAGATGGAGCGTCTGTCCGGTTAAAAAGTGGTTACCCATGTGGACCCCCTGGACCTTGCAGGACTTTTCTCTCTGCCAAGTTTAGGCGGAATCCTACAGAGACTCCAACACAGATGTGAACCTAGTCTTAAATATGGAGATGAACTTGTCATCTCTAGATCAAATTAATGCACAGATATTTTTGCAATAATCATCACTTCTTATATCATAGAATAATGATGACTTTAGACATTTATGATGACCTTAGATATAATATCATCATGAGGGACATCCTCCTGGCGTCCTTGCATTCAGGCAGAAATCTAATCTGATTTTGCTGTTATTTACTCCATAGAGGATGATGACTGTGGCCAGGTGATGGTCCTGCTCATGCCTCAGGCCACCACTTCTGCCCGGCAGAAGGTCATAAATCAGACAAATCCTGCACTAGGATCATCAAGATCTGCTTATGATATGCTGCACTCGGTGAATATGGCCTATGTATTTTATGTATGAGTGGTTTGTTTGTGGGGTGTGTGGGAGTAGAAATCATGCATCATATTTCTAATGTGTCAGTAGTGTGCCTAATATGGGGGATATTATATATTTGAGCATGTTTGTTGTTGAAGGGAGAAAGACAAGACAAACTGTTTGCACAGGGGCCCTTTGCTGTCAGTGTGGGAACCGTTCCAAAACAATTAAGATTATAGTCAATTTTTTGACAAGGATAAACTGCATAATAGCATATAAGAGCCCATATAAGATCTTACAAGTCCTTAAGGTCATATGAGAGCCCACTTTTTACTATGCCCTTATCTTGATGCATAAAGGTAATGAAGCAGCTTCATTAAATTTTTATATCCGTTTATTGTTGCTAATAACTAAGCCATTCTATGATCATAGACTGATGGCTGAAATGTTGACATTTTTCATCTTGGGTTTCACATAACATACAGTATTAAGTTACAAGACACATCGGGGAACCTTAGTAACAAGGTATAAATAAACAAAGCAGCGTCTCAAGGGAGTTGTACATTATAATTATCTCTTTACCATACAGTAACATTTCTGGTATTGACATTAGAATATATATTATACCTGAAAATGACATTTGTAGTGCAGACTAACTGCCTTCACTAGAGAGTCATGTTGTGTTTATTGTGGGGTATACTAAGTATCTGCAGAGTCTAAAAAGCACAAAAAACAATCTACGAGAACATACAGTTACAGTGTCCCCCAAAGGGCCAGTGCTAGATGTAAAGCCTTGTTGTGTTGATGTAGTTTAATGTTTTTTGCACTTATACAGCTTTATGTTAACCGATCCTTTTCTGCTATGTAAATGGGAGTAGCTCCTGCTTTGTATTTTCCTGAAGGTGCGTGGAGCTTCTTGTTGCTAGACAGCCCTAGCATTTAGACAGTGCTTGGACATGTTCCAGTTAGTCGGTGGCAGGCTGCAGTTGAGGGAAGAAGTTTGTAAGAGTTCACCATCCCCGCTATAGGTTAGTTACTGGTAATAAGGCCAAAATAGGTAGTCCCATGCCAACAGACCCCACTGTGCACAGAAAGCCCCTTCTTTTGTAACTGAACATCACCATTCTGGAAAAAGTCAGAGGACTAGAAGAGGAAGTGTAGAGCAGACCCCACTTCCATCCGTGGTTGTAAAGTGCCTAAACGTTTGGATACATTTCCTGTAAGTTATGATGCCTCCATGTTAATCTGTAATTGGAAGAAATATACTAGAGATGGGAAAACCTTATGACATTCCTTCTACCAAATATACAAGGGTTCACCTGCTTTTTTCATCTCAGGACAAACTTGTTTGATCGAAACCAGAAATGATATTATTATAATCTGGGGTCTTCTCAAACTCCAGAGTATAATGAGCAAAGATTTAGGGGATGTGAGTAAACTTAACAAACAGCCATACTCACCTGTCCTGGGGTCCTTCACTTCATCTGTTGGTAGCTCAGCCCATTAACAGCTATGACTTGGCCTACTGCAATTCAGACCAGATGACTATGATGCAATGAGTTCAGTTCAGCAAAGCCATGGTCAGACTGAGAATTTTTGTGGTCACGCAGTTCATGTTTTCAGGACTGAATATAATCATCTAATTTATCCTTTAGTCCGTGTAACACCAGAAAAAATCATCTGAAACTTAGAAAGTGAGCACAGTACGCAGAAAACTAGAAAGTTTAGCTCCTTGGGACAACATACCCAGTGAGGCTGGCAAATATCTCAGGAATCTTCCAGTCATTCATACTAGTTAGATGAAGTTATTCTTTGCAAATTCTGTTTTTAGATTTCTATAGAAACAAAAGGGCAAGAATTAGAACATAGCAATCTGGCAGTAAAACACAAGCAGGGTATGTATAACAATGTCAGCCACCAAAATGAATACTCACTATTTTGGAACTCTGAGAAATCTTGTCCAATCCAATAGAATCCATTTATTTATTCTAGTATTTGTGCTCAAGTATTTGAAGCCGTCAATGCTCTTCACACAGCTATTTCTGCTGCAGTAAATATTCTCAGCAAGGATCATTTTTACCCATAGTCTCTACTGCTACTTCAAGTGATAATCTTAGAAGCTTAGGGGCGGTTCACACTTACGCCCGCTGTCCAGTTTGTGCATACCGCCAGGTTTCCGTCTTCAGCCCCGGCGAAACTGGATAGGGGACGGAAACTCGGCGGTCAGTTTTAAAACCCATTCACTTGAATGGGTTTGTAAGGGTGACCGTCTGTGTGGGCCTTCTGCCTGTGTGCGGGAAAACCGGTCTCTTTAGCCGGACACAAAGTCCTGCATGTCCCTACAGTGTAGACTACAAATAATAAGGAGCTTAAGCCATTGCCACAGCCAAGCAAACAAGTCAAGAGCCTGACACTATTGCTATATTTTCTCCTTACTTTGTGGTTGTGAAGGGGAGTACTATGTTATGTAACGGGAAGTTTGTATAATTTTGTGTTTATCAGTGAAATTATATATTTTACACACTTACAGATGATTTAGAAATATGTTTTAGTCAGAAACTGAAAAATGCTTTGTAAAGTGCAATAATATAAACTATATTGCTGACAACATAATATGCAACATAAAAAGAAAGTGAAGCCAGTTTTGTCTGAATAGAAAGCATGTGTTATTCGGTTTAGGGTGCCACATAGGGATCTATATACCCATATACTTTGTTGATAATTTGATATCTGTTGTGAGAAGGTGACAGGCAGAGTGTTGGAGTCCAGATATATCAGCCCCAGGTTTCTGACATATGTGTGGTCCAGGGCAGATCTGGAGTAGGCCTCAGCCCAGGTGTAGATCCTTGGCTTTTTACTGGGCCAGAAAATGGCTGCACATCCTGCATTGTGTACAGTTTCATGAGGTGAAAGGAGGTGTAGGGTTCTGTCCTGTAACTCTGAGTCCGGTGAGACAATATTGTGCTTGTTTTGTTCATGTGGCTGGTTATCCATTCTGTTTAGTTAGTTGCTCAGACGAGCAGGTTATTATTTTGTGTTTGCCTGGAGTTAAAGCTGTATTGTTTTGTTTATTTTGTGTCTGAAGTGAAGGTTTATTTGTTTTCCAGTTTTTTTTCTAAATAAACCAGTTTGCTGCATATTTTGGGTCCCTGTCTTGACTGTTTGGGTCTGCACCACTGCTGCTACCGAGCTAACTTCCCCACACCACCAATACTAACTTGTGGCATGTATACCATTTTTTGTGCAATTTGTTCCAGAATTCTGGTGCATTTACCATAGCAAATGTGCCCCAACATACTCAGAATGTTACATATCAGTCTATTCAATCCATCCTCAGTTGTAATATAATGAATGATCTGTGTTCTTTTAGGGTATAAACTGCTCCATGTTTTGAGGTGGATATATCCCCCATTCATATTTCTCTAACACTCACAAGAGTATCAGACAGTCTCTGTGTGAATGAGCCACAAGTAACCATGTGGATGGAATACGTAGAACACATAATAACAGCTCAATTCAACCTTTGTGCTTAACAATTCATTCTGCGAAAGTGTTTCCACCTGCGGGGAAATGGGAAGGGTCATATGAAATTCACAAGTGTGTGGGAGTACAAGGGAGGGGCTGAGAAGCCAAATGAAAGATTATATTTAACTCTTTCCTCCGCGCACAGGTGAATACAGCACCCTCCTACTTGATGGGCCAGGTGATTTCTAAGAAAACATTTACAGTGTTTGCTTTAGTTAGACCTGACCACAGTCCTTGTGTGGGAAGATTATTTTAGCATTACAGGGGATGTTAGCCTTACATCTGTCTAAGAGACCTCACTCTTTGGCCCTGCTCCTGTGCGGTGCATGATGTTCTAGGAGTTTTATAGGATGTCAGAAACATTTGCCTTAGGTTCTTCAATAAATATACCTTTGTCTTTATTTTGAAGAAAAATGTTCTGCAGGGACAACATGAGGCTGATAAGATATGGACCAAAGAAGGATTTTACACGATTGTTATCTTCCTCAGCACATTTGTCATAATCGTCACATGCCTAATGGTGAGTTATACATTTATTTATTCTATAACACTGGCTGTAATGCCCCACTTGTACTCTGGTTTATGATTGACAGTCACTGTGTGTGTTAAGTGTAAGATGTACTATAAGTGGCTGATACCTGTAAACTATACATCATATGATGACAATATTAGGTTAAGTTGTACCCCTCTTTTTCTGTTCTGTTTAGAAAAATAAATAAAAAATAACATTGATTGTTGGTCATAGAATAGACACAAAACCACCTGCCGACCCATTTACGGATTCACCGGGTTTCCATTATGGAATCTTTCATTTTGCAACACAAAATAGAAAAGTTTGGTGCTATTTCGTCTTGCAAAATGTGATTTTTGGAATCTGCTTTGGATACTTTGATGCAGATGTGAACATGGTCTCAGTGTGATACTGTGTTTTTATAACATATTAGGTCATTTTTAGTTAACCACAAGCATGGACAGTTCCAGTTTGTGATGGTTGTGTATCAAATGTTACTGGTTCAAAGGTCATCAAATCCTATTACCAGCTTTTTATTACAAACCTACATTATAGGAAACAATGATGGCAGGAGTAATGTATTATATGTACTAGATAACTGTACTAGTTATCAGTCGCTTTCCTTCCAAATAGTGGCCAGATATTGGATAAAGGCCGTTTCAGGCTTTACACAGCATTACAAGAAACTGGTTGCGAGATGTACTCTTTTGCTTTTTACAACAGTTTGACAATGTTTGTATTGGATGGGCTATTTCCTCATACAGTTCCATCAGAAATCCTCAACCATGCTAGGCCTGTATGGGTAAAAGTATATCCTATAAAAGACGTAAGTCATAAGAATCACTCCAGTTATCTGAAGAGTTCCCTGGATACAGGGTTGCCATATGCTACCAGCTTACAACATACAGTCTTGTGCTCTATATACTTCCCTTACATTGTTAATAGTTATTCTTTCAGATTTTTACATCTTCAGAGTAAAATTTTTTTACCCAGTTTACGGCCGTCATTGAGACACATATTGACATAACAGTTTTCCATTATTGGTTGATGATTTTTTTCATGAATATTTTACCATAATTCATTATGTGAATATGAAATACTTCCCTGGACTGCTCATACTGATCTGGCTACAGTGAATGATAACTTGGACTAAGGCCAAAAAATCATATGTATTTCAAGTTTCGAATCTGTAGCAACAAAATGTGAAAAATGTGCTGGGGGCTGAATACTTGTCGAGTCACTGTATATTTCAATGTTATACAGCTGGCTTGTATTCTTCAAGCTTCCACATGATCTTTTTGCACTATAGGAACTATGAGGGTCAAACTGGAAAATCTGTTCCTTACATAAGTTAGATTTCATAGTCTGAGCCCAGTCAGAAGACAGGGATCCCTAACCTCATAGTGATCTGTGCAGTCAGGTGTCACTGCCCATCCGCAACTTCACTATACTGTATACAGTCGGGACAGTGAAGCTGTGGGCAGACAAGGACACCCAGAATCACCCATCATACTGATGTAAGGAGTCCTAGTCTCCTGACTGGGTTTAGGCTGGGATATCTGGTCAATATATGGACCTGATTTTTTGATTTGGATTGCCCTGTGTGCATGGGACAAAAGTGTTTCACTAAGGGTGGGTTAACATCTGCGCCCCAGTCTCCACTTTCAGGTTTCGGTTTTCTGCCTGAGAAACTGGACAGGAGACAGAAACCGGCAGCCACTTTTCAAACCCATTCATTTGAATGGGTTTGCAAAGTGTCCGCCCGTGAGCGTCTTCTGGTCTCCGTGGCGAAACCATTTTTTTATAACCGGACACAAAGTAGGACTTGCAGGACTTTGTCATGTCGGCAGAAAATGGAAACCAACAAAGCGGAGACTGAGCGCAAGTGTAAACCCGCCCTAACACTCTGTTCACATTGAATAGGATGGATCCATTATCAACTGCAATAAACTTAGATTTTATTCTGTGCTGTAAAAAAGATGGGGGGGAGTAGGCAGACCATAATACATCATAATCTGTTATAGGGCCCTTGAAGAGGGGGAAATTTGCTGAGTATGGCATTCTGTGGGTGATGTGAACCTTCTTGAGGTTTTCTTGCTTTAGAATAGGTCCTGTGGTATGGTCATCTAAATGGGCATAAATATTATGTAATCTTTGGTTCATCCCACAAGTTCCTGCAGCTATGATGTCCATTGAAAATGCCCTTAAGCAGATTCTAAAAAGAGACCTTAAGGACATTATAGAGAAAAAACCTCTTACTCTTAAACATGATGCAAGAATAACAAGTTCCTGAGTATGATAAGCAGCCCCAAGAATCTGCAGTTTGTTTTGTCTCTTTTGGCAAGAACTCATAATGCTAGTGTGAACAAGGCCTTATCCTCCAGCTGTAAATAAAGGAAATACTGAGCAGTATTGGAGAACAGGGACATGCACAAATATAAGTTTATGTAATATTAACAGAATGGAGCATTCATTTAAAGTCATATATTCATAGCTCCTTATATTGTATACAATATATATAAATATGGCTATATGTATTAAAAGATGTAAGTGAAGGTTAATATCCTTGTTTTCCGAGACACACCAGTCTGCATACTAGAATATACTGTATGTTGTGACAGATGCACAGACGGAAGCTTTCACAACAATATTTACCCAGGTGTTATAAACAGAAGAGCTTAAAATGCTTCTCCTCTGCCCCTCCTTGCAGGAGATAAGTTGTGACGTGTAATGTAAACCTATACATTTGCTCTACCTGAATTCCGGATAGATATTAACAACACTTTTGCAAGATGTGTGTCACCAGTTTAGGTGGCAAAAGAAGTCCTGAACCCCCTGTTTGCATCTTCTATCTGCAGATATAAAGACTTTTCACATAAATAGTTGATACGTCATAGCAAAATCCTTTTATTTGTATTTGTGCGATCTGAATCTTTTTGCTTATTAGAAATTTTGTTACAAGTCATTCAACTGTATTGCTTCTATAATCAAATAATTACTTGAAATGTCTAATTCTGATTTTTCTACATATCTTGTAATGTTCTACTTAGCTGTTCGAGTTATGTTGGTGTGATATATACTGTAGATATGCCCTTCCTTACATTTCATCTTAGCTGGACAAGTCTATACATATATATATATATATATATATATATATATATATATATATATATATACCATGAGATGAACAGCCTGATATGCTATAATAAAATGATAGGCTATATATCCTCCTATGTATCCAGTCTACTGAGGGTTCTTATATTGTATTGTATTCAATTAGATTAAAAGGAAAATGAGATCTGTTGTAAAATGAGAGCTAAGTTAAGGGTGAGCACATTTATATGTTGAATCCATGAAGAAATCCATGTAAAAAGATATCATACAATGCTAATGTGAACAAGGCCCTATCCACCGGCTGTGAATAATGGAAATTCTGAGCAGTCTTAGAGACATGGACAGATATAAGTTTATGTAATATAAATAGAAAGGAGCATTCATTTAAAGTCCTGTATTCATAGCTCCTTATATTGTATACAGTATATATAAATATGGTGATATGTATTCTAAGGCTGCATTCACACAGAGTAACGCCAGGCGTCATTTGTGTGTAATTTGTGTGTCTTTTACGGCCGTCATAAAACGTTTACATAGAGTTCTATAGGAAAAAACGGCCGTCATTTACGGCCGTCATTTACGGCCGTCATTGTAATGACGGCCGTAAATGACGGCAGTAAATTACACACAAATTACACACAAATTACACACAAATGACGCCTGGCGTTACTCTGTGTGAATGCAGCCTAAGATGTAAGTGAAGGTGAATATTTTTATTGTCCAAGATTATAGCAGAATATGAAGCAGGACACCAGTCTGCATACTAGAATATACTGTATATTGTGACAGATGTACAGACGGAAGCTTTCACAATATTTACCCAGGTGTTAATAACAGAAGAGTTTAAAATGCTTCTCCTCTGCCCCTCCTTTCAGGATGGCCATCTAGTGGCTGTGCTGTAAATTGCAGTCTACTTAGGATTCTTACATCACGTATTAAATTAGTTTAAAAGGAAATTGAGGTCCGTTGTCAAATGAGATCTTAGTTAAGTGTGAGCACATTTATAGCAAATGAAAAGATATCACATCTGGGGGTCTATGCCCTTATTCAGATTGTTTATCCGGGATTGTCCCTTGATTGTTATCTTTCGGTTAGGCTGTTATTGTATGATAAGAGGGGGATTGGACTGCTGGGACCACTACTAATCAACAAAAGGTAGCTAGAACACCTCTACCATCTGCACTGGAGGAAACTCTACTGAAAGCATCATGTGACATTTCTCTGTGCAAATGTCTCCCTACTTCATGTCCAACTATATGTCCGGCCGAAAAAAAACACAGAGACCGCAGATGGACACCAGTGGTTACCTTTAAAAACCCATTCAAATGAATAGGCTTTAAAGCTGACCACCGGGAAGCCATCCCCTGTCCAGTTTCGCCCGGGCTGAGGACGGAAATCCCGCGGAATGGCACAGGGCGTAAGTGTGAACGCCTCCTGAGACAGTGCTTTACTGCCACTTTGTTCTAGTGATAATATAGGTGAAGGTTGGTCCCCAATGAAAACACAAAAGCACTATGGAGGCAACAGGGTTGTGACAATTGATAAAGGTGAAGGTCGGATTTTATTGTTCATGCCAGGAGTCAAAAGAACCCACAAGAGAAAAGATTATATTTCTACCAAGTAACTAATAAGACGCTAGAGCGATTCTTTCTCATAAATGGGAGATTGTTTGTCACAATTAATGACGATGCTTGAAAACTGTCAACTCCACATGGATTTCACAGACAGTATTTTCCGCTGGTACATCGAGGTAAACATATGGGTTATACACACAAGATACTATAGATATCATAGTCTAGCAGAGGACCACTTTGGAAGTGACACTTTAAGTAAGTAGATAAAACTCTATTATTTCTGGAAGTCTGTACAAAGAAAGAAGAATGGAGAGTTTAGAATATAACACACAGCTACATGTCATAGATTAGAGAATTCCCTCATACTAATGCATTACAGAGGCGTTCATAGTAACTTAGACCAGACCACACACAAACAGGAGTCAAGTTTATGAGAAGATTACACAACTACTTGTAACCACTAGTGGTTACAAGAGGAACTGAGATATCATACGATCAGAGACTCGGCTTTTGCATCAGAAAGCCTTTATATGGTACTGTTAAGCTATGTGTGAATTATTGTGTGTCCAGAGGCTCCATTTTGTATTCACAAATCGATACTTATATATACTGTGGACTGTCTGTACTTATTACCTTTCCAGGAGTTATGTAATATCTGCTATGCTTCCGGATGAAATATTGATAAGCTTTGTGTCTAAGCTTGACGAGTTAGCGGCCATCTCCCTTTATATACTTTATAGGCATATGATTGTTTTTAATAAACAGACAAGTGCCTTGACACAAAAGCATTTTGACCCATGTGTTACCATCTCCCTGGTAAACTGTATAAACTAATAATAACTTGGCCCAGCAGATGAACAAAGAGACTGTTTGAGTCTCACCTTACGCCCAAACAATGTTACACTCTACAACCTGCTCTAAGTCACTATTAATAGTTGTATCTCTACAACACTGCCATTGGAATACATAAAAAATTTAACTTGCACCATGTCATATATACTGTTTGGATTCCTATATGTGTCACCTGTTATATCATATGTTGCAAAGCAAACTGTTCAAGTAAAATGATGAGCTCTTTACTCCCTTCCGAGGTATGTTAACAAGTATGTCATTGATGTCATCTGTTAGCCAAACATTACGGCCCATGCCCAACCAGAATCCCCGATAAATATTTTTTTTTTTTTTTTTTAACTTGGTTTGTTTTTGTAAGCCTCATTACATGGAAACCTAATCTTACACTACTTTTTTGCATTAGGTATGCACTTTAGTTGTGTAAATTGTATATCCAGAGAGCAACATGTGGTTATGTCTCTTAGGCAACCCAAAGAAACTTCTCAGAAGTCCTACTTCAGTGAACATCTGTGCAACTTTACAGAAAAACAAAGTACCTGAAAAGGTTAAAGACAGAGATCTAAAAATAGACCATCCTAAGCCGCATGATGTCTGTAGTTAGAGGATGACTTGGGTGTACTGAATGAACAACACAGCCATTGCCATGCAGTGGGCGATTGCTTTCAAATGGTACATAATAAATCCAGTTTGCAAGGCGTACCTTCCACCTACATACACAAGTAAACTAAAAACATTGCACAAAACACAGCATGCTTAGTCCTTCTATATACTAAAAGGCAGTTAAACAATAACATTGTAGCAGGGACAAAACACGGAATACAAGTATTGTTCTGGAAGTTAATTAAATCTATTGTGCTTAGGTTTGGAGATGGACCATAGTTTTGAGCATTGTTTTTCTGTAGTTTACACTGTTGGATAACATTAAGGAACCACTGCCCATGTTTTAGTGTGACCTAGTGTTTTAGGCCTTAGTAACAATATAGTAATAAATAAGCTTGTCTTGAGATTTAAAGTTTCTCAGCTCGTTCTAGGATATGTACAGCTAAAGCAATTTTTCAGATAGTCTTTCATAAAATATCTACAGCCCTTATGCAGACCTTTGAAGATGGCAAACAAACCCTGTGTGTAGTATCATGCTGCAGGTATAGGTTACCCTGCTCCATCTACTTTTTCTATCCTCCTCCCCCTTAGCAATAATAGGGGCAGATGGAAGAAAGTAACACTGCAGGATCAATAATGATAGGATTATATAACTATTATGATTATGTAATGTAGTCTGTAACCATGGCGATTCATAAATCTGCATAAGAGCTGTATGATAAGATTTCCTTTTACTGGAACTAAGGGGCTTCAGCCAACCCTTGAAGAACAAACCCATAGCATCATCCTTCTTCTACTAAAATTTACATTTGGCATAGTCCATTCAGGCACTATGTGATTTGTCACTCCATAGTAGAACATGTTTCTACAGCTCCAGACTCCAGTGGGGACACGCCTTACATCCAGGGGGCATAAAAAGGGATCCAGATCAGGGAGATCGCAGGAGCTGTACTGCATAGCCTAGGAGCAGACACATAGCTAAGGACTCAGCATAAGGGGGGCAAATCCGTCCAAATGCGCCCCCAACTTAGGTATACCGATATTATTACTATACAGTGACCATATAGTGGTATATATCGGCTCTACAGGGGCTCTACAGACAATTTAGGTGACTACAGTGCAGTAACATTTAGTGGCTTACAGGTAATGTCTCTGACTGTAACTGATTACATTTCCTTTCTCTTCCCTTTGGTCCGCCATAGCCATCTGCAGCTGTGACTTGTCTCTGTAAAGTTTGCAACACAGACATATTGGGCTCTTCACTTTTCAAGGCACCTGTCACACATTGTGCTCACCTACACAAAGCCCCCATCATGCTGCTACCCCAATTATAAAATATATAATATAACACACCCATAATAAATAAAAGTCCTGAGTACATTTTTAATAATGTCCATGTGTACCTTGTTTAAATGGTGCCATTTATTAATATTGCCCCAGGTGTTTCCTAATTAAAAGGTTTTCCAGGTTATCAAAAAAAAAAAAAAAAAAATCCCAATATCTGGGATCCCCACTAAACAGCTGTTTGAATGAACTTTGGTATCTGTGTAAGCACCGTGTTCTATGTTACACAGCGTCATTTATCTCATAGTGGCCATGTAATGTAACTACAGCCTCATCCCATACATGGCTGTAATTACATCACACGGTCACGGTCAGACAGTGTGTGATATAAACAAGTGCCATGGCCCCTTCATACAGTTCATTGGGGGGGGGGGCACTGATTTCTTATTGATAATCTGTTTTAAGGATAAAAATGAGCTGCAAAACCCCTTTAATAAAGCCCAAGTGCCATCTTAAATAGGTTGTCCAGGATAACCGCTTTTTTAATATGAGGCTAGAGGTGCTCCGATGTCTCTCAGGATGTTCCAGTTCTGCTGCTCTGGTGTTTTCTTCCAGTGAAAGTTCCCACAGCACTGTGACGTCCCATGTCAGCAGTCTCAGCGGGTCATATGCGGTGAGGACTCCCGCTAGAAGAAAACACTGGAGCAGCAGAAACCAGACAGTGGTGGGAAATACCAGAGAACAAAAGACAGGTGAGTAAGTTTTTTTTTTTCTTCACCATTCCCGACCTCATATTAAAAAAAGTAGTTATCCCAGACAACCCCTTTAATAAATTGCCCCCTCCCCTTATATTATGCCCCTTGCTCTCCCTGTCATAAATATTGCTCCCCTTTATGTAATTGATTCATAATGTCCTCTAATGAACACTTATATAAATGGCCATATAGAAAAGACTGGGAGAACTGGGTATCACAGCCCAGGAAAATGGTGGACAGCCTGCGCTCTTTCACGAGTATTACCTGGTCACAATGGATCTTTAGTACTAGCTTTTTTCATTGTATACAGGGTACTATGCCTTTCAGAGCTACACCTGAGCATTTAGCTCTGAAACGCGTAGTGTTCTGTATACAATAAAGAAAGCTTGTACTGAAGATCCAATGTGACCGGGTAATACTTGTGAAAGAGTGTGAGCTGTCACCACTATCCTGGGCTGTCATACTCACTTCTTCTCATTAGAGGTACGCCCTTGGGTTTAGAGTAGATTATTATTCAGATGTTGATAGGATTATAATAGGAATTTGTAATGCAAAAAGTAGACATTTTCCTATAACTCTATATTTCACTCTTATCTTGTGACAGGATCCGCTCTTTTTTTCTAAATGTTATATAGAATATAATATATAACTACAAACACGTGTGTACCATTCTTGCATCATTATTTCATCCTGGCTAGTCGATCCTTCCTCCCTTCCACAACAATCCTCCCTTCATAGTAATTTTATTCATTTTAATTGAATCACTTGGATTTTATATTAAGAATTAAATAACTATCATTTATTTAATCTTTGTGGTACTTTTTCGTGTGACTATTATTTTTGCTTAGGGGTTACGTGTAGGTTACATACCATACATAGCATAGTAAATTACAAATCTATTATTTATTATGGATGTACATTTCAGTTATATACCAAACATAGAATAATACTTTACTTACTCAGTTGTAAATGCTATGTTGTTTTTATATATGTTTTTCCACTTTTGCCCAGCACCAACCTAACAAGGCGTTCTATCGAGCCAAATTTATGGCCATATTCAATATTTATAAACAGAAACAATGAATTAAACCTTACAATGAAGAAAACAAACCTCCCACAGCACAAATTATGGAGCTTTTACTGAATGCAGGGCTTTGGTTTTTTGTGTGTGTTTGCTCTGCTTTGTTTATACAGTAGGAGGAGAAAATTGTTGATACTCTTTAGTTTCTATCTCTGTAGGTACTCTACAGATTAAAAGAAAAGATCCAGTTTTCATTGAGTCAGGACAAAAAAAACCAAGAGATACACCTGTCGCCGCTCTCGGTTCAGCCTACACAGTCAGAGGCAAAGCATTCAAACAGTATGGTTCATCCTGAACATATCCCCAAAGCTGTGAATGTTGTTGTGGACCCGCAGTGCCCAGGCACCTTTGAGCTCAGACTTCCAGTTTCTGCAGGACCCTCCCCATTTAAGATGAAACCTGTGGGCCTACAGGAAAGGTAAGCCTTGGCTTCATTGCTCCAAAATACATGAAATGCATAAATCTTATGTGGATGAGTCATGTTGTAACACAGTGCTGTCACTTATTACTATTATTGTGTATTGTCTAGCAGCCTATTACCTTGCATGGTTAGCTTGTTTAATAGAAGTAGCTGAGTTACGGATTCACATGCACATGCATAACACTCTTTATTGTTCTCATGTATTCAAAAATCAGGAAATCAGGTTTTACTTATTCAGTTATATAATATATACAGTGTCCACTACTTCCTAGACCCAGATTTGTTATCTGACTTACAGTATTCACATAGTTGTGGCATATTCTGGAATGCTGCTCACAGATAATACTTATTACTGCCCCTGTGCATATCCATATTGTAGTGTCCCTTCCACAGGAAGTGCTGCATTTGTTGGAGTGTGTGTATGTAGATACATGCAAATACAGAAAAATAAGTAATGCTACAGATGTAGCAAAGCTTAACTTGATAGGACTGAAATTACAGTTGCAGCAAACCTTAACTTGAAAGCAAGTCATCAGATTCCAGCTAAGGGGGAATAGGCCAAAAAGTAAAAACTAAAAAGAAAATGTTGAAATACCTGCCCTGATGGCTACCTGCGTCATCTTAGTAAGATGTAGGAGCTCATTTAGCCTCTAGGGGTATGAATATGAAAAAAAATTGCTGCCACTGCTCATCTCTATGTAAAAGAAGGATTTCCTGCTTCTTCGGGGGGGGGGGGGGGGGGGTAAGAATTGGCAAGAGGCAGAATAACCTCACTTCTAAGCTACTCCACCATGTTAAGAACGTTCCACTTATTGTTACTTCCCACAATCCATAAAAATAACTTCTGTGTGGAACATTTGCAGGATGATCTGTGCCTTCTTTTCTGTTACTAATTTAGAGTACATACAACCATTTGACCACTTTTTATTCCACTTTTTTAGGTGATGTAACAAAAAAAGAACACTTTTGGCATTTTTTAGTTCTATTTTTTTTTAAAAAAAAACTCACTGACAAGCATATTGATGCAAAATATGCATATCTTTTTTAAATCTGTTTATTTAGTAATGTTGTTTAATAGGAAAATGATTATTATGTGATTTTGTAAACAATTTATTTTAATTTCCTTTAAAGGGATCCTATCATACAACCCCTTTTTTTTTCTGAGTAACACGTCGGAATAGCCTTAAGAAAGGCTATTCTTCTCCTACCTTTTGTTGTCTTCACTATGCCGCCATTCCGTAGGAATCCCGGTTCTTGTCGGTATACAAATGAGTTCTCTCGCAGCACTGGGGGCGGGCCCCAGCGCTCAAACAGCATTGGGGGCGTCCCCAATGCTGCAAGAGAACTCTCTCCAGTGCACCTCTATCTTCATCAGCAACATCCTGTTCATGCTCTTCTTCCGGTGCAGGTTTCAGACTTCTAGGCCTCGGGCAGGACAGACTGCGCATGCCCACAGGCCACAAGAAAATGACCGCTTACACAGTATTAATGGTGTATTACACTACAACTTCTTTGTATTGCAGTGCATTAAACTATTTAGTTTTAGGCAGTAAGCTTTTTAAACTGTCTGGTAGGATCTAATAAGTTAACTCAGGTGACTAATGTGGCGGTCTTCAATAGGCCCCTCGCCATCATCACAACCTATTGCCACCCTGTAAACATATTGTTCAGGTGCTCATTGGCACCAATGACAATTACAAACTCCTTAGGGTATGTTCACACAGCGGAATATGCATTCTGCGTGCGAACATCCCTCGCGGCTAGCTGCGACGGGATGCTGGTGCAGTGCACCGGCATCCCGTGGCGGCATTCCACTCTGGATTAGGCCTGAATGAATGGGCCTTATCGGGAGGGAGCCTCATGCTGCAAACACGGCAAGATAGGGCAGCTTACTTTTTTTTCTACTACTGGCTAGCGGAAAAAAGAAGCAAGCGGCTCCCATTGAAGTGGGATTTGGATTCCACCTCAAAATCCATGGCAAAAAACTCTGGTCTTAGATGTCTTAGATGCCTTAGATGTCTCATTTGCAATTGCTTGCATAATTTAAAATGATTGCCAATGGTCACTACAGAAAGGCATCAGCTATACTAGCTATCATGTGCTGCCTATGGCCCTAGCTTAACTCCTGCTGTACTGTTATGCATCTTATACTATTATGCAATGTTATGCATCGCCCCTCCTTGACATATTAGTGCACCATGGCATAGGAAATGGCTAATTGTCATGCAGTGATATATTTTACTAAATCTCTATATGTATGAAACTTATCAGCAAACGTTTAAAAAACAATTATACAATTTAGTTATATACAGACACCCCTGTCTATGTCCAGACCATTTCCAGGTACTTATCAGAAGGAAATTTGATGTCATGGTGCCCATTACCAATCTTGCCAATGACAGCCGCCATCACCTTCTTTACAGTGATGTAGTGAATGACAAACTTGGATTGTTACAGACTGGAACCATATTGTTTTAGTGACAAATCCATGTCTGTTTGGGAGCCAACAGTGGTCAGATTCGAGTATGAAGGCCTTGGAGTGAGTGCTTCAATCCTGCCTTTTCTGTGTAATGACACACTGTCCCAACTGCTTCTATGATGATTTGGGGAGCCATCGTGTATGACAGTCACTCCTAGTAGTGATACCAAGAATGTTAATAGCTCAGTGATATATCCAGGACATCCTGCAGCCATGTGTTGCCTCTAATGACAGGGCTTCCATCTGGCGTTTTTAGTAGAATATTGTTCGGACTCACACAGCAAGGGTTTGATCACATTTTAACACTTCCTTGGCTTGCCATTCTGCAGATTTGTCTCCATTTATGGGACCAGCTGGGGCACCAGCTTTGGCTACTTGTGAGTGTGCAGGATCTACAGGCCCATCTGCAACATCTGTGGACCACAGGGCTCCATACAGAACATGTACTGTAATCACTTACATATATCATCATTTCATTCACATATATAAAGTTTCATACAATTTAACAACTGCTTCATAGTGTATTATTATTTTATCAATAAGTATACTGCAACAGCTTCAGGTAGACCGTCTGCATGAAGGGGCTTCATGTTTAGATTTCCAAAACAATACAGATACGATACAGAGGTATCTGACATGGACGTTATGCCACTTATGTGACTCCAAACACTTTTCAGGGCCTGACACACCTGCTGACGCATACACCTGCTATGCTTCATAGGTCATGTAACTGACACACCTATGTTACAGTATGGTAACAGTAAAAGTGGAGTACAAAAATAACAGAATAGTAAAAGAAATAAAGAGTAAACTAATGAAACCTGTCTATTACAACCATAGACAATGTAATCTTTGTACAGTTAAAGTAGGAATACAATTCAATAGGAATTAATTCTAGGTGTTAACAACTAGGTTATATGAGGAAGAGTTTATCATGAATGGTAGATAATAAGAGTATACCTATCGTGTCATGATAAGACTTTCCCAGAACTGGACGCCAATATTTGCCAAATCATCATTGCTGTCACTATTCTGCAAATAGAAAACAATTGCAAAATCTCCAGATCGGCTATACCCAACTATAAATATGTTATATGAGTCAGACGTGCAGTATAAAATTAAGCCAGCAAGTTTTCCATGGACCAATTTCACTGTGACTCTACATTAGAATTTGAAAAATCCAGAGATGTAAGTGAATTAGAAAAAGGCACAGCCAGTGGTGTTAGACTAACCATCTCAAAAGCTACCAGCCTTTTGGGGTTTTCTTGTGCAACAGTGTCATGTATATACCAAGAATGGTGTGAAGAAGGAAAAACTTCCGTTGAAAGGGGATTGGGGATGTTAACAATTCATCAAGGAACCGGGTCAAGTTAATACAATGCTGGTGCTTCAACTAACATGTCAGCACACAGCTCATTGAGCTATAAACAGCAGCAACTAATTTGAATAGCATTGCAGTCTTTCTATGTGAGAAGTCATGTGGGTGGTCCTACTCAAAGATTGACAGAAATCTATATGCACATGTATATAGAAATATCTGTCAATAACTGCGTCTTCCTCCACAGTAGCTAAGCTTAGAATGAACATGTATTTCAGTAAATAAATAACAAGTTCTAACACTTTATCAAATAGTTATGTTAAATTGTAATATAAATTTGAAAATCTATTGATCTCAATTGCAGTGTATAGCACTGGGACAAAGATTCCATGTTTTAGAAACAAAGATACCTAGATGCGCTTAGACCAGTGGCGTAACTAGGAGTGTTGGAGCCCCATGGCGAACTTTTGACATGCTCCCCCCCCTCATAACAGATGCCGAAGACCCCGACCGACCTGCACGCTCTATTATGCCCCATAGTGGTCCCTGCACACAGTATTATGCTTGATAGTGGCCCCTGCATGCTCTATTATGCCCCATATTGGCCCGTGCACATAGTATTATGCTCCATAGTGGCCCCTGAATACAGTATTATGTCTCATAGGGGCCCCTGCACACAGTATTATGTCCACTGTGGCCCCTACACATACTGTTATGCCCCATAGTGGACTCCACGCATACTATTATGTCCCTTAGTGGCCCCTGCACATATCATTATGCCCCATAGTGGACCCTGTACACAGTATTATGCACCATTGTGGCCCCTGCACACAGTACTATGCCCCACTGTGAACACCCATGAGCAATTATTATACTCTGGGGTCTTTTCAGATCCTCGGTGGTGTCGGCCATCTTCAATGACGTCATATGACCTGGGTCATCACAGTAGTAGGCCTGAAGCCTGCCTGGAGCCTGGAGACCTCTCCACTCCACTCCAAGTAACACTGTTTATTATGTTCCTTTACCTTTCCGGGTCCTCCGATCATTATACTCGGGGGTCTGAAAACAGTATAATAAAAGTGTTTGTGGGGCCCACAGCATCACTTACCGATCCCAGCCCCTGCCAGGATCGTTAAGTAAATAGGGCCCATTACGGGCTGGAGTAACTCCAACTGGTAATAGCTTATTAAGATTAAAAAAAAAAAATGCGGTGGTAGCCGCTGTTGCCAGGCCCCTAATGTCCCGGTCCCGGGCAGCCGTTACTGCTGCTACCCCTGTAGTTACGCTACTGGCTTAGACTATTGTGATTCCTTCCTAACAGTGATGTAACTTTAAGTCCCTGGGCCTACAATGCTAAATTTGTAACAGAGCTCTACATCTACTATTCTTGCCATTTCTGTGGGTTATCGAAATCACGGAAAAGGTCTGACTCAGACTTAAAGTATTACCTATGTACATTTCTAAAAGTGATAGCTGCCAGTCACAGAGTAGGAAGAATCCCATGATGCTTAAGCTGCTTAAAAAACCTCTCTAAAGTTCCTGCCACTAGGTGTCTCCTTTCCAGCTAATTTACTGTTCACTTGCTGTTACTAAGTAAGTCCGTACCTAGATACATTTCATTCTGTTATGTCAGTGTATGTAGAGGGAAGTCCGTTTCTCTCTTCACACAGTGAATGGAGGGGGGGATGGGTTTATTCTGTTTTCAGCTTGCACAGACATGTTTAAAAACTGTTGCTATGTGCAAAAGACTGAGGATGCTGCAAATCTCACTGTTTGCAACGTAAGAGAAGCCTACCTTTGTAGTTGTATCTACTTTCGGCTGTTAACAGTCAGACGCAGCTTTACTGACTATGTCCTGGATCTCCTATATTATAGTCACTTGAGCTTTTCTCATATAGTTCTGTACAATTGTATACTTACTGGCAAAAAATTATCAGCTAAGTATGGGGGAGGGGCAGATTGCTTCTTATTGTACACACACAGCCTGAGACTGAAATGCAAAATGTGTTACAGCCATAATTTAATTATTAGAAGCAAAAAAAACTGGTAGAACACCATGTATAAAAGTTTACACGGTCATAGAACAGACTGTCTAGCTGGATCTTACACATACCAACTTTTCATGAAACTCAAGTACCCTTTAAAGAGTGGCCTTAGTACATACTTGCCAACTATTCCAAAACATCCAGGACACTCCTGTAAAAATAGGAGGCCTCCCTAACTCCTGGAACAAATTTCCTAATACAGAAAGAACCCATTCTAGGTAGAGGTGCAGCGGAATGTAAAGGGTGCAAGGTTACAAAAGAGGGTGTGTACTAAAAAAAGGGGTGCAGTTATTCCATATTTCAACCTCCTACCATAGAACTGTGAAGCGTTGTTGACAAGTGTACTTTTGAAGCCAGTTCTAGTTCATACACTCAAATTTGGCATATGGCCATCATAGGAAGGGTACCCTCTTTAAAAGCAGAAAGGAGAGCCTGTCCTTAAGAATGACTCCTGTTTTGCAGGACCTGGGCTACCATGTAATACTATATTTGCTGTGCAACTGTCACTGCTGGAGAAATGACTAGCTGACTAAGTTCTCCTCTGGAAAAATGGTATAAGAAGATCATTGGAAGACCCAGAAGATCTTCTAATTAAACCAGCAGCTTTTATTGTTAAAAAGGGGGTTGTCTATTTTGAAACAATCTCTTTAAGAATATTATTCTGGTTAATAAAGCCATTCATATTATGTGTGTGTTAGTTACAGTCCTATGAAAAAGTTTGGGCACCCCTATTAATCTTAATCATTTTTAGTTCTAAATATTTTGGTGTTTGCAACAGCCATTTCAGTTTGATATATCTAATAACTGATGGACACAGTAATATTTCAGGATTGAAATGAGGTTTATTGTACTAACAGAAAATGTGCAATATGCATTAAACCAAAATTTGACCGGTGCAAAAGTATGGGCACCTCAACAGAAAAGTGACATTAATATTTAGTAGATCCTCCTTTTGCAAAGATAACAGCCTCTAGTCGCTTCCTGTAGCTTTTAATCAGTTCCTGGATCCTGGATAAAGGTATTTTGGACAAACAATTCAAGTTCAGTTAAGTTAGATGGTCGCCGAGCATGGACAGCCCGCTTCAAATCATCCCACAGATGTTCAATGATATTCAGGTCTGGGGACTGGGATGGCCATTCCAGAACATTGTAATTGTTCCTCTGCATGAATGCCTGAGGATTTGGAGCGGTGTTTTGGATCATTGTCTTGCTGAAATATCCATCCCCGGCGTAACTTCAACTTCGTCACTGATTCTTGAACATTATTCTCAAGAATCTGCTGATACTGAGTGGAATCCATGCGACTCTCAACTTTAACAAGATTCCCAATGCCGGCATTGGCCACACAGCCCCAAAGCATGATGGAACCTCCACCAAATTTTACAGTGGGTAGCATGTGTTTTTCTTGGAATGCTGTTTCTTTTTGGACGCCATGCATAACGCCTTTTTTTTATAACCAAACAACTCAATTTTTGTTTCCAAAATGAAGCTGCCTTGTCCAAATGTGCTTTTTCATACCTCAGGCAACTCTATTTGTGGCGTACGTACAGAAACGGCTTCTTTCTCATCACTCTCCCATACAGCTTCTATTTGTGCAAAGTGCGCTGTATAGTTGACCGATGCACAGTGACACCATCTGCAGCAAGATGATGCTGCAGCTCTTTGGAGGTGGTCTGTGGATTGTCCTTGACTGTTCTCACCATTCTTCTCTGCCTTTCTGATATTTTTCTTGGCCTGCCACTTCTGGGCTTAACAAGAACTGTCCCTGTGGTCTTCCATTTCCTTACTATGTTCCTCACAGTGGAAACTGACAGGTTAAATCTCTGAGACAACCTTTTGTATCCTTCCCCTGAACAACTATGTTGAACAATCTTTGTTTTCAGATCATTCGAGAGTTGTTTTGAGTAGCCCATGATGCCACTCTTCAGAGGAGATTCAAATAGGAGATCAACTTGCAATTGGCCACCTTAAATACCTTTTCTTATGATTGGATACATCTGGCTATGAAGTTCAAAGCTCACTGAGGTTACAAAACCAATTTTGTGCTTCAGTAAGTCAGTAAAAAGTAGTTAGGAGTATTCAAATCAATAAAATGATAAGGGTGCCCATACTTTTGCACCGGTCAAATTTTGGTTTAATGCATATTGCACATTTTCTGTTAGTACAATAAACCTCATTTCAATCCTGAAATATTACTGTGTCCATCAGTTATTAGATATATCAAACTGAAATGGCTGTTGCAAACACCAAAATATTTAGAACTAAAAATGATTAAGATTAATAGGGGTGCCCAAACTTTTTCATAGGACTGTATATAATTGAATTCACCATGAAACAACAATGATGGAACATGGTTTCCAATTACTCTGCGTGGTGCCATACCTCTGTTATCCCTCCTAGAAATGGACAAATAAATTGACAGCCGGGAGTTATCAGTCAGGGAACAGTAACACCCAGTTGTGTATTTATTCTAGGAGGAATAACAGGAAACTGCCCAGCATAGAGATATAAGAAAAGATGCTCCAGAATTCTTATATTATAAGGAACACAAATATATTCTAAAACATACCGTACATTTCAGGACGACTGACAGGTCCTGTTTAAGACAGCCAGTTTTAGTACACAAATTTATATTCTTGAAAAAAATATATGACTTTGCATATTCCAATTTAATAAACTTCTATAATCCTAAACCACAACCAATGAGAAAATTCAGACAAACTGCAGACAATTTGCCATAATTTTTAGAAATCATTATTTGATATGTAAATGTCACTTCAACAAAAATAATTCATAAATTTGACCCATTTATGATCCACTTCAAAGTAATAATTAAGGCGCAGACAATTCCCTTTAGGTTTCTAGTGTTTTCCTTACCTTTCATATGGCCCAGTTTGTGAGTACAGATGGTAGTCATTTGGGGTTTCAATTACTTTTGGGGTTTGTAGTTTCACGAGTGAATATTCCTCTAGGATGTCATTAAAACTTCAGAGATCATGGCCTGATATTCTTCCTGTATTTGATAAACATAATGCAAGTTATCTTTACATCAAATAGTCATGTTAAATTTTCGTATGGAATACAAAATCCGTTGATTTTAATGTCACCCTGGGGCACTGGGGGCAGATTCCAAGTTTTAGAAATTTTGATGAGCAACAAAGGTACTAGGATGTATGCAGACTATTGTGATACCTACCAAATAGAGATTTTACACTAACCTACCATGTTTGCTGTATATTGATTATCATTATTGTGGCCAAAGCTTCTATGTAGTTCTAGCCAGAGGCGTGACCGTTGGGGGATGGGGATGCTCTGGAGAACACCAGATAATTGTGCAGTACATACATACATACATACATACATACATACAGTAGAGAAGCTTTAAGATATGTTCACACTGAGTTTTTTTGGAGAGGATTTTGACGCTAAATCTGCTTCAAAATCAGCCTCCAAAAAAAACCTCCCAATAGAGTTCTACTGGGAGGCTTTTTTTTGGAAGCTGATTTTGAGGCGGACTCAGCGTCAAAATCCTTGCCAAAAACTCTGTGTGCACTGACCCAAAGAAATCTGCTTCAGGAATTAGGAAACGTTTTTATGATGTGTTTTTTTTTTTTCTTTTTTTTTGTTCCAGCACTGTATGGACCCAGAAACTTCTACTGAAGGTAATCTGCAGGGGTGCCAGGTGTTGGTTTCCTGCAGATCTAACATGGATAGCCTATCCTAAGCATAGTCCATCAGTATTAGGAACCAGATAATTATTTGAGGCTAAGGCTCCATGTAGCATTCTGGAGCAAAAAAGCGTTGTGGGGAAGACTGCGATGCCACTAGAATCCAACTTAGTTTGCTGTGACTGTAAAACGCTGCACCATGTGGAGCCCCAGCTTTAAAGCTTTTGCCCACTGTTATATTGCATGTCCAAATGCATTGCTAAAAAGCATTTTAATACCTATTTCAGACAGTACAGATTTAAAACAACAATTAGAGGTGCATGCAAAATGGAGAAATTCAATTTTTTCCATTGCAGTGTTTCTGTCTTTAGGGAACGCTGCTTATTTGAGCTGTCAAAGACCAAATCTTCCCTGTGAGAATGACAAAAGTCATTTTTGTAGTAATCCAGTTTATTATTGCTAAACTTGAGTATTCTCTTGCTGAACATGTTTAAATAGATCTTCTAGTGGGATCGGGGACAAAAAACATGTTGTGTATCATGGTTGGAAGCCTAATACAGTGTATCATGGTTGGAAGCCTAATCCGGTGTATGATGATGTTTGTTTGGATGTAATTAGCGCTCTGTTGCTTGATACAATAGTACAGCGTGTATGTTGCTTCTAGGCTGCTTATCGTGCACTTTGTCCTGTTACTTTAGTTGCTACTGGTTGTGTTCTATACACACAGGAAATAGCATTACCAATCAATGCAGTTCCCAAGGTGACAGGAAACCCTGCGTAGTCCCCTGCCGATTGTACATGTCTGGCTCCACCCTTCTTCTACTCTTCCTTTTTGGCTGGGCTATAAACAAGCTCTTCTAACTGCTGCCTATGCAATTTAATACATGGAAGACAGTGAGTGATAAGAAAGTAAGGATATCTTGGTGGTGAAGCTTTTTTATAGATTCATTTCCAGGAAAGGAGAAAAAGGAATAGTAACTCAAGATATACTGAATGCATGAATATCCAACATGTGTAGATAAGAATTACAAGTACTAATGCTCAGTAGTTCTGATCTTCCTGTTTTATGTTTTTATGTTCAGCAGAGCTTTCTCAGTATAGTCTTATGCACAAATCTATTCCATATACTAGTCCTGCACTTTGAGTGCATAATGTAGACTTATGAAATATAACGATTGAGAGTCCTCAGTAGTTGATACCTTTTTAATGGCTAACAAAAAATGATGACAGATTGTGAGATTTCAGAACTGCTTGGTCCCTTCATCAGGAATGATATAACACAATATGCGCTAGCTAATATGGTACAAAGATATTTTTTTTCTTATAAATAATGTAGACTCAGGCACTTGGGGAGCCATAAAGGGAAAACACCTCCACAAGTTACAGAATTGTATTTCCTTACCTTATCTTGTAGCTGGACATATGCATATATATGTATTATGAAAGGAATATGTACAATATGCTATGGCAAAGTGATATCATAATACAAAGTGATGTGTTATATGTGAACTATGTGTTGTCACCCAGTCATTGGGTCTGAGTTATTAAGACTAGAGCATAATACCCAAGCCGTAATTGGCTGTAGTTGTGTGAGGTGTGGTACAATTTTATTAAGAGGCATATGCTTCTTAATAAATGTGGCACATCATGAGTAGTTTGTGTGCCAGAACCTGAAATTTACACCAGATAAACGTTGGCCTGGCCCTACCCATGCTGCTCCCACCTTTTAAGAAATGCTATATGTTGCTGTGATGAAAGAATCCCACTTGTGAAAGTATCATTCCTGAATTATATTGTTCATACTGTGGGGAAGTTAGCTCGGTAGAAGCAGTGTTGCAGACCCAAACAGTCAAAGACAGGGACACGACATATGCAGCAAACTGGGTTATTTAGAAAAAAAAACAGGAAAATAAACACTGACTTCAGGCACAAAATTAACAAAACAAAATACAGCCTTAACTTCAGGTAAAAACTAAATAAAATCCTGCTCGCCTGAGTGACTAACTATTGATATGGGAGGAATATGCAAACCTTTCTCCCAAGATGTAAAGAGGGAGACAGTGCATCTGTTATGCTGCCCTCTATAGGAAGCACCCTGAACATCATGCCCGACTGTCCCAGAAGCTTTTACTGCATAATGTGGGATTTTTACCAAGTCAATTTCTCAGCTATGGACGGCCGTTTCGGTCTGGTTGGACCTCGTCAGCGCAGCCTAGAGAGAACTGACTTGGTAGATGTGAGAGGCTGAGAGACCAGATTCTGGGGATAATGTTCCTCCTTAAAGGGATTCTACCACTAAAACACATTTTTTTCTAGTTAACACATCGGAATAGCCTTTAGAAAGGCTATTCGTCTCCTACCTTTAGAAGTGCTCTCCGCCGCGCCGTTCGTTCAAAATACCGGTTTGTACCGGTATGCTAATGAGTTCTCTCGCAGCGATGGGGGCGTCCCCATCGCAGGAGCAGTGATGGGGGCGTCCCCATTGCAGCTCGAAAACCGACCGCAGCGCCGCCTCTATGGTCTTTGGTATCCTCCCCTTGCTTCTTCAGTGTCCTGTTGGACGCCTGCGCAGTACGCTCTGTTCGGCGAAGATTGCCGAACGTACTGCGCAAGCGCAAAATTGCGGTCTCTGCCAGAGCGTACTGCGCAGGCGTCCGACAGGACACTGAAGAAGCAAGGGGAGGATACCAAAGACCATAGAGGCGGCGCTGCGGTCGGTTTTCGAGCTGCAATGAATTCCTTTAAGGATAAACCACCTATTAGGTGTGTGGAGAGTTATACAGCCATAGTCGCATATTCCTCCCATGTTCCCTTGCAGTGAAGCGACTATGGCTGTATAAGTCTCCAACACCTAATAGGTGGTTTCTCCTTAAGGAGGAACATTATCCCCATAATCTAACTAATGATAATCTAACTGTACGTGTGAGTTACTACCAGCTACATGAACAAAATAAGCACAACTTTGTTTCACTGGACACGGGGTTACAGGACAGATCCTCCAAGCTCCATGGAATCAAGCCAAGAGCAGGAAGTAATGCCACACACAGACTCACAACTTCTGTGTCTGCGGCCTTACCATGCTTTATTATTATGGCCTTGAGTGTTAACTATATGCTCAGCACAACATTATAGTACAGTGCAGAGCGGGAATGGCTTAAACCACTAAATTTGCTACATTTCTTTCCATGATCCCATTATTTTTTGAAACGTGTTTGTGTCTGGTTGCTGGGAATAGTAGTGCATGTCTAGGATTCCTATTGATCCCTATTCTGAATATACTAGGTGGTGGCAGCATATATTTGGGGTGCGTGGACTGTGTTAAGGTGTGATTTATGCTCAGTTTTCAGTAAGAGTAAAGGGTGAGTGCAACATGGAGTGAATAAACCCCTTACAGCTGCACCCACATCATGCGCTAAGATGCTCTGTATGTGTCAGTTGCACAAATTGGAGCTTTATTTATAGTATCTGCCTTAAAACATGTGCCCTGTCTACAATTCATAATATGGACTTTAAGGCGCTTCACCGTGTGATTTTTCTGTGTTGCTTTTATGGAGTATACCAATAACCATTCTGGTAAACTGTATGCTTCTCTAGCATAACATAATTTGCTAAGGCTCTTTATTTAAGTGGTATGGGCTGGATTTTCTGGACTGTAGGACAGGTTGGTAGTGGGAGTCTTCCAGTCCACATCAAGTCCACTATTGGTTTGTCCCCAAGCTTCAGTTGTTCTCAGGTGAGACTTCCAGTCTCTTATCAGACGAGGTGTACAACATGTCTTAAATTATTACTAAATTTAGTGAAAGGCATGTACCCCAGTGTTTTGGCACTCTGGGGCATTTTTATTAGCTACTTTTCCCTTATATGTATGACAGTATTATCCCTGAGATGTCTTCTTTCATACACTGCAAGACGGACTCTGTGCCATTGTGCATAAGCCCTACCACAGGTGTGTCAAGTGCATTAGCAGTTAGGTTCTCATCATCTTGATGTTAGGACATTCACTCTTGGCAATAGTCCATGGCTTTGTCGCTTTTGCTGTAGGCAATATCCAAGCACTCTTACGTTCCAGGCATATTTGTGTGTTTACTGAATTGTTTTCAGTCTGGAACCTAGGAAACCTTTCTAACAATGCGATATTTTTAAACACAATGCACTTTTTCCATATGATAATTCTGCGTATTTTTGAACACAATGTACATTCTTTAAGAACTGGGCAATAGTAATAGTCAAAAACAATATGTAGTTGCATTCCCAAAGTATACCAGAACCGTAAGCTATACATGTCAGTTGGCACAGTATGCACAGTATGCACTTTTCACCTTGATAGCTTGCCTTGCACTTTTTTGCAGAGCTCAAAACAATAATAAATAATAAATGAAATACACAAATGTATAAAGGCAGGCTACCCCCTCCCCAAGTATTTTCTAATGTCACACTATGTTACACAGCACACTACAGTGATAAACCACATGACTCTGTTATGTATGTCACTTTCATAGATTTGGAAAAAAAACAACTCTGAACCCTCATGCAAATGAAACGTTGGTGCACTGGCAGGCCTTCAGTCCTGGGAGCACTATTCTTGCTACTCAGACCCCTTCCATCTCCTTCTTGCACCACTTCATGAAGTGGGAGTTGATTTTCCCTGTACTATGGTAATGTTCATCCTACTTGAGGAAAAGCAATGGACCCAGGCTGAAGGTCCACCTCTAGTGCACCAACTGACTCATTTTCATTACTGTAATGGAATAACCTTCATTGTTTACTTATAGATGCTGAACATTGAATTACATTCAGAAAGACAAAACTGGTAACAAAAAGGTGGAACTTTGGCATATCTGCCAAAAATGACACCTTTTTCTTTTCTGTTGCTCACACATTTCTATAACACTAAGAAGGGCCTAGGATGAGGAACTACGTGGTCTTCAAGGATTAACATATATAACATTACTTGCAGAAAACTGGCATAAGTAACACAGGGAATATACTACAACTCCTATCTGATTTCAGTTCTGGTGCACAGACTACCAGAGATGTGCCACAATGCTTAAGACGCCTGTTCTTCTCAATGATTTTGGCACATCTGACACCACCAGACCATAGATGGTTGAATGAATTTTTCTCTGAATATGCAAAATAAAGGTGATTCAGAAGGTTCTAAAATGATCTATGGTCCGGTTCACATCTGCGTATGGGCTTCCATTCGGGGAGTCTTCTTGGGACCGCCCAAACAGAAACTAAATCCTCATTAAAAAAAAAAAAGCGGTCACCTTAGGAATCCTACGGACCCCATAGACTATGATGATTTCCGCTCAGTTTCTGCATGAAAAATGAGAAAGAAAAGTGCTGCTTGCAAGTGCTTTTCTCGCTGAATTTTCCATGCAGAGAGGGGAATGGAATGGCCCAAATGCAGATGTGAACCAGGCCTAACGTGTCATCATGCACTGTATAACTTTTCTTTACTAAAACCTCTGTAATGTACAACTCATGCAATAAGAGTTTTGATATCTTTTAGTTATATATGGTGTATTTATGAGCCCATTGTTTTGTGCAAAGGATAATTTCTTCAAACATTTTTGGAGTTACTAACGTGATAGACCCTTTCCGACTCATCTTCTGCACATCTTGCATAGATCAGTAGGAATGAACAGAGAATCTAGTTTGGGCCTCTCATAGCAAAAGTGATGTGGAACATTGTGTAATGCTACAGCTATAATTGTCTAATAAAATGGAATGAAAAGCTTCTTGACTTTCTGCAGCGTGATACAATAACTTGCTGCAACCAAGAAAACACTCTGTACCTACATATGTCAACACTGTGATGGATCAATTGCACAGTGGACATCAGCCTGATGGAGCTGCACTGACATACAGTATATACAGTATTTTTATAGCACTATACAAAAGTTTAAGATAAGTGTAGGAAACAATGCTGTAAAATAAGGATGTTTTTATGTGACTCTTCATATTGTGTTATACCATGCCTGATGAAGAGACGTATGTAGTCTCGAAAGCTTGCTATTTGTCATCATCTTTTCCATTAGCCATCTCATAGCATGGTGGAAGCTACTGATGCCATTGTCCCACCTGACAGTGGGTGCACATTGGGTATTTAGGGACTGTTGGTTATGTCTTGATGTGTCATGAGGCAACATAGGTCATATGTAGCATGATAGCGCCGTGTCACTGTGTGCATCACTAGACTTCATGTAAGGCCTGGTCCCACAAACATATGTGTTACAGGAAAGTAGAGGCGATGCACAAACACCACTGATTCATTCAGCCATATATGATTGTCCCATATTATTCTTAGGCAACACATGAGTGATGGCAACAATAATACATCAATCAGATAATACTACCATATTTTGGGACGTCTCATCCTGGCCCTATACTGCATGCTCC